>NW_027225574.1:6903948-7254935 GCF_038994185.2 Dermacentor albipictus | reverse complement strand
AACCCACGTCTTTGCATTGCGCGTTAGATGCTTTACCAATTGAGCTACTGCGGGCGCCGTTTCCCCATCACTTTCTTGGGTATTTATGCTTCCTAGTAGAACGCTGGGAGTGTTTGCCAGCGCCACCACATATCTGGGGCACATATTGTAATTTACGAATCATAGCCAGTGAGATTACAAGGTGTATCTACTTGGAATTGATTTCCAGAATGGCGTCAGTTTGGAGATATGCACCATCAAACTTGCCGGAAAAATGCACTGTTGTTCCACTTACTTTTTTAACAAAATGTACTTTTATGCACTGAGGCACAAAAGTGGGTTGTGCACTGATGCACAACCCACTACTTTACCAGTAGTACTTAAAACATTTTGGCTCTTTATCATTAATGCACTGATGTTTAAGCTATAGAATGTCGCTTGCCCCATCTTCCTATCTCTTCACGTTCCAAAGTAATCGAGCAATGCATGGCATACAGTGGTGATGTCCGGTTGAAACAGTGGGCTGTAGTTGAATTTCTCACTGCGGACGGTTCTGCGCCCTTCAACATTCATTGCCATCTGAAAGCAGTTTACGGGGATGCCTGTGTTGAAATCAGCACTGTGCGTAGGTGGGCAAGTACTGAGAAACATCAAAATCCAGCCGCATCAAATGTCCAGGATCAGCACCGAACTGGACAGCCCACAATGGCTTCTTATGAGGATCATCAACATCAGGCAGACGAGTTGAATCGGGTCAATCGTAGGATCAAGCAACACCAGATTGCAGCAACACTCGCTATTTCCATTGGTTCAGTGAACCACATAATTAAAAACCTCCTGGGTTACAAGAATTGAACTTGTTGGCTATGCTTCGACTTTTTCATGTCAGTCGTCAGTTACCGTGACACCCAACAAGCGCAAGTCTTCTTGTAACGCAGGTCTTTAATGATGTGGTTCACTGAGGCAATGGAAATGGCGAGTGTTGCAATCTGGTGTTGCTTGATCCTGCGATTGCACCGAGTCAACTCATCTGCTGATGTTCATGACCCTCATCAGAAGCCATTGTGGGCCATCCATTTCGGTGCTGATCCGGGAGATTTGATGTAGTAGGATTTTGGTCTTTCACAGTCCTTGCCCACCTCTGCACAGTGCTGACGTCAGCATAGGCATTCCTGTAAACTGCAATCAAATGGCCATGAATGTTGATATGCGCACAACCTTCCACAGTCAGAAATTCAATTACAGCCTGTTGTTTCAACTGGACGTCACCACTGGATGCCATGAATTTCTCGATTACTCTGGAACGAGAAGAGATAGGAAGGCGAGGCAAGTGACATTCGATAGCGTAAGCATAAGTGCATCAATGATAAAAAGTTCAAAATGTTTGCTGTAATATTGGCAAAGTAGTGGGCTTGGAGGCAATAATTTCTGAATTGCCCTCATATATTTGTGTAGCCTGTCTCTCCTACATTCATGATGTGGCAGATTAAATGCCTTATTCTTTCGAAATAACGATTTCCTGGAAGTAAGCACTATCTGTGCTTGTTTTCTTTAACCTGCTCTTCATGTGATCTTGAAATATTAAAGTGAATGATGCAGGGAAGCGCTGCTAGTCATGTTTCATGTACTTTTCCTGACATTAAATTGCAACAAATCATTTTGCAGGTAGAAAAGAAGCAGATGGCTACAGTGATCAATGAAGAAATGGCTTCATCTATGATGGCTCGCCTTAGGACATTGGAATGGAGCTACAAAAAGGCATCATCATCCTCGCCTGTGCCCTGGAACTTTGGTTTGAATGAGACTGTTCTTCAATGTAGAACGGCCGCAAGACTTGTCACCACAAGGCATAGTGCAAGCTCAAAATATTGTACAGGAGGCTAGAATAAATGACCCTCCATGCAGTCACTCTGTATCTGTGATAAATGGGACCATTTCACGCAGAACACTCACAAGTGATAATGTGTTTTCTCTCAAAGTTGCTATGCAGTGCGTTTGTAAACACATTACCTATTGTATGCACACCATACATAACATTTCTGTGTGCTAGCCTAACTGTAGACTTAGAAACAAACAATGAAGTGCATATGTACCCGCTTCCACATGCCGTACTTCAAGGGCTATTATATTGCTCATTACACCCGATAGGTGAAGGGGTAATATATTCCTGATCACACCCTTACACCCCATGGGTCGAAGGGTAATATGTTGTTCAAAACACCCTCAAGGGATAGGGTGTTATTGGAATATAGAATAACCATCATAAGGGTGTAATTCCCTATAAAACCCAGCTTTTTCAAGGGTGCTAGGGGGTTAGTTATAGACACCGAAAAAAACCCTTAGGGGTGTAAATTATTTTACAGTGTAGGGATAACATAGCACACACGAAGCCATTAGCTCTCAGCGCGCCCAGGCTTTGTACCCATAGCTGATTACTTTCAAGATAGGGCCCATGCACCCACGCTCAACCACGACCTAAGTAAAACGCATTCCCCCCCCCCCCCTTCCCCTGCTGCTTTGCAAGCGATAGAAGACGGCACACTTCCTCCCTGCTTTTCACCCTTGCGAATGCGAGATCAAGTCAACATCCTTCTCGGCTCATCCTTGCACGCTTTAACTGGCACCTACAGCATAGGGCAAGCGGCCGTGATCTTATCGCAAATGAACTATTTATGGGACATCACGGCGATGGCGACGGTGACGCGGCAATTCGTCTGGAATGTCCCTATACTAGCTATCGCCACAAAAGATGACACCGCGCACGAGTGCAAAATTTGACTACCATATGCACAGCAGCCTATGCTATCCCCAGAATGTTTTTCACCAAGTCAGAGGGGTGGTTCAGCGGCGCTTTATATAGATATGGAATCCAGGAGTATGTGCAGGTCGCATGCAGCCGAGTTCTATTTTACAGGTGACAACTTCTTCGCTCCTATCGAGAATGAAACGTCGAAGTCTGGAGTGCATCCTCAGCCTGAGAGACGCCTTCAAGGTAATAAGCTACTGCGCCAATATTTGTCCGTCGTTAGAATTCAAACTAGGAGAACATCCATGAATAATAAGGTGAATGCACTTATAACTGAGTGTTACAATACTCTGATAATGATTCGAACGACGAATTAACTCATTAATTCATCAATCAGTCACGTAGTCAGGTAAGCAACTAGCCAATCTTTAGAGTTATTTCCCCACGTGAAGAGGGCACGCGAACTTGCCCTGTTGGCGCCATGAGGACAGTAGTACTTGTTTCGTGGCTGCTATACTTGGGTTCAAGACACCATAGAGAGGAATGCCGTGAACAAAGCCATTGTGAATCTTTTCAGTGACCTTCAGGGGGAAGTTTCGGCGCAATTCGTCTCAAACCCACCCCTAGTGTATAATTATTTTATTCTCACCTCTCTGCCTTTCTTCATTCGAGAGCTAAGTGGGTTTCTCATGCTGCAAACACCTCATGCATCTTACCATAGTTCTCCTCCCGCCCGCTAAGGACTACGGCATGCTTTGCGGCCGCCGTGGCGTAGTGAAACTCAACGGCAAATCTGTCTGTTACGCAAGCAAGAGTCACGCTCAGCAGAAGTTACTTTGAGTAGTTGACTGAATACGTCAACGTCATGTTGATTTATTCACCCTTTCGCCCCTTCGTCCAGAACGTTGGCAACACGATCGTGGTGGTGTTCCAGACAGAACCTATGGACATGTTCGTGATGGAGCACATCCGATGCGTGTTCCACGACGTAGCCGTCATCTGCCTCGGTGGGGAAGCGGTGGAGGAGGTGCGCTCTATCGCATCGGACGGCACCGCCACTCCCCCCGGTCGAGCGAGGGTCACCGTTATGTTGCTCAGGCTACTGCCGGCGCTCACCGACAAGGCACCGAGGAAGAGGGCCTCCAAGATTAAGTCCCGGGCATCGATCTAAGAATGACTGCGACGCGTTGCACGAAATTTCTCGCACGCCACACGCGAGTTGTCTCCTTTTCGGTTAGTGTGGATCTCGCGTGGAAATCCCGTTCTATTATGAGTCATGTGCAGTGGGAATCGTGTACTGACATGTTAGAGATAGACCAGCAGAAGTCCATTACGCTTGGTTTACTTTTCGCGTCTCAGCACCCTTTTTTATTCTTGTTTGTTATATCTTTCCTATAGACTGGTACTGTTATCCTGCACCTTGAGTCATTATTTCCTTCACTGTAACTTCCGTACGCAGATGCGGAGTTTCTCTTCCTCGACGTCAAGTGTTAAGGAGTCCCGTCACGCAAAACAATAGGTGCCGGTTTACCTATGTAAGTAAGGCATGGACAGGACTTTTGCGTCGGGAACAGAGACGCTCCAGGCTACATATTATTTAGCAGTTAGAAATAATAAAGTCGCATTTGAAATGTAGACAAAGCGAATCGCCATCTGTACATAATCTCCTTCTGCATAGAAGGAGAGTACGTCTTCACAACACTGTCGTGCACTGTTCTCAAACGAGTAGCGCACAAGTCCTACATTACACTAGAGGGCAGGGACCCTTGCCAGGCATAAAAATTCCTCACATTGGGCAATTTTTCCATGGAGTTATCTGCCATATAGTACAACCTGCACTCTATTATATTAATTTTCTTGAATGTTCTGTGCAGCTTAATTCCGGTTAGCCGCTGTTTAGGCGGCTTTCATTGGGCACTTCTTCCTATATGACGTTTTAGTGCTTTTAAACTGTAACGTTACTATTTCAAATCTCGAAACAACGAGGCACTTGGCCAGCTGCTTTATAAGGTAAACTAAATTTTGTGGTTTTACGTGGCAAAACCACCATCTGATTATGGCTCCGGAATAATTTTGACCATCCCAGGTTCTTTAACGTGCAATAAATGAACGGTATACGAGAAATATTGCATTCCGTTCCTATAGGAACGCGTTGCAATGCGGCCGCCGCGGCCCGCATCGAACCCGCGACCTCGAGCTCAGCAGGTCAACGCCATAGCCGCTGGACTACCGTGGATGCTACCAAATTAACTCTTTGTGATGAGTGCTTGCAACGCTAGAAAGGCAAAAATTTATCACGTTTTCGTGCGCAACCGAGAAAAAGAATGGCCTCCAATCTATGCCATGAAGGCAGTTGGACAGTGAAGATGTAAACGAAGACTAGAAAAATAACTCACCCATTACGACGAAGCTTGAAATTGTTCATAAGGTGACATTCACATGCACTTTACCTAATCATTAGCCTAAGTGGTTTCAACCACCTTCGCAACCGCTCTCTTGTCTACCTACAATGAGTGGGCCAGAGAGAAGAGAAGTGCACTTAACCACTCTTTCACCGCGCCTTGTATGCACGTTGCTCTTCAGGAGTCCTCAGTCTACGTGGCCTTCAATAACACGATCATAACACAAATCAGTTGCTAGGCGGGTTCTTCTTATACATGTAGTTATGTCACTCCCGGCTTCGTATGATACAGTTTCCGCTTCCCGGGAACTGCAGCTTGTGCAACCGTAATATTTACTGGGAAACGCTTCGCCGAACGTTATGCGCGAAGGCGCGCTTTCTGGTTCATTTCTGTCTTTCCCCCTCACGGGCAGCAACGCCGCTGCCGCGCATGCGTGTAGGTGAGCGCCGTCTAGTGGTGCTGCAAGGAACGCAGTGGCGCACGCGGCGCGCGCCTCCCCCTGATTCGTTGAGTTTTTGCCTACGAACAAAACAGATGCTTCGGGAGGTAAAGCTGAAGCGTACTAGAATACAGCTGAGTGGAATAAGCAGCCGGAGCAGCGCATGCGTTGCAGGGAGGCACCCGACGACGAAAAATACTGTGGAGGCGCTGAGAGCGAGGTGGATTGGGCCGCATCAAGGTCGCGCCGTTGGAAACTGCAGGTGATTCTGCTCGGTGGGGTCCTTCCTACTGCTTTGCTCGCTGCTCTTTGCGACCGGACCACTCAACTAGTGTTCCCAATTACGTATGACATGTGTTCATGTTTTAGGAATAAATTCCTTTGTGTGTTTTTAGGCCGAGTGGTGATGCGCGTGCATTGCGGCCGCAGTGTCGGCTTTCATTCTGCTATTTTATTGTAGCCACCTTGGAGAACAAATGTTTTGCTTGTTCTTCAAGCAGCTTGTCTGTCGTGTGTATTCTTGCGCATATCGTTTTCTATCAGTAGATTTTGTAAAATGCAGACGAAAAACCAACTCAGCTAATAAAACATATCTGCCTCATCCCGCGCTCTGTTGCGCTGTTCTCAGATTTACGTGGAGTATAGTGAGAAAAAAAATGCAGTGCAACATTCCGTTCATGTTTGCGTCTTCGTCGCGTAACAGAATGCGGAGTAATTGGTACGCGTCTTTTATTGGGTCGGACCTCGGATGACGAAGACAGTTTCATTTACCTATTCTATACACTATAATCTTCCTCCGGTAAGCCGCTTTAATTTTTTTTGCCGGCGCAGCCGTTTAATTAGTGGGAATAGTGGCTATGACAATGGGCCTTTAAATTGGAGCTGTCGGATCCAATTTAGGCCGCAGAATTGGATGGGGCTGAAATGGAAAAGCACTCGCGTACTTATACGAAGGTGATGGTTGAAAAACCCAAAGCGGTGAAAACGCCGCGGGTGCCTCATAATCATATATTGCTGTTTTGCGACGTAAAAACTCAGAACTTCCTTATTTAAGTTAAAGAAGACAGATGTGTCCTTCAGCTCTTTTCTAGGGGTTTCAACAAAATGAAATTATTTTCGAGTTGGATTCCCACCAAAAACAGGTTATGCTTATCTTGTATATAAAACCTACATGCAATGCCGTTCCGAACTATACGTCAGCTCAACTGAGCAGCTTGTATATATAAACGGCTGCTTTCGGTGCACTGTCATAACCACATTAATCAAGCAGTTTATGGAACCACATGCCTCGTATACACGTAGCAACAAGGCATATATATATATATATATATATATATATATATATATATATATATATATATATATATATATATATATATATATATATATATAAACGAGAAGAAAGAGGGTTAACCAAGGGTCCCGATTTTATTAGTAATATCATAAGAAGCCAACAAACATTGACACCAAGGACAACATAGGGGAAATTACTTGTGTATTTAATAAATGAAAATAAAGAAACGAAGAATTAATGGAAATTAAAGTGGATGAAAAAACACGTTCTCGTTCTCGTGACACCTGCGGCAAAAAGGACGTCCCACGTCCGCCGCCATGGTCTGTGTGTGGTGGCGCTTGCTAACACTCCCAGGGTTCTACTTGGACACATAAATACCCAAGAAAGTGGATGGGAAAACAGCGCCGCGGTAGCTCAATTGGTAGAGCATCGCACGCGAAATGCGAAGGCTGTGGGTTCGGTTCCCACCTGCGGCAAGTTGTTTTTTCATCCACTTTAATTTCCATTAATTCTTCGTTTCTTTATTTTCATTTATTAAATACACAAGTAATTTCCCCTATGTTGTCCTTGGTGTCAATGTTTGTTGGCTTCTTATGATATTACTATATATATATATATATATATATATATATATATATATATATATATATATATATATATATATGCAGATTTGCTTTGTTTGTTGAAGGAGATGAGTGGGCTACAACGTGCACCACTCAGTTTTAACGGGATGAAAAGATGATGAGACTGTCCAGTATAACATTTCCTTGCCTGAATCGAGTTAGCAGGCTCACAGCCGGCCCGGCAACAACGGGGTGTTTATGTTAATTGGCAGCTATATAGGGACGTGTTGAACAGAAGTTATCAAACCCTGTGCGGTAACTCACTCAGGAACTAGTGCGCATCTGCGCAACAGCTGCAACTCGCCGGCAGCATAATCATTCAGAACAGTCATAACTTGCATCGGACACACCCTGAAGAATTCGAAGTGATGTTATGCTTTACATTCAAACAGAACCGACTATTCCATCATATTGTTATGGGGACGTTGCAAGTCTAGGAAAACTATATTCACAATATAAATACAGGATGAGTCAGAATAGTTAATATGGCTGACCATCAACAACACGCAGCAGCCAGCGTCTCCGATCTTCTTTCTCTATGTTCTTTCGTCCTTCTGTAACGGGACCCCCGGATGGCGAAGCGCCCTTTCAGCGCGTGGCAGGCGAAGAATTGCGAGCGAAGTATGCCTTCAGCCGCGAAACGTGCACGAAGTCGACAGGTGTCTCACCCGAGGATGCATCAAAATGTAGAGGCCAAATCTCGTAACTTACGTGGTAAACTTGGCGTAGGACTTCATAAGGCCCTGTGTAGCGAGAGAGAAGCTTCTGGAATAGGCCAACCCGACGATAGGGTGACCAGAGGTGCATTCAAGCGCCTGATGCGGACTTAAGATCGCGATGGCAGCTGTCGTAACGCTCTTTTTGTATATGCTGCGAGGCCAATAATGAGATGGGGCGACTTGACGTGCCATGTGAACGCGATCGATGACTTCACGAGCGCACTCAGTTGCAGCATGTAGCACAAAAGGGAGGATGGTGTCAAACGGCAGTGTGGAGTCGCGACCATACAAGAGATAAAACCGTGAATATCCTGCGGTGTCATGCCGGGACGAGTTATACGCAAACGTCACGTAAGCCAGCGTAGCGGCCCAGTCGCGGTGATCGTTGGAGACGTATATCGACAGCATCTCTGTGATTCTTCGGTTGAGACTTTCCGTAAGGCCGTTTGTTTGTGGGCGGTAGGTGGTGGACAGCTTGTGCTCAGTGGCACAAGAGCGGAGGAGGTCGTCGACAATTCGTGATAAGAACGAGAAGCCACTGTCTGTGAGTAACTGTCGAGGTGCAACGTGGTGGAGAATGACGTCGTGGAGGAGAGAATCGGTGATGTCAGTTGCGCCACAAGTCGGCAACGCCTTTGTTATCGCGTAGCGTGTCGTGTAATCAGTTGCGACGGCGATCCACTTGTTCCCTCGAGTCGTTGTCGGAGAAGGGCCAAGCAGGTCAAGGCCTACGCGAAAGAGCGGTTCGAGGGAACTTCATGGGACAAAATCGTCCGACAAGTGCCAGGGGAGGTTTCTTCCGGCGCTGACACAATTCACAAGTTGCGACATAACGACGCACAGAGCGGTAGAGACCCGGCCAGAAGAAACGGCGTCGCACGCGGTCGTGTGTACGCAAAACTCCAAGGTGTCCTGCCGTTGGTTCATCGTGAAGTTGTTCGAGAACGGTGAGTCGCAGGTGACGAGGAAGGACAAGCAGCAACAGAGGGCCGTCAGGCTTGATATTGCGGCGCTAGAGGATGCCGTCATGCAGCACGAACATGCGGCACGTGCCGTCGGTGCGGTCAGATTGCACTCCAGCGATGATGGACTGTAAGGATGCGTCGCGTTGTTGTTCAGCGCACATGTCGCTCATGTCACTCAACGCCATCACGCACGTCACCGGATCATGCGCAACAGGATTGGGAGGATCCACGGGGTAACGCGAGAGGCAGTCAGCATCCTTGTGGAGGCGTCCTTTCTTGTAATGGACACTAAATAAAAATTTCTGGAGCCGCAAAGCCCAGCGACCAAGCCGTCATGTAGGGGCCCGTAGGGAAGACAGCCAGCAGAGTGCGTGGTCTGTGACGACCGAAAACGTGCGGCAGCACAAATATGACCGGAACGTGGCGACAGCCTAGAGTAAAGCCAAGCACTCTTGCTCGGTAATGGAGTAATTTCTCTCGGCAGGTGACAGCAGGCGGCTGGCCTAAGCTATCACACGCTCGGTACCGTTCTGGTGTTGGGCGAGAACAGCGGCTGTGCCATAGCCGCTTGTGTCAGTGTGGAGTTCAGTCGGTGCGGACGGATCAAATTTGGCAAGTATGGGAGGGGTGGTCAGAAAACCGATGAGAGTGGCGAACGCGTGAACCTGCTCCGGGTCCCGTGAGAATGGCTTGTTCTTCTTTACAAGATTTGTCAAAGGCCGAGCAATGTCGGCGAAGTTGACGAAACGGCGACAGTGAGAACACAGGGCGATGAAGCAGCGCAAGTCAGAGGCAGAACGTGGCGCAGGGAAACTGCGTATGGCGCGAACTTTTTCAGGATCTGGTTGGACACCGGATGCGCCAACGAGGTGTCCGAACACTGTGATCTGACGGCGTCCGCAGTGACATTTCGTGGAGTTCAGTTGAAGGCCGGCTAGTCGGAAGACTGCAAGAATTGCAGCGCGTCGGGTAAGGTGGCTGCCGAACGTGGGATAGAAAACAATAACGTCGTCAAGGTAACAAAGCCAGGTGGTCCATTTTTAGCCCCGCAGAAGAGAGTCCATCATACGTTCAAATGTCGCAGGAGCATTGCACAGGCCAAAGGGCATGACTTTGAACTGGTATAAGCCATCCGGCGTGATGAATGCCATCTTCTCGCGGTCCATTTCCTCAACTAAAATCTGCCAGTAGCCGGTTCGGAGATCGATGGACGAGAAGTATTTAGCTCCGTGCAAGCAGTCTAAGGCGTCATTGATTCGTAGTAGTGGGTAGACGTGTTTTCGCGTGACCTTGTTTAAGTGGCAATAATCGATGCAAAAACGCCGCGTGCCTTCTTTCTTTTTCACAAGGGCGACAGGCGAAGCGCAAGGGCATGCTGATGACTCGATGACCCTTTTGCGGAGCATTTTGTCCACTTCTGATTGGATGACTCGACGTTCAGCTTGCTATACACGATAGCGACGCCGACGAATAGTATTCGCGTCTCCACTGTTTATACGGTGGTGAGCAACAGATGGTTGGCATAAAGGCCTGTCGCCGAAATAAAAGATGTCACCGTACGATTCAAGCAGGAGTCGTATGTCCGTGACCTGTGCAGAGGTGGGGACAAGTGCAATCATTTACGCGAAGTCATCCGTTAAGGAGCCAGAGCTGTCAGCTGAATTGGCGCTAATAAACTGCTCTCGGCATTCAGACTCTCAATGTCAAATTAGCAATTACTAGAAACGCTGGCCAAGAACATGCCGGACGGAGGCACTTGAGGGCAGAGGCTGAAATTCAGAAAGGGTAGAACGACTTCTTTATCAGTAACCGTCACCAACGTATGTGGGACAGTAACGTTCCGGTTCAAAAGCACGTCGATGATGGGGTGAAGCACATATTCACCACCAGGAACGTGTGGATGGGCAGTCAAAGTGACGTAAATAACTGCCTCGGGTGACAGACGCACATTTTGAAGCGAGCACAAGCGCGGTGGGGTGGTACCCGGAGCATCGGCGAGTTGAGACAGCTCTAATTGAAGAACGCCGTTCACGCAGACGATGAGAGCAGAATGAGTGGATAAAAAGTTGAATGCAAGGATAACATCATGAGGGCAGTTGTCGATCACAGCAAAGAGAACAGAAGTAGAGCGGCGGGCTATAATTAAATGTGCAGTATGTACACATTCCAAGAAGAAGCCCGTCGCCGTCGGCCACACGATGCACTCGGGCAGCTGCAGGGTTGAGGACCTTCTTCAAACGTCTACGGAGGCGACGAGTGCTTGGACAGGTACGCCCTCTATTTTAACGTCAATTACAGTCCTCCTTACGGGCACAGACAGATGATTTCCTGCAGTAGTCGGCAATGCAGCACCACCTTCGAGGGCTGCATTTCCTAGCTTTCTGAAAGGGTGCGGCCAAATGCCAGAGGACACGAAAGGTGACGTGGCTGCTGCGAACGGGAAAATAGGCCACGTGTTCACGGTGAATGAGACTGATGTCCACGCGGCGATAGTGAGCGGCTGTGCCACGTGTTCCGAGCAGAGTTGCAGGCTCTCTTAGACTCAGGGGTGGGCGAAACATTGCGGGTGTTTCCATCAAAACGGCCGGCGAGTTGTTGAGGGCCATGAGTTGCGACAGTATCGGGCGACATGACCAATGCAGCGACAGGTGAAAGATATCGGCTGGTCGGTCGCAGTTCGGCACTCAGTCGGGTTTCGATAACCTGGAGAGAAGTGTTGGGGTGGAGCGAAAATAGTAGAAGGGCGTTCGTTAGCTCTGGGATTGGCGACAGCACACACAGACGGTAAACCGATGTTTTAAAGTTCCTGGCCAACGATGGCTTGTACGAGGGGAACTGAAAACGTGGTAGCATCAGGGCTACTTGAGCAGAAAGCTGCAGGCACCATCGCATCCAGTTCACGTCTAGCGATTCGCACCACGTCCTCTGATGTCGACGCATGCTGCTGTGCGGGTTGATCTTCGCACGTCGTCGTTGCGCTAGTATTGGGAAGTCTGGCAAATGGTTGTAAGACGCGTAGGCCTCTGGTCTGCACGAATTGTCGGCACTCTTTAATGACTGCGTCAATTGTAGAGCTCTTGCACATCAACAGATTAAACGCGTCCTCAGCAATGCCCTTATGCACGCGGCTGACTTTCTCAGCTTCTGTCATGTCGTGATCGGCTTTACGACAAAGTACCAGCACCTGCTGAATGTACGAGACATAGGACTCCGTGGGGGATTGGGCACGGGAAGCCTGTTCCTGCTTTGCGGCAATTTTACAGCCGGCTGGTTTGCCAAACAACTCTGTCAATTTCATTTTGCATTGGTCCCAGCTGGTTAGCTCCTCTCCGTGGTTTTCATACCACACCTTTGCCGTGCCTCTTAGGTAGAACAACAGGTTAACTAGCATAAGCGTAGGATCCCATCTGTTGACTCCACTGACGCGTTCATACATGGCCACCCACTCTTCAATGTCGGCGCCATCGGTTCCACAGAAAGTTCCAGGATCCTTGGGTTGCACAACGACAACCGAAGGTGACAGCGAGGTAGCTGGTGACGGTGATGTTGGAGGCGGCAACAACGATGATCCCGCGTGCTCACCATCATTCATAGTGCGGACGGTGATGCTACGTCCACTACGGAGCTCCATTTCCAGTCGTGGTACCCCGCACCTTTCACCAATATGTTACGGGGATGTTGCAAGTCTAGAAAAACTATATTTACAATATATATATACAAGGTGAGTCAGAATAGTTAAGATGGCTGACCACCAACAACACGCAGCAGCCAGCGTCTCCAATATTCTTCATTCTGTCTCTTCGTTCATCCTTGCGTAACAATATGTAGTAGTGAATTCAGGAATCCCATACGGTCTGAATAGCAAATAGCATTTGACGAGACTTGTGTGTTTCTACTTCATTTCACGTGCTCGCGTATTTCAAGAAGCTTGCCAGACCAATCAGAAAAGTTTAGCCATCGGCTTCTCTTGATCGTGCCGCGCACTTATTAAACATGGCATATTTTGCTATAATCGATCAGACCTGTAACGCAGCAGATGTTGCTATGAATTTCTGGGTCCGGGCAGGCTGCCAGTGGAAACTTACCCTGTTAACCTTTAACAGCCGAACTCTGTCGAGTGAGGCTAGCTTAGCAGGACTCATTGCAGGACTCTTTGAGGAGCTATCAGACGTTGTGTTTGGTATCAGTGGCCTTAGTAAGATTATAAGAACTGGTGAGGCTTATACATTGCTAAATAACGGCCATGTCCTCTGCTATTGAGGTCTCCCTGATAAGCAATAGGGGGTAGGATTCTTAATCCACGAGGACATAGCCGGCAACATTGGCGAATTCTAGAGCATTAATGAGAGGGTAGCAGTAGTCGTAATTGAACTTAATAAGAGGTCTTGATTAAAGGTAGTACAAGCCTATGCTCAAACATCCAGTCACGAAGATGAGGAAGTAGATCAGTGTTGTGAAGATGTTGAATTAGCGATGACAAAATTGCAAACTCGGTATACAGTAGTAATGGGTGACTTCAGTGCAAAAATGGGAAAAAAGCAGGCGGGTGAACGGGCAATTGGCAACCACGGCGTCTATTCTTACACCGATAGAGGGGAGATGCTGGTAGAATTCGTAGAAACGAATAAGCTGAGAATAATGAACACCTTTCTGAGGAAACGTAGCAACAGAAGGATGACCTGGAAAAGCCCTAATGGTGAAACAAAAAATGAAATTAATTTCATACTTGCTGACGATCCCAGCATAGTGCAGCATGTAGAAGTGATAGGTAGGGTGAAGTGCAGTGATCATAGCTTAGTGAGGGCTAGGATTCACCTTAATTTGAACAGAGAAAAAGTAAAATTGGTCAAGAAGAAACAGGTCAACCTAGAGGCAGCAAGGGTGAAAGCAGACAAATTTAGGCTGGTACTTGCAAACAAATATGCAGCATTAGAGCAGGGAGATCATGATGATGACATAGAGGTAATGAATGAAACAGAACGTGGCTGGCTTCAAAGGCAGCAATTGAAGTGGGAGGCATGGCATCAAGGCAATGAGAAGGCAAGCTCTCCCAAGTAAGAAATGACCTAATATAGAAACGACAAATAATGAAAATGTCCAACTCAAGAGATAAGATATAATTCGCGCAACTATAAAAACTAATCAAGGAGAAAATAAGTGATATATTCGAAATTATAACGTGCGAAAGACAGAAGAAGCGGTAACAAATGGACGCAGCCTGAAAACTTTGCATAGGAGAAACCAAGATTTATACACTGAAGGATAAGCAGGGTAATATCATCAGCAATCTCGAAGGTATAATAAAAGCAACGGAAGAATTCTATACTGACCTGTACAGTACCCGGAGGACTCGGGAGTACTCGATTCGAAACAATAATGAACAGGATACAGAAACTCCTCCTATAACTAGAAATGAAGCCAGAAGGGCATGGCAAGACACGAAACAGAGAAAAGCGTTAGGAGAAGATGGAATATCAGTCGATGTAATCAAAGACAGAGGAGACGTAATGCTAGAAAGACTGGTGGCTCTCTATTCGAAGTGTCTATCGATTGCAAGGGTCCCAGGAAACTGGAAGAATGCAAACATTAAACTAATCCACAAAAATGGCGACGTTAAAGAACTGAAAAAAATTATATGGGCCGATTAGCATACTCCCAGTATTATATAAAATATTTACCAAAATATTCTCCAATAGAATAAGGGCAACACTGGACTTTAGTCAACCAAAGGAACAGGCTAGTTTCAGGAAGGGATACTCTACAATGGATCACATCCAGGTCATTAATCAAGTTATCGAGAAATCCGCGCAGTAAAATAAGCCCATCTATATGGCATTTGATTCAGTAGAGATACCAGCAGTGATAGACGCATTGAGTAATCAAGGAGTAAAGACCGCTCACGTAAATATCCTGGAAAATATGTGCAGAGATTCCACAACCACCTTAATTATACACTATAAAGAAAGGGGTCAGACATGGAGACACAATTTCTCCAATGCTATTCCCTGCTTGTGAACTGGGAACGTTTTTAAGGATCGACGGTGAATACCTCAGCAACCTTCGGTTTGCCGATGGCATTGTTCTATTCAGCTACACTGCAGACGAGTTACAACAAATACCTCAATAGGGAGAGTGTAAGGTAAGAGTGGGATTGAAGAATAATAAGCGGAAGACAAAGATAAGAATGAACACCCGGGCAAGGGAACAAGAGTTCAGGATCGCAAGTCTGCCTCTAGAGTCTGTGGAGGAGTACGTTTACCTAGGTCAACTAATCACAAGGAACCCTGACCATGAGAAGGAAATTCACAGACGAATAAAAATGGGTTGAATCGCATACGGCACACATCGAAAGCTCCTGATTAGAAGTTTACCGTTATCATTGAAAAGAAAGGTATACAATCAGTGCATTTTACCGATGCTGATATATGGGGCAGAGACTTGGAGACTGACAAAGAAGCTTGAGAACGAGTTCATGACCGCGCAAAGAGCGTTGGAAGGAAGAATGCTAGGCATAACTTTAAGAGACAGAAAGAGACTGGTTTATATCAGAGAGCAAACGGGTATATACGATATTCTAATGGACAGTAAGAGAAAAAAAAATAGCCCAGGGAAGGTCATGTAATGCGCAGATTACATAACCGTTGTACCATTATGGTGACAGGATGGGTACCAAGAAAAACAAAGCGCAGTAGAGGATGGCAGAAGAGGGGGGGGGGTGACGAAATTAGGAAATTTGCGGGTGCTGATTTGAGTCGGTGGGCGCAGGACAGGGGTAATTGAAGATCGCAGGGAGAGGCCTTCGTCCTACAGTGGACTTTAGCTTCTGCTGCTGGTGATGATGATGATGAGGAGGATTTCGCTATAATATTGATTTCGTCGATTATTGTCCGTGCTCTTTATTATTCCACCAACAAGAAGCACGTCTGAAACAACACAATGAAGTTGTCTTACGCAGCTTCATGCTGCAGATCGGCGGCTGCTTTGACAAAATTACGGGTTATTTCTACAAATTTATGTTGAATACAGCAGTTCACCGGGCTAAAATTACAGTTGGTAGCAGCTGACAAGAACCAAATCAAATACAGAAATGAAAATTTTCATGAGCCATTGCACTCTGTGAAGGTAGATGACCAGCGAAGTTTTTCCGTGCTCGACACCGAGTTGGCCCAGAGTATGGAACAAGGGTACGAGCATATTTATTGTATTAATCTGTGGTCATCGTGGTGATATATAGGTACGCACACACATTCGTATATCGCCTCTGTCATGTTTCCGTCACTTAAGAAAATGAATGGCTCATACCCCTGTAAATGCGGCCTCCCCATTACGAAGAGAGAATATAAGTTAAATTCTATGCTAGAATAATGAGCGGCAGCGCAGCCGGCTGTGGAAGAAGCCGACGACGACGAAAGCGCCAGCAGTGACACTAGCACGCTTGCGCGGTAGCCGCAAATAATTTTTTAACAGACCTTTTTCAAAAGTTGTATTTTTTTCAAAAATAAATGTTCTTAGCCTTGTGCCTGGGACCTCTTTGGTTTCCACATGTGGCAAGGGTAGTTCAAAAGTGCGTTACAGGTCCCCGAGCCCACAGGAGTATGTGCCGTTGAGCTTGGACCCTTACGGCACTATCACCAGGATCGGCCCACATGATGTTTTCTTACCAACATCTCTGAAATTTTTTCCCAGATCCTAGCTGTAGAAAGCTTCTCATTAAAAAAGTTTACTGTACAATCATTCTACAGCAAAAAAGAGGGTGTGCGCGCAAAGAACCCGCTCCCGCTGGCAGCCGACGCACTTCATAATGACAGCAAAAGTGAAAACGTCGTGTTGCCTCGACTGTATATGTTTGGCAAAGTGGTGTCAACATAAATTTGCAGTTGAAATAAAGCACTATTTGAAAAGCGTACAATGTGCAATCAGCCTCGGGACCCGCAGCGAAAGTAAGTTCATATAAACTGTGGAGCACGTCTTCGCCCCTATCCAATTCACCCGCAACGCCCCCGCACAATTTTTTCACTAGCGGTGATTCAGCGCCAGAGTGCCGTCCGGTGCACTCGACCTCATTCTAGTACAATCTAGTAGAGTTATTAGTGGTGAGGACTCACGGAATCGCCACCTGTCGGAAGAGCCTCGCCTGCGTAGTATGAGGGATAATGCGACGCATTTGGCTGTCGGCGCTCAATAAAAACACCACGCGGGAGCCCTCTATACATTTCTGTAAGTATTCTCGAAATGACAGAACCTTTTTACTAGCAAAATAATATTGTCAACGTGTGATTTGGACAGCACGAACGTGATGCAGCACTACCTCCAAGACCTAGCTGCATGGCCTAGTTTTCCGTCCATCGGTTTGCCGAGGAAAAGCGGCGAGGTTGGAATGAAGGGGAGCGCGACGGAGTTGAGGCGACGGCGATCGCACGGAGGAGCGGCTGTCACGGGCATCAGAAGTAGGGTACAGACGGCGAGGTGAATAACGGCGAGCGTCGGCGTATGAGCGAGGAGCGGGGAATGAGCACCAGTACGGCGGCATCCAGGTGGTGCAACAGTGGTGGTATACATGACCAATGTAGTGGCAGCGGAAGCAGATCGGTTTGTCGTGTTGGAGTCGCCATTCAGCAGGACTGCGTGGTCTGGAAGTGAAATACTGGTCATTACAGGTTGTGGACATGGGAATGGGTGCCGAATCAGGTCGGGAAACAGGGCAGGTGGTAGGGATGCCAAGGTTTGCAATTTATTGCCGCACAACTGTTTGAATAACGAAAGTGGGGGGGGGGGGGAGGCGCTTAGTCAAAGGTACCGTCAGGGGGTCGTGGATGAAGGGGGCGGGAGTTGCCGCTTCAATCTCACGGCGAATCGTACCTGTGACGTTCTCTTGAAATGGTCGTGTGGCGGTAAAAGCGGAGCAAGAGGACGCGGCAGGTGTATTTGGGAGCCGGGAAAACTGTGGGACAACGCGGTGGCTTTTGGCTACCTCCAAGCGGCGGCATTCTTCGACGACGGCGTCGACGGTAGAAACGTCATTATAGACGAGCAAATCGAAGGCGTCGTCCGCGATGCCTTTCAGGATACAGTCCACCTTGTCAACCTCGGTCATGTGCTCGTCGACTTTCCGACAAAGCGCGAGCACTACATAGGTTGCTACTACATATTATAGCGTTTTCGAGTGTTGTCAAGTAGACATCCTCTCCCCTAATCAGAACCGCAGTGCGTTTGGGACTTTAACTTTCGTTAACAGCTTGCTTCGGCGCTTCCGAAGCCGATGCGGCCGCTGTGTCCACGTGATCTCTCATACCACGTCACGCCAACGGCAGCGCCCGCTTTCCTATAGTCGTGGAGCTCGCCCCCAATACAGCTTCGCTGTAAAAGTGTCTCCGGAAAGGGCTCACCACCTGGAGCCACTGAAATGTATGTCGCTGCTATCCGTGCCACATGTTTTGTTTACCACAGGGTGGTAACAGTCACCATGTCAACTCAGGAATGCGACAAAACGACACAGATATTTTCTGACCCAAGATTGACATTAACATAATCCACTCAGTTTTTTTTTAAACTGCCTCGAAGCGCATTCACATGTATCTCTCTCGACATGGCCGCCACAACAACATCCGCTGCTGCGCCGCTTATGCGGCGGTGGGGGAGCGAATTTTTATTCTCCCGTGTGCCCCCACCGGTTTATTACGTGATAACCGGTGCGCTGCGAGGGAGTGGTGGGTAGCCACGGGAACTGGAAGACAATAGTTTGGATGTCGGGCCGGCGGGACGTGCATCGGGAGTCAGCTGAAGGCATGGTCGACAGGCGAAGTTCCCCAGGTTGAAGACCTCGACACTTTGCCATATAGAGCCCCGCTAATTCTCCATATGCAATTTGACGACGCAGAGACACGGCCTTCCACATTGATGCGATCTATCGACGTTACGCAGAACCGCGCTACTGCGCTTGGATATAACGTGCCTGTTGTAACACTGTGCCCGTGACGGCGCAGCCAATGAGTGGGAGGTAGCACCGCGTAATAAGAGTATAAAATGAGTGTATAAAAAACATTATTGTCCATTTGAACACCGCTGAGCGTTCCTTCGACTTATGAACTTCTCGCGGGCAAGCAAGTGTATTGAGGCGCTTGGCGTGTTTTCATTTGGCCTTGCCGAGGCGCAGTTAAAACGCAAGCTAGAGCTTACGGGGTCAAGGATCGCGCAGAAAAAAAGCGTTTCAGCAAAGCGACTATAATCCTTTCACATTCCCACACGTAAGCTATCTGAAGTGTCTCAGCCGATTTTTTCTTTTTTGTTCTAGGCACTCTTTCGAGAGGTCTTTTGCAACATTTTATAAATTTCTGCACCGTTCTTGTCCACCTTCAAAAGAAGTTTAATATTGGACCATTGTACCAACTGGCAATACGTAGTTCGACAAATTAAAGGTGGGTTGCATAAAAAATTATGCAGATCCCACGCACTGTGGAAATCCATATTTTGTGAAATATTTTGAAAGTAGCTGGTTATCTAGCAAAGATTTGCAGAGCTTTGCCTGGTGGACCAGCGCGTTCGTGCAGATCGAGTAGTTGTCTATGTGAGGCGAGCGTACGAGTGTGTGTGTGATGACAAGAGCAAGCCGACGACCACGTCCACAACGACCGTGTGACGTCAATGAAATCATTTCTACATGCGCATTTCGCATGTCGACAATCTCCATGTCGTATGCTCGCATCGAACAGCCTGTGTAGAAATTACAATGTCAATGCGAATAGGCCACGAAGCTTCAGGCGAAAAGTGGTTCAGAACAAAATGTCACCGACACCAGCAAGGGAGCAGCGATTGAAGTCACTATTGAACAAGTCAGAATATATGGCTGTCAATCCACTTCCTCCGAATGAGCAACCGGGTTGTATGCAACCTGTTCTCACCGACAGCTGCCCCTCCCATCCACACGCCGACAAGTGGGAAGGCAGAACTCTAGGTGAATGGACTGTTGTATTGAAGGTTAAAAATAAAAACAAAAAGCAAACAACTTATTAGCATGAACAAATATTGGTGGGTGGGGTGAGACACTATTGAACAAGGCAGAATATATGGCTATCATTTCACTTCCTCCGAATGAGCAACCGGGTTGTGTCTGTCTTGTCACCGACAGCTGCCCCTCCCATCAACACGCCGACAAGCGGGAAGGCAAAACTCTTGGTGAATGGACTGTTCTATTGAATGATAAAAAGAAAAAGAAAAAGCAAACAACTCAATAGCATGAAGAAATATTAGTGGATAGGGTGAGACACTATTGAAGTAGTCAGAATATATGGCTGTCAATCCACTTCCCCTGAATGAGCAACCGCGTTGAGTCTCGCTTGTTACCGATAGCTGCCCCTCCCGTCCCCACGCCGACAAGCGGCAAGGCAGGACTCTAGGTGAATGGACTGTTGTATTGAAGGTAAAAGAAAAGGCAAACAACTCAATGGCGTGAAGAAATATTGGTGGGTGAGGTGAGCCACTTTTCAACAAGTCAGAATATATGGCTGTAAATCCACTTCCCCCGACTGAGCTACCGGGTTGTGTCTCGCTTATTGTCACCGATAGCTGCCCCTCCCATCCACACGCCGACAAGCGGGAAGGTAGGACTCTAGGCGAATGGACTGTTGTATTGAAGGTAAAAAGAAAAAGCAAACAACCTAATAGCATAAAGAAATATTGGTGGGTGGGGCGACACGCTATTGAAATAGACAGAATATATGGCCATCATTCCGCTTCCTCCGAATGGGCAACCGGGTTGTGTCTGTTTAGTTGTCACCGATAGCTGCCCCTCCCATCAACACGCCGACAAGCGGAAACGCTGAACTCTAGGCGAATTGACCGTTGTATTGAAGATTAAAAAGAAAAAGAAAATGCAAACAACCTAATAGCATAAAGAAATATTGTTTTGGCTGAGGTGAGACACTATTGAACTAGTCACAATGCATGGCTGTCAACCTACTTCCTCCGAATAAGCAACCCGGTTGTGTCTCTTTTTGTCACCGATAGCTGCCCCTCCCATTGATACGCCGACAAGCGGGAAGGCAGAACTCTAGGCGAATAGACTATTGTATTGAAGGTTAAAAAGAAAAAGAAAAGCAAACAACATAATACCATACACAAATATTGGTAGGTGGGGTGAGACGCTATTGAACAAGTCAGAATATACGGCTGTCAATCCACTTCCCCCGAATGAGCAACCGCGGTGTGTGTCGCTTGTTGTCACCGATAGCTGCCCGTCCCATTGATACGCTGACAAGCGGGAAGGCAGAACTCTAGGCGAATGGACTATTGTATTGAAGGTTAAAAAGAAAAAGATAATGCAAACAACCTAATAGGGTACAGAAATATTGGCGGGTGGGGCGAGACGCTCTTGAACAAGTCAGATTATATGGCTACCATTCCACTTCCCCTGAATGAGCAACTGGGTTGTGTCTCTCTTGTTGTCCCCACTAACTGCCCCTCCCATCCACACGCCGACAAGCGGGAAGGCAGAACTCTAGGCGAATGGAGTGTTCTATTGTAGGTAAAAAGAAAAAGAAAAAAGAAAAAACCTAATAGCATAAAGAAATATTCGTGGGTGGTGTGACACGCTATTGAACTAGTAGGAATATAAGCCTATCATTCCACTTCCTCCGAATGGGCAACCCTGTTGTGTCTGTCTTGTTGTCACCGATAGCTGCCCGTCCCATTGACACGCCGACAAGCGGGAAGGCAGAACTCTAGGCGAATGGACTCTTGTATTGAAGGTTAAAAAGAAAAAGAAAGAGCAAACAACTTAATAGCATAAACAAATAATTTTGGGTGGGGTGAGACGCTATTGAACAAACCAGAATATATGGCTGTCAACCCACTTCCCCCGAACGAGCAACCGGGTTGTGTCTCGCTTGTTGTCATCGATAGCTGCCCCTCCCATCCACACGCCGACAAGCGGGAAGGCAGATCTCTAGGCGAATGGACTCGTGTATTGAAGGTCAAAAATAAAAACAAAAAGCAAACAACTTAACAGCATGAAGAAATATTGGTGGGTGGGGTGAGACACTATTGAACAATTCGGAATATAAGGCTGTCAATCCACTTCCCCTGAATGGGCAACCGGGTTGTGTCTCGCATGTTGTCACCGATAGCTGCCCCTCCCATCCACACGCTGACAAGCGGTAAGGCACGAGTCTAGGCGATTGGACTGTTGTATTGAAGGTTAAAAAAAACAAAACGAAAAACGGTAATAGCATAAAGAAATATTGGTGGGTGGGGTGAGACGCTATTGAACAAGTCAGAATATATTGCTGTCAATCCACATCCTGCCAATGAGCAACCGGGTTGTGTCTCGCTGGTTACCGATAGCTTCCCCTCCCATCCCCACCCCGACAAGCGGAAAGGCAGGACTCTAGGTGAATGGACTGTTGTATTGAAGGTTAAAAATTAAAAGAAAAAACATACAACTCATTGGCATGAAGAAATATTGGTGGGTGGGGTGAGCCACTTTTCAACAAGTCAGAATACATTGCTGTCAATCCACTTCCTCCCGATGAGCAACCGGGTTGTGTCTCAGCAGTTGTCACTGATAGCTGCCCCTCCCATCCACACGCCGACAAGCGGGAAGGCAGTACTCTATGCGAATTGACCATTGTATTGAAGATTAAAATGAAAATGAAAAAGCAAACAACCTAATAGCCTAAAGAAATTTTGATGGGTGGGGTGAGACGCTTTTGAACAAGTCAGAATATATGCCTATCATTCCGCTTCTTCCGAATGAGCAACCGGGTTGTGTCTGTCTTGTTGTCACCGATAGCTGCCCCTCCCATCAATACGCCGACAAGCGGAAAGGCAGAACTCTTGGCGAATGGACTGTTGTATTGAAGGTAAAAAGAAAAAGAAAAAGCAAACAACCTAATAGCATAAAGAACTATTGGTGGTTGGGGTGACATGCTATTGAACTAGTCAGAATATATGGCCATCACTCCACTTCCTCTGAACGGGCAACCGGGTTGTGTCTGTTTAGTTGTCACCGAGAGCTGCCCCTCCCTTCCACACGCCGACAAGCGGGATGGCAGAACTCTAGGCGAATGAACTGTGGTATTGAAGGTAAAAATAAAAAGAAAAAGCAAAAACCTAATAGCATAAACAAATATTGGCTGGTGGGGTGAGACGCTGTTGAACAAATCAGAATATATGGCTGTCAACCCACTTCCCCCGAATGAGGAACCGGGTTGTGTGTCACTTGTTGTCACCGATAGCTGCCCCTCCCATCCACACGCCGACAAGTGGTAAGGCAGAACTCTAGGTGAATAGACTGTTGTATTGAAGGTTAAAAATAAAAACAAAAAGCAAACAACCTAATAGCATGAAGAAATATTGGTGGGTGGGGTGAGACACTATTGAACAAGTGAGAATATATGGCTGTCAATCCACTTCCCCTTAATGGGCAACCGGGATGTGTCTCGCTTGTTGTCACCGATAGCTGCCCCTCCAATCCACACGCTGACAAGCGGGAAGGCACGACTCTAGGCGAATGGACTGTTGTATTGAAGGTTAAAAAAAACAAAAAGAAAAAAGGTAATAGCATAAAGAAATATTGGTGGGTGGGGTGAGAGGCTATTGAACAAGTCAGAATATATTGCTGTCAATCTACTTCCTGCCAATGAGCAACCGGGTTGTGTCTCGCTTGTTACCGATAGCTGCCCCTCCCATGCCCAAGCCGACAAGCGGCAAGGCAGGACTCTAGGTGAATGGACTGTTGTATTGAAGGTTAAAAATAAAAAGAAAAAGCAAACAACTCAATGGCATGAAGAAATATTGTTGGGTGGGGTGAGCTACTTTTCAACAAGTCAGAATATATTGCTGTCAATACACTTCCTCCCAATGAGCAACCGGGTTGTGTCTCGCCAGTTGTCACCGATAGCTGCCCCTCCCATCCACACGCCGACAAGCGGGAAGGCAGAACTCTATGCTAATGGACAGTTGTATTGAAGGTTAAAAATAAAAAGATAAGGCAAACAACCTAATAGCCTAAAGACATATTGGTGGGTGGAGTGAGACGCTTTTGAACAATTCAGAATACATGGCTATTATTCCGCTTCCTCCGAATGAGCAACCGGGTTGTGTCTGTCTTATTGTCACCGATAGCTGCCCCTCCCATCAACACGCCGACAAGCGGAAATGCAGAACTCTTGGCGAATGGACTGTTGTATTGAAGGTAAAAAGAAAAAGAAAAAGCAAACAACCTAATAGCATAAAGAAATATTGGTGGTTGGGGTGACACGCTATTGAACTAGTCAGAATATATGGCGATCACTCCACTTCCTCTGAATGGGCTACCCGGTTGTGTCTGTTTAGTTGTCACCGAGAGCTGCCCCGCCCTTCCACACGCCGACAAGCGCGACGGCAGAACTCTAGGCGAATGGACTGTGGTATTGAAGGATAAAAATAAAAAGAAAAAGCAAACAACTTAATAGTGCAAAGAAATATTGTTGAGTGAGGCGAGACACTATTGAACTAGTCAGGATATATGGCTGTCACTCTACTTTCTCCGATTGGACAACCGGGTTGTGTCTGTCTTGTTGTCGCCGATAGCTGCCCCTCCCATCCAAGCGTGGACAAGCGGAAACGCTGAACTCTAGGTGAATTGACCGTTGTATTGAAGATTAAAATGAAAAAGAAAAAGCAAAGAACCTAATAGCACAAAGAAATATTGGTGTGTGGGGTTAGACACTATGGAACAAATCAAAATATATGGCTGCCAATCTACTTCCTCCGAATGGGCAACCCGGTCTTATCTGCCCTTGTTGTCACCAATAGCTGCCCCTCCCATCCACACGCCGACAAGCGGGAAGGCAGAACTCTATGTGAATGGACTGTTGTATTGAAGGTTAAAAATAAAAAGATAAGGCAAACAACTTAATAGCCTAAAGAAATATTGGTGGGTGGGGTGAGACGCTTTTGAACAAGTCACAATACATGGCTATTATTCCGCTTCCTCCAAATGAGCAACCGGGTTGTGTCTGTCTTGTTGTCACCGATAGCTGCGGCAAGGCAGAACTCTAGGCGAATGGACTGTTGCATTTAAGGTTAAAAATAAAAATAAAAAGCAAACGACTTAATAGTGCAAAGAAATAATGTTGGGTGAGGCGAGACACTATTGAACTAGTCAGAATATAAGGCTGTCAATCTACTTCCTCCGATTGAACAACCGGGTTGTGTCTGTCTTGTTGTCGCCGATATCTGCCCCTCCCATCCAAACGTGGACAAGCGGAAACGCTGAACTCTAGGTGAATTGACCGTTGTATTGAAGATTAAAAAGAAAAAGAAACAGCAAACAACCTAATAGCATAAAGATATATTGGTGTGTGGGGTGAGACGCTTTTGAACAAGTCAGCATATATGGCTGTCAATCGACTTCCCCCGAATGAGCTACCGTGTTGTGTCTCGCTTTTTGTCACAGATAGGTGCCCCTCCCATCCACATGCCGACAAGCGGGAAGGCAGAACTCTAGGTGAATGGACTGTTGTATTGAAGGATAAAAATAGAAACAAAAAGCACACAACCTAATAGCATGAAGAAATATGGGTGGGTGTGGTGAGCCACTAATCAACAAGTAAGAATGTATTGCTGTCAATCCACTTCCTCCGAATGGGCAAGCGGGTTGTGTCTGTTTAGTTGTCACCGATAGCTGCCCCTCCCATCCACACGCCGACAAGAGGGAAGGCAGAACTCTAGGCGAATGGACTGTTGCATTGAAGGTTAAAAATAAAAATAAAAAGCTAACGACTTTATAGGCCAAAGAAATATTATTTTGGGCGAGGTGAGACACTATTGTACTAGTCAGATTGTACGGCTGTTAATCTACTTCCTCCGATTTGGCAACCAGGTTGTTTCTGTCTTGTTGTCACCGATAGCTGCCCCTCCCATCCAAACGTGGACAAGCGGGAAGGGTGAACTATGGGCGAATTGACCGTTGTATTGAAGATTAAAAAGAAAAAGAAAAAGCAAACAACCTAATACCATAAACAAATATTGGCGGGTGAGATGAGACGCTATTGAACAAGTAAGAATATATGGCTGTCAATCCACTTCCCCCGAATGAGCAACCGGGTTGTGTCTCGCTAGTTGTCACCAATAGCTGCCCTTCCCATCCACACGCCGACAAGCGGGAAGGCAGAACTCTTGGCGAATGGACTGTTGCATTGAAGGTATAAAGAAAAAGAAAAAGCAAACAACTTAGTAGCATAAAGAAGTATTGGTGGGTGGGGTGACACGCTATTGAACTAGTCAGAATATATGGCTGTCAATCCACTTCCCCCGAATGAGCTACCGGGCTGTGTCTCGCTTGTTGTCAGATATAGCTGCCCCTCCCATCCACACGCCGACAAGCGGGCAGCCAGAACTCCAGGAGACTATACTGCTGTATTGAAGGTAAAAAGAAAAAGCAAACAACCTAATAGCATAAAGAAATATTGGTGGGTGGGGTGACACGCTATTGAACTACTCAGAATATATGACCATCATTCCACTTCCTCCGAATGGGCAACCGGGTCGTGTCTGTTTAGTTGTCACCGATAGCTGCCCCTCCCATCAACACGCCGACAAGCGGGAAGGCAAAACTCTTGGCGAATGGACTGTTGTATTGTAAGTTAAAAAAAAGAAAAAGCAAACCACCTAATAGCATAAAAAATATTGGTGGGTGGGGTGAGACGCTATTGAACAAGTCAGAATATATGGCTGTCAATAAACTTCCTCCGAATAAGCAACCGGGTTTTGTCTGTCTTGTCCCCTATAGCTGCCCCTCCCATCCCCACGCCAACAAGCGGCAAGGCAGGACTCTAGGTGAATGGGCTGTTGTATTGAAGGTTAAAAATAAAAAGAAAAAGCAAACAACACAATGGCATGAAGAAATATTGGTGGGTGGGGTGAGCAACTTTTCAACAAGTCAGAATATATTGCTGTCAATCCACTTCCTCCCAAAGAGCAACCGGGTTGTGTCTCGCCATTTGTCACTGATAGCTGCCCCTCCCATCCACACGCCGACAAGCGGGAAGGCAGTACTCTATGGGAATTGACTGTTGTGTTGAAGATTAAAAAGAAAAAGAAAAAGCAAACAACCTAATAGCCTAAAGAAATTTTGGTGGGTGGGGTGACACGCTATTAAACTAGTCAGAATATATGGCCATCATTCCACTTCCTCTGAATGGGCAACCGGGTTGTGTCTGTTTAGTTGTCACCGAGAGCTGCCCCTCCCATCGACACGCCGACAAGCGGGAAGGCAGAACCCTTGGCGAATGGACTGTTATATTGATGGTTAAAAATAAAAAGAAAAAGCAAAAACCTAACAGCATAAAGAAATATTGGTGGGTGCGGTGACACGCTCTTAAACTAGTCAGATTATAAGCCTATCATTCCACTTCCTCCGAATGGGCAACCCTGTTGTGTCTGTCTTGTTGTCACCGATATCTGCCCCTCCCATTGACACGCCGACAAGCGGGAAGGCAGAACTCTAGGCAAATGGACTCTTGTATTGAAGGTTAAAAATAAAAAGAAAGAGCAAACAACTTAATAGCATAAACAAATATTTTTGTGTGGGGTGAGACGCTATTGAACAAATCAGAATATATGGCTGTCAACCCACTTCCCCCGAATGAGCAACCGGGTTCTGTCTCGCTTGTTGTCACCGATAGCTGCCCCTCCCATCCACACGCCAACAAGCGGGAAGGCAGAACTCTAGGCGAATGGACTCTTGTATTGAAGGTTAAAAAGAAAAAGAACAAAGCAAACAACTTAATAGCGTAAACAAATATTGGGTGGTGGGGTGAGACGCTGTTGAACAAATCAAAATATATGGCTGTCAACCCACTTCCCCGAATGAGCAACCGGGTTGTGTGTCGCTTGTTGTCACCGATAGCTGCCCCTCCCATCCATAGCCGACAAGCGAGAAGGCAGAACTCCAGGCGAATGGACTGTTTTATTGAAGGGTAAAAATAAAAAGAAAAAGCAAACAACTCAATAGCATGAAGAAATATTGGTGGGTGGGGTGAGACACTATTGAACAAGTCAGAATACATGGCTGTCAATCCACTTCCCCTGAATGGGCAACCGGGTTGTGTCTCGCTTGTTGTCACCAATAGCTGCCCCTCCCATCCACACGCTGACAAGTGGGAAGGCACGACTCTAGGCGAATGGACTGTTGTATTGAAGGTTAAAAAAACAGACAAAAGGTAATAGCATAAAGAAATATTCGTGGGTGGGGTGAGACGCTATTGAACAAGTCAGAATATATTGCTATCAATCGACTTCCTGCCAATGAGCAACCGGGTTGTGTCTCGCTTATTACCTATAGCTGCCCCTCCCATCCCCACGCCAACAAGCGGCAAGGCAGGACTCTAGGTGAATGGGCTGTTGTATTGAAGGTGAAAAATAAAAAGAAAAAGCAAACAACTCAATGGCATGAAGAAATATTGGTGGGTGGGGTGAGCCACTTTTCAACAAGTCAGAATATATTGCTGTCAATCCACTTCCTCCCAATGAGCAACCGGGTTGTGTCTCGCCAGTTGTCACTGATAGCTGCCCCTCCCATCCACACGCCGACAAGCGGGAAGGCAGTACTCTATGCGAATTGACCATTGTATTGAAGATTAAAATGAAAAAGAAAAGCAAACAACCTAATTGCCTAAAGAAATTTTGGTGGGTGGGATGACACGCTAATAAACAAGTCATAATATGTGGCCATCATTCCACTTCCTCTGAATGGGCAACCGGGTTGTGTCTGTTTAGTTGTCACCGAGAGCTGCCCCTCCCATCGACACGCCGACAAGCGGGAAGGCAGAACTCTAGGCGAATGGACTGTGGTATTGAAGGTTAAAAGGAAAAAGAAAAAGCAAACAACCGAATAGCGCAAAGAAATATTGGTGGGTGCAGTGACACGCTATTGAACTAGTCAGAATATAAGCCTATCATTCCACTTCCTCCGAATGGGCAACCGGGTTGTGTATCGCTTGTTGTCACCGATAGCTGCCCCTCCCATCCACACGCTGACAAGCGGGAAGGCACGACTCTAGGCGAATGGACTGTTGTAGTGAAGGTTAAAAAAAACAAAAAGAAACAAGGTAATAGCATAAAGAAATATTGGTGGGTGGGGTGAGACGCTATTGAACAAGTCAGAATATATTGCTGTCAATCCACTTGCTGCCAATGAGCAACCGGGTAGTGTCTCGCTTGTTACCGATAGCTGCCCCTCCCATCCCCACGCCGACAAGCGGCAAGGCAGGACTCTAGGTGAATGGACTGTTGTATTGAAGGTTAAAAATAAAAAGAAAAAGCAAACAACTCAATGGCATGAAGAAATATTGGTGTGTGGGGTGAGCCACTTTTCAACAAGTCAGAATTTATGGCTGTCAATCCACTTCCCCCGAATGAGCAACCGGGTTGTGTCTCGCTTGTTGTCACCGATAGCTGCCCCTCCCATCGACGCGCCGGCAAGCGCGAAGGCAGTACTCTAGGCGAATGGACTGTTGTATTGAAGGTTAAAAATAAAAAGATAATGCAAACGACCTAATAGGGTACAGAAATATTGGCGGGTGGGGCGAGACGCTCTTGAACAAGTCAGATTATATGGCTATCATTCCACTTCCCCCGAATGAGCAACTGGGTTGTGTCTCTCTTGTTGTCACCGATAACTGCCACTCCCATCCACACGCCGACAAGCGGGAAGGCAGAACTCTAGGCGAATGGAGTGTTGTATTGAAGGTAAAAAGAAAAAGAAAAAAGCAAAAACCTAATAGCATAAAGAAATATTCGTGGGTGGGGTGACACCCTTTTGAACTAGTCAGAATATAAGCCTATCATTCCACTTCCTCCGAATGGGCAACCCTGTTGTGTCTGTCTTGTTGTCACCGATAGCTGCCCCTCCCATTGACACGCCGACAAGCGGGAAGGCAGAACTCTAGGCGAATGGACTCTTGTATTGAAGGTTAAAAAGAAAAAGAAAGATCAAAAACCTAATAGCATGAACAAATATTTTTGGGTGGGGTGAGACGCTATTGAACAAATCAGAATATATGGCTGCCAACGCACTTCCCCCGAATGAGCAACCGGGTTGTGTGTCGCTTGTGTTCACCGATAGCTGCCCCTCCCATCGACACGCCGGCAAGCGCGAAGGCAGTACTCTAGGCGAATGGACTGTTATATTTAAGGTTAAAAATAAAAAGATAATGCAAACAACCTAATAGGGTACAGAATTATTGGCGGGTGGGGCGAGACGCTCTTGAACAAGTCACATTATATGGCTATCATTCCACTTCCCCCGAATGAGCAACTGGGTTGTGTCTCTGTTTTTGTCACCGATAAATGCCCCTCCCATCCACACGCCGACAAGCAGGAAGGCAGAACTCTAGGAGACTGGACTGTTGTATTGAAGGCAAAAATATAAAGCAAACAACTTAATTGCATAAAGAAATATTGGTGGGTGGGGTGAGACGGTATTGAACAAGTCAGAATATATGGCTATCATTCCTCTTCCTCCGAATAAGCAACCGGGTTGTGTCTGTCTTGTCACCGATAGCTGCCCCTCCCTTCCACACGCTGACAAGCGGGAAGGCACGACTCTAGGCGAATGGACTGTTCTATTGAAGGTTGAAAAAAACAAAAAGAAAAAAGGTAATAGCATAAAGAAATATTGGCGGGTGGGGTGAGACGCTATTGAACAAGTCAGAATATATTGCTGTCAATCCACTTCCTGCCAGTGAGCAACCGGGTAGTGTCTCGCTTGTTACCGATAGCTGCCCCTCCCATCCCCACGCCGACAAGCGGCAAGGCAGGACTCTAGGTGAATGGACTGTTGTATTGAAGGTTAAAAATAAAAAGAAAAAGCAAACAACTCAATGGCATGAAGAAATATTGGTAGGTGGGGTGAGCCACTTTTCAACAAGTCAGAATATATGGCTGTCAATCCACTTCCCCCGAATGAGCAACTGGGTTGTGTCTCGCTTGTTGTCACCGATAGCTGCCCCTCCCATCGACACGCCGGCAAGCGCGAAGGCAGTACTCTAGGCGAATGGAGTGTTGTATTGAAGGTAAAAAGAAAAAGAAAAAAGCAAAAACCTAATAGCATAAAGAAATATTCGTGGTTGGGGTGACACGCTATTGAACTAGTCAGAATAAAAGCCTATCATTCCACTTCCTCCGAATGGGCAACCCTGTTGTTTCTGTCTTGTTGTCACCGATAGCTGCCCCTCCCATTGACACGCCGACAAGCGAGAAGGCAGAACTCTAGGCGAATGGACTCTTGTATTGAAGGTTAAAAAGAAAAAGAAAGAGCAAACAACTTAACAGCATAAACAAATATTTTTGGGTGGGGTGAGACGCTATTGAACAAATCAGAATATATGGCTGTCAACCCACTTCCCCCGAATGAGCAACCGGGTTGTGTGTCGCTTGTTGTCACCGATAGCTGCCCCTCCCATCGACACGACGGCAAGCGCGAAGGCAGTACTCTAGGCGAATGGACTGTTGTATTGAAGGATAAAAATAAAAAGATAATGCAAACAACCTAATAGGGTACAGAAATATTGGCGGGTGGGGCGAGATGCTCTTGAACAAGTCAGATTATATGGCTATCATTCCACTTCCCCCGAATGAGCAACTGGGTTGTGTCTCTCTTGTTGTCACCGATAACTGCCCCTCCCATCCACACGCCGACAAGAGGGAAGGCAGAACTCTAGGCGAATGGAGTGTTGTATTGAAGGTAAAAAGAAAAAGAAAAAAAGCAAAAACCTAATAGCATAAAGAAATATTCGTTGGTGGGGTGACACGCTATTGAACTAGTCAGAATATATGGCTGCCAATCCACTTCCCCCGAATGAGCTACCGGGTTGTGTCTCGCTTGTTGTCACAGATAGCTGCCCCTCTCATCCACACGCCGACAAGCGGGAAGGCAGAATTCTAGGAGACTAGAATGTGGTATTGAAGGTAAAAAGAAAAAGCAAACAACCTAATAGCATAAAGAAATATTGGTGGGTGGGGTGACACGCTATTGAACTAGTCAGAATATATGGCCATCATTACACTTCCTCCGAATGGGCAACCGGGTCGTGTCTGTTTAGTTGTCACAGATAGCTGCCCCTCCCATCAACACGCCGACAAGCGGGAAGGCAAAACTCTTGGCGAATGGACTGTTGTATTGTAGGTTAAAAAAAAGAAAAAGCAAACTACCTAATAGCATAAAAAAATATTGGTGGGTGGGGTGAGACGCTATTGAACAAGTCAGAATATATGGCTATCATTAAACTTCCTCCGAATAAGCAACCGGGTTTTGTCTGTCTTGTCACCGATAGCTGCCCCTCCCATCCACACGTCGACAAGAGGGAAGGCAGAACTCTAGGCGAATGGACTGTTGCATTGAAGGTTAAATATAAAAAGAAAAAGCAAACAACCTAATAGGCCAAAGAAATATTGTTTTGGGTGAGGTGAGACACTATTGAACTAGTCAGAATGTATGGCTGTCAATCCACTTCCCCCGAATGAGCAACCGGGTTGTGTCTCGCTAATTGTCAACGATAGCTGCCCCTCCCATCCACACGCCGACACGCGGGTAGGCAGAATTCAAGGCGAATGGACTGTTGTATTGACGGTAAAAGAAAAAGCAAAAACCTAACAGCATAAAGAAATATTGGTGGGTGCGGTGACACGCTCTTGAACTAGTCAGAATATATGGCTATCATTCCACTTCCTCCGAATGGGAACCCTGTTGTGCCTGTCTTGTTGTCACCGGTAGCTGCCCCTCCCATCTACACGCCGACAACCGGGAAGGCAGAACTCTTGGCGAATGGACTGTGGTATTGAAGGTTAAAAGGAAAAAGAAAAAGCAAACAAGCTAATAGCGCAAAGAAATATTGGTGGGTGCAGTGACACGCTATTGAACTAGTCAGAATATAAGCCTATCATTCCACTTCGTCCGGATGGGCAACCGGGTTGTGTCTCGCTTGTTGTCACCGGTAGCTGCCTCTCCCATCCACACGGTCACAAGCGGGAAGGCACGACTCTAGGCGAATGGACTGTTGTATTGAAGGTTAAAAATAAAAATAAAAAGCTAACGACTTTATAGGCCAAAGAAATATTGTTTTGGGTGAGGTGAGACACTATTGTACTAGTCAGATTGTACGGCTGTTAATCTACTTCCTCCGATTTGGCAACCGGGTTGTTTCTGTCTTGTTGTCACCGATAGCTGCCCCTCCCATCCAAATGTGGACAAGCGGGAAGGCTGAACTATAGGCGAATTGACCGTTGTATTGAAGATTAAAAAGAAAAAGAAAAAGCAAACAACCTAATACCATAAACAAATATTGGCGGGTGGGGTGAGACGCTATTGAACAAGTCAGAATATATGGCTGTCAATCCACTTCCCCCGAATGAGCATCCGGGTTGTGTCTCGCTAGTTGTCACCGATAGCTGCCCTTCCCATCCACACGCCGACAAGTGGGAAGGCAGAACTCTTGGTGAATGGACTGTTGTATTGAAGGTTAAAAATAAGAAGAAAATGTAAACAACTCAATGGCGTGAATAAATATTGGTGGGTGGGGTTAGACACTATTGAACAAGTCAGAATATATGGCTATCATTCCACTTCCTCCAAAAAAGCAACCCGGTTGTGTTTCTCTTTTTGTCACTGATAGCTGCCCCTCCCATCCACACGCCGACAAGCGGGAAGGCACGACTCTAGGCGAATGGACTACTGTATTGTAGGTTAAAAAAAAGAAAAAGCAAACAACCTAATAGCATAAAAATTATTGGTGGGTGGGGTGAGACGCTATTGAACAAGTCAGAATATATGGCTGTCATTAAACTTCCTCCGAATAAGCAACCGGGTTTTGTCTGTCTTGTCACCTATAGCTGCCCCTCCCATCCCCACGCCAACAAGCGGCAAGGCAGGACTCTAGGTGAATGGGCTGTTGTATTGAAGGTTAAAAATAAAAAGAAAAAGCAAACAACTCAATGGCATGAAGAAATATTGGTGGGTGGGGTGAGCAACTTTTCAACATGTCAGAATATATTGCTGTCAATCCACTTCCTCCCAATGAGCAACCGGGTTGTGTCTCGCCAGTTGTCACTGATAGCTGCCCCTCCCATCCACACGCCGACAAGCGGGAAGGCAGTACTCTATGGGAATTGACTGTTGTATTGAAGATTAAAAAGAAAAAGAAAAAGCAAACAACCTAATAGCCTAAAGAAATTTTGGTGGGTGGGGTGACACGCTATTAAACTAGTTAGAATATATGGCCATCATTCCACTTCCTCTGAATGGGCAACCGGGTTGTGTCTGTTTAGTTGTCACCGAGAGCTGCCCCTCCCATCGACACGCCGACAAGCGGGAAGGCAGAACCCTTGGCGAATGGACTGTTATATTGATGGTTAAAAATAAAAAGAAAAAGCAAAAACCTAACAGCATAAAGAAATATTGGTGGGTGCGGTGACACGCTCTTGAACTAGTCAGAATATATGGCTATCATTCCACTTCCTCCGAATGGGCAACCCGGTTGTGCCTGTCTTGTTGTCACCGGTAGCTGCCCCTCCCATCTACACGCCGACAAGCGGGAAGGCAGAACTCTAGACGAATGGACTGTGGTATTGAAGGTTAAAAGGAAAAAGAAAAAGCAAACAACCTAATAGCGCAATGAAATATTGGTGGGTGCAGTGACACGCTATTGAACTAGTCAGAATATAAGCCTATCATGCCACTTCCTCCGAATGGGCAACCGGGTTGTGTATCGCTTGTTGTCACCGATAGCTGCCCCTCCCATCCACACGCTGACAAGCGGGAAGGCACGACTCTAGGCGAATGGACTGTTCTATTGAAGGTTAGAAAAACAAAAAGAAAAAAGGTAATAGCATAAAGAAATATTGGTGGGTGGGGTGAGACGCTATTGAACAAGTCAGAATATATTGCTGTCAATCCACTTCCTGCCAGTGAGCAACCGGGTAGTGTCTCGCTTGTTACCGATAGCTGCCCCTCCCATCCCCACGCCGACAAGCGGCAAGGCAGGACTCTAGGTGAATGGACAGTTGTATTGAAGGTTAAAAATAAAAAGAAAAAGCAAACAACTCAATGGCATGAAGAAATATTGGTAGGTGAGGTGAGCCACTTTTCAACAAGTCAGAATATATGGCTGTCAATCCACTTCCCCCGAATGAGCAACTGGGTTGTGTCTCGCTTGTTGTCACCGATAGCTGCCCCTCCCATCGACACGCCGCCAAGCGCGAAGGCAGTACTCTAGGCGAATGGAGTGTTGTATTGAAGGTAAAAAGAAAAAGAAAAAAGCAAAAACCTAATAGCATAAAGAAATATTCGTGGGTGGGGTGACACGCTATTGAACTAGTCAGAATATAAGCCTATCATTCCACTTCCTCCGAATGGGCAACCCTGTTGTTTCTGTCTTGTTGTCACCGATAGCTGCCCCTCCCATTGACACGCCGACAAGCGAGAAGGCAGAACTCTAGGCGAAAGGACTCTTGTAGTGAAGGTTAAAAAGAAAAAGAAAGAGCAAACATATTAATAGCATAAACAAATATTTTTAGGTGGGGTGAGACGCTATTGAACAAATCAGAATATATAGCTGTCAACCCACTTCCCCCGAATGAGCAACCTGGTTGTGTGTCGCTTGTTGTCACCGATAGCTGCCCCTCCCATCGACACGGCGGCAAGCGCGAAGGCAGTACTCTAGGCGAATGGACTGTTGTATTGAAGGTTAAAAATAAAAAGATCATGCAATCAACCTAATAGGGTACAGAAATATTGGCGGGTGGGGCGAGATGCTCTTGAACAAGTCAGATTATATGGCTATCATTCCGCTTCCCCCGTATGAGCAACTGGGTTGTGTCTCTCTTGTTGTCACCGGTAACTGCCCCTCCCATCCACACGCCGACACGCGGGTAGGCAGAATTCAAGGCGAATGGACTGTTGTATTGACGGTAAAAGAAAAAGAAAAAGCAAAAGCCTAACAGCATAAAGAAATATTGGCGGGTGGGGCGAGACGCTCTTGAACAAGTCAGATTATGTGGCTATCATTCCACTTCCCCCGAATGAGCAACTGGGTTGTGTCTCTCTTGTTGTCACCAATAACTGCCCCTTCCATCCACACGCCGACAAGCGGGAAGGCAGAACTCTAGGCGAATGGAGTGTTGTATTGAAGGTAAAAGAAAAAGAAAAAAGAAAAAACCTAATAGCATAAAAAATATTCGTGGGTGGGGTGACACGCTATTGAACTAGTCAGATTATAAGCCTATCATTCCACTTCCTCCGAATGGGCAACCCTGTTGTGTCTGTCTTGTTGTCACCGATAGCTGCCCCTCCCATTGACACGTCGACAAGCGGGAAGGCAGAACTCTAGGCAAACGGACTCTTGTATTGAAGGTTAAAAAGAAAAAGAAAGAGCAAACAACTTAATAGCATAAACAAATATTTTTAGGTGGGGTGAGACGCTATTGAACAAATCAGAATATATGGCTGTCAACCCACTTCCCCCGAATGAGCAACCGGGTTCTGTCTCGCTTGTTGTCACCGATAGCTGCCCCTCCCATCCACACGCCGACAAGCGGGAAGGCAGAACTCTAGGCGAATGGACTCTTGTATTGAAGGTTAAAAATAAAAAGAACAAAGCAAACAACTTAATAGCATAAACAAATATTGGGTGGTGGGGTGAGACGCTGTTGAACAAATCAAAATATATGGCTGTCAATCCACTTCCCCTGAATGGGCAACCGGGTTGTGTCTCGCTTGTTGTCACCAATAGCTGCCCCTCCCATCCACACGCTGACAAGCGGGAAGGCACGACTCTAGGCGAATGGACTGTTGTATTGAAGGTTAAAAAAACAGACAAAAGGTAATAGCATAAAGAAATATTGGTGGGTGGGGTGAGACGCTATTGAACAAGTCAGAATATATTGCTATCAATCGACTTCCTGCCAATGAGCAACCGGGTTGTGTCTCGCTTATTACCTATAGCTGCCCCTCCCATCCCCACGCCAACAAGCGGCAAGGTAGGACTCTAGGTGAATGGGCTGTTGTATTGAAGGTGAAAAATAAAAAGAAAAAGCAAACAACTCAATGGCATGAAGAAATATTGGTGGGTGGGGTGAGCCACTTTTCAACAAGTCAGAATATATTGCTGTCAATCCACTTCCTCCCAATGAGCAACCGGGTTGTGTCTCGCCAGTTGTCACTGATAGCTGCCCCTCCCATCGACACGCCGGCAAGCGCGAAGGCAGTACTCTAGGCGAATGGACTGTTGTATTGAAGGTTAAAAATAAAAAGATAATGCAAACGACCTAATAGGGTACAGAAATATTGGCGGGTGGGGCGAGACGCTCTTGAACAAGTCAGATTATATGGCTATCATTCCACTTCCCCCGAATGAGCAACTGGGTTGTGTCTCTCTTGTTGTCACCAATAACTGCCCCTTCCATCCACACGCCGACAAGCGGGAAGGCAGAACTCTAGGCGAATGGAGTGTTGTATTGAAGGTAAAAAGAAAAAGAAAAAAGCAAAAACCTAATAGCATAAAGAAATATTCGTGGGTGGGGTGACACGCTATCGAACTAGTCAGAATATAAGCCTATCATTCCACTTCCTGCGAATGGGCAACCCTGTTGTGTCTGTCTTGTTGTCACCGATAGCTGCCCCTCCCATTGACACGCCGACAAGCGGGAAGGCAGAAATCTATGCGAATGGACTCTTGTACTGAAGGTTAAAAAGAAAAAGAAAGAGCAAACAACCTAATAGCATGAACAAATATTTTTGGGTGGGGTGAGACGCTATTGAACAAATCAGAATATATGGCTGCCAACGCACTTCCCCCGAATGAGCAACCGGGTTGTGTGTCGCTTGTGTTCACCGATAGCTGCCCCTCCCATCGACACGCCGGCAAGCGCGAAGGCAGTAGTCTAGGCGAATGGACTGTTATATTGAAGGTTAAAAATAAAAATAAAAAGCAAACAACTCAATGGCATGAAGAAATATTGGTGTGTGGGGTGAGCCACTTTTCAACAAGTCAGAATTTATGGCTGTCAATCCACTTCCCCCGAATGAGCAACCGGGTTGTGTCTCGCTTGTTGTCACCGATAGGTGCCCCTCCCATCGACACGCCGGCAAGCGCGAAGGCAGTACTCTAGGCGAATGGACTGTTGTATTGAAGGTTAAAAATAAAAAGATAATGCAAACGACCTAATAGGGTACAGAAATATTGGCGGGTGGGGCGAGACGCTCTTGAACAAGTCAGATTATATGGCTACCATTCCACTTCCCCCGAATGAGCAACTGGGTTGTGTCTCTCTTGTTGTCACCGATAACTGCCCCTCCCATCCACACGCCGACAAGCGGGAAGGCAGAACTCTAGGCGAATGGAGTGTTGTATTGAAGGTAAAAAGAAAAAGAAAAAAGCAAAAACCTAATAGCATAAAGAAATATTCGTGGGTGGGGTGACACGCTATCGAACTAGTCAGAATATAAGCCTATCATTCCACTTACTGTGAATGGGCAACCCTGTTGTGTCTGTCTTGTTGTCACCGATAGCTGCCCCTCCCATTGACACGCCGACAAGCGGGAAGGCAGAAATCTAGGCGAATTGACTCTTGTACTGAAGGTTAAAAAGAAAAAGAAAGAGCAAACAACTTAATAGCATGAACAAATATTTTTGGGTGGGGTGAGACGCTATTGAACAAATCAGAATATATGGCTGCCAACGCACTTCCCCCGAATGAGCAACCGGGTTGTGTGTCGCTTGTGTTCACCGATAGCTGCCCCTCCCATCGACACGCCGGCAAGCGCGAAGGCAGTACTCTAGGCGAATGGACTGTTATATTGAAGGTTAAAAAGAAAAAGAACAAAGCACACAACTTAATAGCATAAACAAATATTGGGTGGTGGGGTGAGACGCTGTTGAACAAATCAGAATATATGGCTGTCAACCCACTTCCCGGAATGAGCAACCGGGTTGTGTGTCGTTTGTTGTCACCGATAGCTGCCCCTCCCATCCACACGCCGACAAGCGGGAAGGCAGAACTCCAGGCGAATGGACTGTTGTATTGAAGGTTAAAAATAAAAACAAAAAGCAAAAACTTTGTAGCATGAAGAAATATTGGTGGGTGGGGTGAGACACTATTGAACAAGTCAGAATATATGGCTATCATTCCACTTCCCCTGAATGAGCAACCGGGTTGTGTCTCGCTTATTGTCACCGATAGCTGCCCTTCCCATCCACACGCCGAGAAGCGAGAAGGCAGAACTCTAGGAGACTGGACTGTTGTATTGAAGGTAAAAAGAAAAAGCAAACAACCTAACAGCATAAAGAAATATTGGTGGGTGGGGTGACACGCTATTGAACTAGTCAGAATATATGGCCATCATTCCACTTCCTCCGAATGGGCAACCGGGTCGTGTCTGTTTACTTGTCACCGATAGCTGCCCCTCCCATAAACACGCCGACAAGCGGGAAGGCAAAACTCTTGGCGAATAGACTGTTGTATTGTAGGTTAAAAAAAGAAAAAGCAATCAACCTAATTGCATAAAGAAATATTGGTGGGTGGGGTGAGACGCTATAGAACAAGTCAGAATATATGGCTATCATTCCACTTCCTCCAAATAAGCAACCGGGTTGTGTCTGTCTTCTCACCGATAGCTGCCCCTCCCTTCCACACGTCGACAAGAGGGAAGGCAGAACTCTAGGCGAATGGACTGTTGCATTGAAGGTTAAAAATAAAATGAAAAAGCAAACAACCTAATAGGCCAAAGTAATATTATTTTGGGTGAGGTGAGACACTGTTGAACTAGTCAGAATGTATGGCTGTCAATCTACTTCCTCCGATTTAGCAACCGGGTTGTTTTTGTCTTGTTGTCACCGTTGGCTGCCCCTTCCATCCAAACGTGGACAAAGGGGAAGGCTGAATTATAGGCGAATTGACCGTTGTATTGAAGATTAAAAAGAAAAAAAAAGCAAACAACCTAATACCATAAACAAATATTGGTGGGTGGGGTGAGACGCTATTGAACAAGTCAGAATATATGGCTATCATTCCACTTCCCCCGAATGAGCAACCGGGTTGTGTCTCGCAAATTGTCACCGATAGCTGCCCCTCCCATCGACACGCCGACAAGCGGGAAGGAAACCCTTGGCGAATGGACTGTTGTATTGAAGGTTAAAGATAAAAAGAAAAAGCAAAGAACCTTATTGCATAAAGAAATATTGGTAAGTGGGGTGAGACGCTATTGAACAAGTCAGAATATATGGCTATCATTCCACTTCCTCCGAAAGAGCTACCGGGTTGTATCTGTATTGTTGTCACCGATAGCTGCCCCTACCATCCACACACCGTCAAGCGGGAAGGCAGAACTCTATGCGAATTGACTGTTGTATTGAAGATTAAAAAGAAAAAGAAAAAGAAAACAACCTAATAGCCTAAAGAAAGTTTGGTGGGTGGGGTGACACGCTATTGAACCAGTCAGAATATATGGCTGTCAATCCACTTCCCCCGAATGAGCAACGGGGTTGTGTCTCGCTTGTTGTCACCGATAGCTGCCCCTCCCATCGACACGCCTGCAAGCGGGAAGGCAGTACTCTAGGCGAATGGACTGTTGTATTGAAGGTTAAAAATAAAAAGATAATGCAAACAACCTAATAGGGTAAAGAAATATTGGTGGGTGGGTTAGCCACTTTTCAACAAGTCAGAATATATTGCTGTCAATCCACTTCCTCCCAATGAGCAACCGGGTTGTGTCTCGCCTGTTTTCACTGATAGCTGGCCCTCCCATCAACACGCCGACAAGCGGGAAGGCAGTACTCTATGCGAATTGACTGTTGTATTGAAGATTAAAAAGAAAAAGAAAAAGCAAAGAACCTTATTGCATAAAGAAATATTGGTAAGTGGGGTGAGACGCTATTGAACAAGTCAGAATATATGGCTATCATTCCACTTCCTCCGAAAGAGCAACCGGGTTGTATCTGTATTGTTGTCACCGATAGCTGCCCCTCCCATCCACACACCGTCAAGCGGGAAGCCAGAACTCTAGGCGAATGGACTGTTGCATTGAATGTTAAAAATAAAAAGAAAAAGCAAACAACTCAATAGCAGGAAGAAATATTAGTGGATAGGGTGAGACACTATTGAACTAGTCAGAATATATGGCTGTCAATCCACTTCCCCTGAATGAGCAACTGGGTTGTGTCTCGCTCGTTACCGATAGCTGCCCCTCCCATCCCCACGGCGACAAGCGGCAAGGCAGGACTCTAGGCGAATGGACTGTTGTATTGAAGGTTAAAAAGAAAAAGAAAAAGCAAACAACTCCATAGCATGAAGAAATATTAGTGGATAGGATGAGACACTATTGAACTAGTCAGAATATATGGCTGTCAATCCACTTCCCCTGAATGAGCAACCGGGTTGTGTCTCGCTTATTGTCACCGATAGCTGCCCCTCCCATCCACACATCGACAAGAGGGAAGGCAGAACTCTAGGCGAATGGACTGTTGCATTGAAGGCTAAAAATAAAAATAAAAAGCAAACAACCTAATAGGCCAAAGTAATATTGTTTTGGGTGAGGTGAGACACTATTGAACTAGTCAGAATGTATGGCTGTCAATCTACTTCCTCCGATTTGGTAACCGGGTTGCTTTTGTCTTGTTGTCACCAATGGCTGCCCCTTCCATCCAAACGTGGACAAGCGGGAAGGCTGAACTTTAGGCGAATTGACCGTTGTATTGAAGATAAAAAAGAAAAAAAGCAAACAACCTAATACCATAAACAAATATTGGTGGGTGGGGTGAGACGCTATTGAACAAGTCAGAATATATGGCTGTCAATCCACTTCCCCCGAAAGAGCAACCGGGTTGTGTGTCGCTAATTGTCACCGATAGCTGCCCCTCCCATCCACACGCCGACAAGCGGGAAGGCAGAACTCTAGGCGAATGGACTGTTGTGTTGAAGGTAAAAAGACAAAGAAAAAGCAAACAAGCTATTAGCATAAAGAAATGTGTGTGCGCTGGGTGAGACGCTATTGAACAAGTCAGAATATATGGCTATCATTCCACTTCCTCCGAATTAGCAACCGTTGTTTCTGTCTTCTTGTCACCGATAGCTGCCCCTACCATCAAGACGCCGACAAGCGGGAAGGCAGAACTCTTGGTGAATGGACTGTTGTATTGAAGGTTAAAAATAAGAAGAAAAAGCAAACAACTCAATGGCATGAAGAAATATTGGTGGGTGGGGCCCTATTATAGACGCTATTGAACAAGTCAGAATATATGGCTGTCAATCCACTTCCACCGAATGAGCAACCGGGTTGTTTCTTGCTTGTTGTCAACGGTAGCTGCCCCTCCCATCCACACGCCGACAAGCGGGAAGGCAGAATTCTAGGCGAATGGACTGTTGTATTCACGGTAAAAGAAAAAGAAAAAGCAAAATCCTAACAGCATAAAGAAATATTTGTGGGTGCAGTGACACGCTATTGAACTAGTCAGAATATAAGCCTATCATTCCACTTCCTCCGAATGGGCAACCCGGTTGTGTCTGTCTTGTTGTCACCGATAGCCGCCCCTCTCATTGACACGCCAACAAGCGGGAAGGCAGAACTCTAGGCGAATGGACTGTTGTATTGAAGGTTAAAAATAAAAAGATAATGGAAACAACCTAATAGGGTAAAGAAATATTGGCGGGTGGGGAGAGACGCTCTTGAACAAGTCAGATTATATGGCTATCATTCCACTTCTCCCGAATGTGCTACCGGGTTGTGTCTCTCTTGTTGTCACCGATAACTGCCCCTCCCATCCACACGCCGACAAGCGGGAAGGCAGAACTCTAGGCGAATGGAGTGTTGTATTGAAGGTAAAAAGAAAAAGAAAAAAATCAAAGACCTAATAGCATAAAGAAATATTCGGGGGTGCGGTGACACGCTATTCAACTAGTCAGAATATAAGCCTATCATTCCACTTCCTCCGAATGGGCAACCCTGTTGTGTCTGTCTTGTTGTCACCGATAGCTGCCCCTCCCATCAACACGCCGACAAGCGGGAAGGCAGAACTCTAGGCTAATGGACTCTTGTATTGAAGGTTAAAAAGAAAAAGAAAGAGCAAACATCTTATTAGCATAATGAAATATTTTTGGGTGGGGTGAGATGCTATTGAACAAAACAGAATATATGGCTGTCAACCCACTTCCTCCGAATGAGCAACCGGGTTGTGTCTCGCTTGTTGTCACCGATAGCTGCCCCTCCCATTCACACGGCGACAAGCGGGAAGGCAGAACTCTAGGCGAATGGACTCTTGTATTGAAGGTTAAAAAGAAAAATAAACAAAGCAAACAACTTAAAAGCATAAACAAATATTGACTGGTGGCGTGAGACTCTGTTGAACAAATCAGAATATATGGCTGTCAACCCACTTCCCCCGAATGAGCAACCGAATTGTGTCGCTTGTTGTCACCTATAGCTGCCCCTCCCATCCCCAGGCCGATAAGCGGCAACGCAGGACTATAGGTGAATGGACTGTTGTATTGAAGGTTAAAAATAAAAAGAAAAAGGAAACAACTCAATGGCATGAAGAAATATTGGTGGGTGGGGTGAGCCAGTTTTCAACAAGTCAGAATATATTGCTGTCAATCCACTTCCTCCCAATGAGCAAACGGGTTGTCTCTCGCCAGTTGTCACTGATAGCTGCCCCTCCCATCCACACGCCGACAAGCGGGAAGGCAGAACTCCATGGGAATGGACAGTTGTATTGAAGGTCAAAAATAAAAAGATAAGGCAAACAACTTAATATCCAAAAGAAATATTGGTGGGTGGGGTGAGACGCTTTTGAACAAGTCAGAATACATGGCTATTATTCCGCTTCCTCCGAATGAGCAACCGGGTTGTGTCTGTCTTGTTGTCACCGAGAGCTGCCCCTCCCATCCACACGTCGACAAGCGGGACGGCAGAACTCTAGGTGAATGGACTCTTGCATTGAAGGTTAAAAAGAAAAAGAAAACAACTTAATAGCATAAACAAATATTGCTGTGTGGGGTTAGACGCTATTGAACAAATCAGAATATATGTCTGTCAACCCACTTCCCCCGAATGAGGAATCGGGTTGGGTCTTGCTTGTTGTCACCGATAGCTGCCCCTGCGATCCACACGCCGACAAGCGGGAAGGCAGAACTCTATGCGAATGGACTGTTGGATTGAAGGATAAAAATAAAAACAAAAAGCAAACAACTCAATGGCATGAAGAAATATGTGTGGGTGGGGTGAGCCGCTATTCAACAAGTCAGAATACATTGCTGTCAATCCACTTCCTCCGAATGGGCAAGCGGGTTGTGTCTGTTTAGTTGTCACCGATAGCTGCCCCTCCCATCCACATGCCGACAAGAGGGAAGGCAGAACTCTAGGCGAATGGACTGTTGCATTGAGGGTTAAAAATAAAAAGAAAAAGCTAACGACTTAATAGGCCAAAGAAATATTGTTTTGGGTGAGGTGAGACACTATTGTACTAGTCAGATTGTACGGCTGTTAATCTACTTCCTCCGATTTGGCAACCGGGTTGTTTCTGTCTTGTTGTCACCGATAGCTGCCCCTCCCATCCAAACGTGGACAAGCGGGAAGGGTGAACTATAGGCGAATTGACCTTCATATTGAAGATTAAAAAGAAAAAGAAAAAGCAAGCAACCTAATACCATAAACTATTGGCGGGTGGGGTGAGACGCAATTGAACAAGTCAGAATATATTGCTGTCAACCCACTTCCCCCGAATGAGCAACCGGGTTGTGTCTCGCTAGTTGTCACCGATAGCTGCCCTTCCCATCCACACGCCGACAAGCGGGAAGGCAGAATTCTAGGCGAATGGACTGTTGTATTGACGGTAAAAGAAAAAGAAAAAGCAAAAACCTAACAGCATAAAGAAATATTGGTGGGTGGGGTGACACGTTCTTCAACTAGTCAGAATATGTGGCTATCATTCCACTTCCTCCGAATGGGCAAGCCGGTTGTGCCTGTCTTGTTGTCACCGATAGCTGCCCCTCCCATCTACACGCCGCCAAGCGGGAAGGGAGAACTCTAGGCGAATGGACTGTGGTATTGAAGGTTTAAAGGAAAAAGAAAAAGCACACAACCTAATAGCGAGAAGAAATATTGGTGGGTGCAGTGATACGCTATTGAACAAGTCAGAATATATGGCTATCGTTCCACTTCCTCCGAATGAGCAACCGGGTTGTGTCCATCTTGTCACCGATAGCTGCCCCTCCCATCTACACACCGACAAGCGGGAAGGCAGAATTCTTGGTGAATGGACTGTTTTATTGAAGGTTAAAAAGAAAAAGAAAAAGCAAACAACTCAACAGCATGAAGAAATATTGGTGGGTAGGGTGAGACACTATTGAACTTGTCAGAAAATATGGCTGTCAATCCACTTCCCCTGAATGGGCAACCAGGTTGTGTCTCGCTTGTTGTCACCGATAGCTGCCCCTCCCATCCACATGCCTACAAGCGGGAAGGCAGGACTCTAGGCGAATGGACTGTTGTATTGTAGGTTTTAAAAAAGAAAAAGCAAAAAGGTAATAGCATAAAGAAATATTGGTGGGTGGGGTGAGACGCTATTGAACAAGTCATAATATATAGATGTCAATCCACTTCCTCCCAATGAACAACCGGGTTGTGTCTCGCTTGTTACCGATAGCAGCCCCTCCCATCCCCACGCCGACAAGCGGCAAGGCAGGATTCAGGCGAATGGACTGTTGTATTGAAGGTTAAACATAAAAATGAAAAAGCAAACAACACAATGGCATGAAGAAATATTGGTGGGTTGGGTGAGCCACTATTCAAGTGAGAATATATGGCTGTCAATCCACTTCCCCCGAATGAGCAACCGGGTTGTCTCGCTTATTGTCACCGATAGCTTCCCCTGCCATCCACACGCTGACAAGCGGGAACGCAGAACTCTATGCAAAAAGACTGTTGTATTGAAGGTTAAAAAAAAGAAAAAGCAAACAACTCAATGGCATGAAGAAATATGGGTGGGTGGGGTGAGCCACTATTCAACAAGTCAGAATATATTGCTGTCAATCCACTTCCTCCCAATGAGCAACAGGGTTGTGTCTCGCTTGTTGTCACAGATAGCTGCCCCTCCCATCCACATGCCGACAAGCGGGAAGGCAGGACTCTAGGCGAATGGACTGTTGTATTGAAGGATAAAAATAAAGAGAAAAAGCAAACAACTCAATGGCATGAAGAAATATTGGTGGGTGGGCTGAGCCACTATTCAACAAGTCAGAATATAATGCTGTCAATCCACTTCCTCCCAATGAGCAACCGGGTTGTGTCTCGCCAGTTGTCACTAATCGCTGCCCCTCCCATCGACACGCCGGCAAGCGGGATGGCAGAACTCTAGGCGAATGGACTGTTGTATTGAAGGTTAAAAATAAAAAGATAATGCAAACAACCTAATAGGATAAAGAAATATTGGTGGGTGGGGTGAGACGCTATTGAACAAGTCAGAATATATATCTGTCAATCCACTTCCTGCCAATGAGCAACCGGGTTGTGTCTCGCTTGTTACCGATAGCTGCCCCTCCCATCCCCACGCCGACAAGCGGCAAGGCAGAACTCTAGGTGAATGGACTGTTGTATTGAAAGTTAAAAATAAAAAGAAAAAGCAAACAACTCAATGGCATGAAGAAATATTGGTGGGTGGGGTGAGCCACTTTTCAACAAGTCAGAATATATTGCTGTCAATCCACTTCCTCCCAATGAGCAACCGGGTTGTGTATGTCTTGTCACCGATAGCTGCCCTTCCCATCAACACGCCGACAAACGGAAAGGCAGAACACTTGGCGAATGGACTGTTGTATTGAAAGTGAAAAGAAAAAGAAAAAGCAAACAACCTAATAGCATAAAGAAAAATTGGTGGTTGGGGTGACACGCTATTGAACTAGTCAGAATATATGGCCATAACTCCACTTCCTCTGAATGGGCAACCGGGTTGTGTCTGTTTAGTTGTCACCGAGAGCTGCCCCTCCCATCCACACGCCGACAAGCGGGATGGCAGAACTCTAGGCGAATGGACTGTTGCATTGAAGGTTAAAAATAAAAAGATAATGCAAACAACCTAATAGGATAAAGAAATATTGGTGGGTGGGGTGAGACGCGATTGAAGAAGTCAGATTATATGGCTATCATTCCACTTCCTGCGAATGAGCAACCGGGTTGTGTCTCTCTTGTTGTCACCGATAACTGCCCCTCCCATCCACACGACGACAAGCGGGAAGGCTGCACTCTAGGCGAATGGAGTGTTGTATTGAAGGTAAAAAGAAAAAGAAAAAGCAAAAACGTAATAGCATAAAGAAATATTCGTGGGTGGGGTGACACGCTATTGTGCTAGTCAGAATATAAGCCTATCATTCCACTTCCTCCGAATGGGCAACCCCGTTGTGTCTGTCTTCTTGTCACCGATAGCTGCCCCTCCCATTGACACGCCGACAAGCGGGAAGGGAGAGCTCTAGGCGAATTGACTCTTGCATTGAAGGTTAAAAAGAAAAAGAAAAAGAAAACAACCTAATAGCATAAACAAATGTTGCTGGGTGGCGTGAGACGCTATTGAACAAATCAGAATATATGTCTGTCAACCCACTTCCCCCGAATGAGGAACCGGGTTGTGTCTCGCTTGTCACCGATAGCTGCCCCTGCCATCCACACGCCGACAAGCGGGAAGGCAGAACTCTATGCGAATGGACTGTTGTATTGAAGGTTAAAAATGAAAAGAAAAGGCAAACAACTTAATAGCTTAAAGAAATATTGGTGGGTGGGGTGAGACGCTTTTGAACAAGTCAGCATATATGGCTGTCAATCCACTTCCCCCGAATGAGCTACCGGGTTGTGTCTCGCTTTTTGTCACAGATAGCTGCCCCTCCCATCCACATGCCGACAAGCGGGAAGGCAGAACTCTAGGTGAATGGACTGTTGTATTGAAGGATAAAAATAAAAACAAAAAGCAATCAACTCAATGGCATGAAGAAATATGGGTGGGTGGGGTGAGCCACTATTCAACAAGTCAGAATATATTGCTGTCAATCCACTTCCTCCGAATGGGCAAGCGGGTTGTGTCTGTTTAGTTGCCACCGATAGCTGCCCCTCCCATCCACACGCCGACAAGAGGGAAGGCAGAACTCTAGGCGAATGTACTGTTGCATTGAAGGTTAAAAATAAAAAGAAAAAGCTAACGACCTAATAGGCTAAAGAAATGTTGTTTTGGGTGAGGTGAGACACTACTGTACTAGTCAGATTGTATGGCTGTTAATCTACTTCCTCCGATTTGGCAACCGGGTTGTTTCTGTCTTGTTGTCACCGGTAGCTGCCCCTCCTATCCAAACGTGGACAAGCGGGAAGGGTGAACTATAGGCGAATTGACCGTTCTATTGAAGATTAAAAAGAAAAAGAAAAAGCAAACAACCTAATACCATAAACAAACATTGGCGGGTGGGGTGAGACACTATTGAACAAGTCAGAATATATGGCTTTCAATCCACTTCCCCCGAATGAGCAACCGGTTTGTTTCTTGCTAGTTGTCAACGATAGCTGCCCCTCCCATCCACACGCCGACAAGCGGGAAGGCAAAATTCTAGGCGAATGGACGGTTGTATTGACGGTAAAAGAAAAAGAAAAAGCAAAAACCTAACAGCGTAAAGAAATATTGGTGGGTGGGGTGACAGGCTCTTGAACTAGTCAGAATATGTGGCTATCATTCCACTTCCTCCGAATGGGCAAGCCGGCTGTGCCTGTCTTGTTGTCACCGATAGCTGCCCCTCCCATCTACACGCCGACAAGCGCGAAGGCACGACTCTAGGCGAATGGACTGTTGTATTGAAGGTTAAAAAACAAAAAGAAAAAAGGTCATAGCATAAAGAAATATTGGCGGGTGGGGTGAGACGCTATTGAACAAGTCAGAATATATTGCTGTCAATCCACTTCCTGCCAATGAGCAACCGGGTTGTGTCTCGCTTGTTACCGATAGCTGCCGCGCCCATCCCCAAGCCGACAAGCGGCAAGGCAGGACTCTAGGTGAATGGACTGTTGTATTGAAGTTTAAAAATAAAAAGAAAAAGCAAACAACTCAATGGCATGAAGAAATATTGGTGGGTGGGGTGAGCCACTTTTCAACAAGTCAGAATATATTGCTGTCGATCCACTTCCTCCCAATGAGCAACCGGGTTGTGTCTTGCCAGTTGTCACTGATAGCTGCCCCTCCCATCCACACGCCGACAAGCGGGAAGGCAGAACTCTATGCTAATGGACTGTTGTATTGAAGGTTAAAAATAAAAAGAGAAGGCAAACAACTTAATAGCCTAAAGAAATATTGGTGGGTGGGGTGAGACGCTTTTGAACAAGTCAGAATACATGGCTATCATTCCGCTTCCTCCGAATGAGCAACCGGGTTGTGTCTGTCTTGTTGTCACCGATAGCTGCCCCTCCCATCAACACGCCGACAAGCGGAAAGGCAGAAATCTTGGCGAATGGACTGTTGTATTGAAGGTAAAAAGAAAAAGAAAAAGCAAACAACATAATAGCATAAAGAAATATTGGTAGTTGGGGTGACACGCTATTGAACTAGTCAGAATATATGGCCATCACTCCACTTCCTCTGAATGGGCAACCGGGTTGTGTCTGTTTAGTTGTCACCGAGAGCTGCCCCTCCCATCCACATGCCGACAAGCGGGATGGCAGAACTCTAGGCGAATGAACTGTTGCATTGAAGGTTAAAAAAGAAAGAAAAAGCAAACAACTTAATAGTGCAAAGAAATATTGTTGGGTGAGGCGAGACACTATTGAACTAGTCAGGATATATGGCATTCAATCTACTTCCTCCGATTGGACAACCGGGTTGTGTCTGTCTTGTTGTCGCCGATAGCTGCCCCTCTCATCCAAACGTGGACAAGCGGAAACGCTGAACTATAGGCGAATTGACCGTTGTATTGAAGATTAAAAAGAATATATGGCTAGAATATATGGTCAGAATATATGGCTGTCAATCCACTTCCTCCGAATGGGCAACCAGGTTGTGTCTGTCTTCAGAATCCAGAAAAAAGCACTTAGATCAATAGAAAATTCCTCGTTCTTAGAACACACAGAACCACTCTTTCACAAACATAAAATTCTAAAAATCCACAATATATACAAATACAAATTATTACGAACCTACAAAAAGGCCACATTAGGTAGGACGGAACTATTCCAAGAATTATCAAATCTCAGGAAAACTACAATTTCATACCCTTTCCGATATCCACTGCCATACTACGTTCCCTCCTCGCGCACCCATTATGGGAAAGAAAAACTTGACTACGCCCTAGCAACTACACTAAATGAGCTAGACCGGAAAAATATGGACGTTCTGGCCCTTACTAACAATACCTTATTTGACCTGTTTGTTTGACTGTAATGATACTGCTTATGCTTCTTATTGTTCTTGTAATTGTCATTTGTGATGGGACTGTCTGATCATTTTTATTTACTGATATGTTTTATAACTGAATCCAGATAACAAATCCTCGTGTCACTGCTGCTTTACGGGTGGCTAGAGCTTAGTGAAGCTGCACAGATGCAGCTTTCTTCTCTGGCCCCCTATTTTCGCAGCAACAATGTATTGTCTGCGGCGAAAATAAAACTTGATTGATTGATTGAATGTTGCGCGCCTCGTATAACTCGTTAAATGAGTTATGGACTCTGACCTCTAGAAACTTGTGGGTGCTCGCGTTGAGTGGGACGCCAACCGCCCTCTTGAAAGCATTTCGGATCATGCATTCGACTTTGTTTTTTTTCGGACCCGATCCACTTCAGGTAGGGGGCAACATACATTATGCTGCTTATCGCGTACGCCTGCACGAGACGGATCACGCACTCTTCACGCAAACCATTGCGTCTATTCGTGATGCGACGCAAGAGTCTGATATTGTCATCTACCGAACGACGACGTATTCGCACCGTCTCTCCGTTATGGCCGTTTGCCTGCAGGTGCAATCCTCGGATTCTGAGTTTCTCTACGTGTGGTACGGGAGCACCTTCTGCCAATGTAATGCGTATTTTGGAGTATTCCCATCCCTCTTCGCGCAGGCTTTTACGACCTCTCCATGTGGGTTTGTAGAGTCGGAATTCGGACTTGGTAGCCGAACACTTGAGGCCCGTTCCACGCAAGTAATTGTGAACCGCATCTACTCCTGCCTGTAGCGTTCGCTCGACGTGACCCGTCACATCCTCCACAGGGAACCCAGAGGGTGATGTCAACCGCGTAGAAACTGTGATGTAATCCTTCTATTTCTGTTTATTTCTCAGTTAGACCAAGTAGAACTAAATTAAAGAGCAATGGTGTCATGACGGATCCTTGCAGCATGCCGCACGGACCAGTCTCAAATTCCGGCGATTCCTCATCGCCGACGACGACGCATGCGCGCCTGCCCGCGAGGAAATCTCTAACGAAATATACATTCTTTGGCCTACTCCTAATGATCTAATTGTTTTTCGGATCGTTCCATGTTTAACATTGCCAAAAGCATTTTGAATATCTAAGCCTAGAATTGCCTTAGTTTTGGCAGTTTTGAAGTGAAATTGTTTTGCATCAAGGGCATGTAATCTAGAAAATCAAGCAAAAGGTCATGTTGTGTTCACAATTCAGGTGTTTAACTAAGAAGCTGCAGGAAAAGGAAACAGCACACAACACCTAATAAACAGTGAAAAATTTGAAAAGCTCAATTGAACAAGAAACCAGTTTTTGAAAATGCAGGAAAACGCCAGCAGCTAACGTCGAGTACACCCTTGCTATGTACTCCAGGTGAAGTTGTTACCGCAATGCTTGGCCACCATATGAACGTAACAATCAACAACTTTGAGCAGAATATTAACACCACTAAATGAACTGGCCTTTGAAGATTCTTGATCTGAAATCCTCAACGGCTTGTTCTGACGTTTAATCTGTCGAGCTCAGTCTGCAGTCTCGAAAGCTGGCTCTCGGCCATAATTTCTCTAAACGCAACATCAGCTTAAGTCTCAAGATAGGGTTGACCTGTAGATAATGTGGATAATGCATGGCAAACATTATGACCACTTTTACATGTTAACCAGAGGGTTCACTCATGCAGCCATGAAATTATGTGATGCAGACACATGATATACTGTAGCTGGTTTTGTGAAGTGTTTCATGCTTCGAACTCTTCTTCTCCAGTTGTGAAAGCTGTTTCCACTAGCTAAATAAGCGATGAGAATAAAAAAAGAACTTCAACATGCTAACAATACGTTGGCCATTTGCAAGTAACCAACAGCCTTTTTGGGCTCCTAGGATTGGCTGGTGCAAATCTACTATGCCACAATACTTGCGTTACCCAGTACCAGCCACATTAAAATGCAATGTGTTCAGAGCCCTTTCAATTTGTTTTTCTGCTTTGGAAACAGTTTACCATGTGTTCAGTAGGCGTCGAGAAAGGGGACAGAAAACACTGTGCAACACTGATTTCTAATATGTTTTGCTGGATGCAGCACACTGCACCGGATGCGGGTGAAGCCAGTGGAAATGCGGTGTTACGCAATTGCTTGTCCTGGAAGGAGAGCGTATTGTGGACTAACTAGTGCGTGCGATCAGACAATATTGCTACCATAAAAAATTTCTTTGTGGTTTTTCACGTTTTAGGAGGCGTCTCTACATGTCTCGTAAGCATTTTTATGACAATCTGAACCAGTATGCGATAGTGTTCTCTTACATCAAGGAGGAGTCGGGACTATACCGCACCACGATCATCGGGTTTCGGGGTTCCTTCGGCACCCAAGATGCGATGATTCTTTTGAAGAAAGATATCATTGACGATGACACCCTAACGAAAGACAACAAGGCCATTCAGCGGCTGGACCTGCAGAGCGCCTTCGACAGGGTGAAGCACTCTGCGATCCTAGCCCAGGTGTCCCGATTCAACATGGGCGCAAGAATGTACAATTACATCAAGGACTCTCTGACCGGGCGGGCTACCGAGCTCTGCGCCTGCGATCTACGGCTCCAAGAGAAGATGCTCGGCAGTGTCGGGACCCCCAAGGCTCGGTCATCTCGCCGTTGTTATTCAACCTCATTATGATCGGGGTGGCCAAGCGACTCTCTCACGTCGAGGGCGTCCGGCACACCATCTACGCCGATGACATCACGCTGTTGGTTCCAGGAGGCAGCGGTGGTCACATTGAGAGCACGCTGCAAGAAGCCGTCGACGCGATCGAAGACCAGCTGAACCGTTCCGGTTTGATCTGCTCACCGAGCAAGTCAGAATTGCTGGTGTTACCACCGAAGTACGTCAGACATAAGAAGAGCGAAGCGAAGGATTACGAGGCCATCAAGATCGTGACCAGGAACGGCCACGTGATGCCGGATGTCGACAAAATCCGGGTGCTCGGCATGGTTATAGACAAGCGACGGGGCAACGGCGAGACTATTTCTCACCTTACAGCCAAGATTACCAACGCAATACGTCTCATCACAGGGTTGCTAACCGCAAGGCCGGGATGAAGGAGGAAAGCTTCATTCGGCTTGTGCACTCCTTCGTAATCAGCCACGCCACCTACGTTGCAGCCTCCCACAACTGGATGCAGTGTAAAAAAAATAAAATCAACGCCCTGATACGCCGAGCTTACAAGGCGGGGCTCGGACTATTCGAGTGTACGAACACCAACAAGCTCCTGAGCCTGGGGGTACACAATGCCCTCGAGGAAATTGCGGAAGCGCAACGGACCGCCCAGCTGGAGCGGCTCTGTATGACCGAAGCCGGCAGGTGCATACTTCAATACTTGGGCTTCACGCCCGGAGCGAAAGCGGCGAGTAGCGACGTTTCTGTCCCGGACGGAACCCGGCGCCGGATTCGGGTGGACCTCATCCCGAGAAACATGAACCCGGAGAGAAACATGAACAAGGAGAGAAGAGCGGCGAGGGCCAAGGCCCTCATCGATTTTCACGCCAAGGACGAGCACGCAAGGTTCGTGGATGCGGCAGAATAACAGTGAGACTGTGCGGCGTTCGTAGCTACCGTCGTCGAGGCGTCATCCGGCGCGACGAGGGAAGCGGCGAGCTTACGGGTCCGCGAGGCGTGTCAGGCGGAGGAGGTGGCCATTGCCCTGGCCATTGCCGGCCCCGGGTGCCAGAAGGTGTTGTGCGATCCGCGAAGTGCAGTGCAGAATTATGCAAAGTGCAAAGTGTGTGGTGAGGCTGTGAGCGTTCTGTGCTCGGCTGACCTGCAACGACAGAATCGGTATGTTAGAATCAAGTGGTTCCCGGCGCACGCGGGCAACGATGCGTCCAAGAAGCACGATAACCACACCGAGACGGCACACGCAGTGGCGCGAGCGCTAACCAACCGCGCCGCTGCAACGGACCGTCCAACGTGGTGTAGTGCCAAGGACCGCAAGACGACGTTCAACGAACTAACACAGTTCCACCGCCTGGCTCGAAGGACTTTCCCACCCCCACACCCGGGGCTGAGCCGAGCGGAGGCGGTGCTGTTCAGACAATTGCAAACTGGTACTTTACCCACCCCAGTGTTAATGACTCATCTATACCCTAAATTATATGTGAGTGATGTGTGCCGCGTGTGCCCGCGGGAGCGGGCCCCCTGACGCACATCCTATGGGATTGCACCAAGTTCCCCAATGAGGCTTCGACAAGTACGATTCCGCCTTGACTCGCGGCTGCGGCGGAATGCTAAGACCACGAAAGCCAAACCTGGGCTGTCCAGCAGGACTCGGCGGCTCTTGAAAGACAAAGGCCGAGCGAAACCAACGGAACGTTGCCCCTCAGGGTGACCGACCGCGGGAGTAACACGCACTGGAGTTGAGTAGAGGCCACCCGCTGAGTAGACATCAGGGCCCGCGTCACGGTGCCATTTAGTCATGGTGTCATTCTGCAGGTGACGACATGAAGTTGTCTCTCTCTCTCTCTCTCTCTCTCATTTACCAGTGTTTCAATTGCACGCCACCTATGTTAGCGACACTGTGGATACTATGATAGCGCGATGCTGTGTTGTGAAGTCATCGCGGTCTTGAAAGAACCATGATTCCGTGCTGCCTTATCACGCCTCTAAGGCCTATATATATTCTAACGTACTGTTCAATAAACGTTCTTCGTTCGTCGTCCATGTCTACGTCAGTGATATCATCTGGCGACGAGACAGTTCGCCCACGTGCGTAGCTGGCTCGGCACTACGGAAGCAACGTTCTACGCGGAAAGACCAGCCAGAGGAACCGGAATGTTCGTCGACAGTCGACTGAGCTGTACATGTTCAATGAGCATGAGAACCAATGGAGGTGTCGACAGAAGTCCAGCGCAAGTGCTGACGGGAGGAAGTGACTACTTTGGACGCAACGTGTGATGAGTACTGTCAAAATGCCTTCTCACCGAAAAATATCGGAGTTTCATGCTAAAACTCAGAACAATCGTGCGTGGAACGTTTTGAACTTTTTGTCGACGCGAACGAAATCGCTGAGGGAAAAAAACTATATTTTTGACAGTTATTGGCGCAGAAGCTTATGAGGTGCTGAAAAATCTGAATTTTCCGAAAACGCCAGCCGAACGAACGTAGCTGAGGAAAAGCGGTTGCATAAAACCCATTACTGCCCGAAAAGCTCAGTGATTGCCGAACGTTGCAAGTTCAATCACCGCGTACAACTAGAGCATGAAGGTGTGGAGGAGGTTATTGTTGAACTGAAACACTTGGCCAGGAAGGGCGACTTTGGCACATTCTTGCAAGATGCGTTACGGGACAGATTGGTTGCAGGCTTGCGAAATGAGGAAAGCCAGCGCGCATTGTTCACAGCAGTGGAATTAACCTTTGAGGGGGCGTGCAAAATTAAATTGTACCGGGAGCTGGTGGCAAAGGACGCCGCTACAATGCAAACAATAGAAGCGAACTTATCGCTACATTCTTTGCAGGCTAAGAGTAAGAGCGCAAGGAACGAAAGAATGGCGAAGTCTACTGACCAGGTGTCAGTAAAAGCCTCTTGTGAAAGATGTGGCAGGAAGCACGAATCGCAGAAGTGTTGGTACAAAAATTTTAAATGCCAAAAGTGTTCAAAAATTGGTCACTTGCAGAAAATGTGCCCTAAGGCAAAGCTCCTGACTACAGTGGATGACGCTGAGGACGAGGGAGAAGAGTTAGGCGTCTACCATTTTAAAAACTTGATGCGATCAAGTTACGAAGTAAATGTTCAAGTGGAAGGCAAGCCATTGAGAATGCAGATCGACACTGGCGTGGCTGTTTCAATTGTTCCTGAGAGTGTGTACAATTCTGTCTTTCCCCATGTGAAGTGCGTGCCCACTAGAATGTCAATGCGCACGTACATGGGAGAGCAGTTATCTTTGAAACGCCGCTGTGAAGTATCAGTCGTCTACGGCAATCAGAACATGAACTTCCCCGTCTTCGTTTCGCGCGATAACGGGAGGCGGCTGCCTGCGCTGCTAGGCAAGGTAGATGTACTGATAGCGAAGGCTCCATAGACGCCCATTGGTCCAAAAAATGGCGGCTCGTGGGCACTCCCGCGCCCCCTGGATTTTGGGGGGCAAACTACGCAAACCTGACGTAGAATGACGTCACGCATACGTATGCTTTTGGCGCGAATTATAAAGCGGTCTTTCTGTAGAACCGCGTTTTCGAGCCCGTACCTCTCGAAGGTTGCTGCCTTTCAGCGCGCCCCAACCTTTGCCAGTCAAATGTGCTCGAGTTCCTGCTAGTTATGGCCTTGTTAATGTGCAATTGGGAACGCAATGAAAGTGACTGGTAAAGGAGGGGCAGCATAGAAAGGCAGCAACATTTCCAGACACTGGCGAAGCATGCATGATTCGTAGTGCAAATACTGCTGCTAGTACTTTTGAGAGCTTTTGAGTACAGCAAGGTATGATGCACAAAGCACTGGCTCAAGTGCACAGTTCGCAATAGAGTGTACGGCAAGTATGGTTTTCATAGTTTCATATTCATTGTTTATTGCAGCAACCAAACAAATACAGTCACAAAGCACACCCTTGGCACACAAACAAAAAATACACGTCACAGGCAGCACAAGCAGTATTGTTTAAGTTGGCTAATCATCTCAATAGTCACAGTGCAGATAGGAAAAAGCCCTGAAGTGCCACGAACGTCGTCAGTTAGGAAATTGAAAAGTATAGAAAACAATGCTACGACAGCTTGAATTGAAGCAAACATAACATGACATAAGTAGGCGCATCAACACAGACCATAGAGCACACTGGGATTATTCTTCACATTTAATTTCTTCAGCTGAAAGAATATAGCAGGTCCGTTTACATCTGCAAGGCAATGTTAAAGCCAGCTTTAGCACCCTCAAACGTGCTCAACGTAGGAGCAAATACCATACATTGAGCCGGCGTACCATGTCCAGAGTACGTCTAGTCGTTAGCCGGATCAATTTGAAGTAATTTTACGTCAACAAAAGTACACATGAAGTACAGCGTACAGTGAAGTGCAAGGGCATTCGCGGGGCAGTAAAGCATGTAATCAGTGTACTGTACGCTACAATATAGCCAGATAAAAGTCCAGCGCTGTTCTGTTCGTTGCGCTGACAAAGATCCTACTAAAACTCTGAGATGCAACTAGCCTGCTAAAAGGTGGCCTGGTAGCCAGTGGTGCCGAGTGGTAGTTATGATGACAATGGTTGATTTCATTATACCTGCCAGCACGGAACTGCAGGGGGGGCGAGCAGGTGGAAAAATTAATCCCAGTGCCACGGAAACTAGGTTAATCCATTGCCTAGAAAGTCTCCTTTCAGAGGCATTCGCTTTATCGGTATGGCGTTTTATCTGACAATATTGCACAAGTACATAGGTGACACTTGAACAGGCTGTACATGGCATAAAGGTACCCTAAAAGAGTGACATAGTGGAGTGAACGATGAAAGATGCTACATTGTTAAACCATTGCCCCTGTGAGCAATCACGTCACATCCTAGCAAATCAAAATACACAAGTAAAAAATAAAAGAATAAAACCAGGCTGTGAACCAGAAAAAAAACCTTTGCAACCGTTAAACCAGACTAAGCTGATTTGTTGCACAGGCTGCATAATAGCCTGGAACTTCACAAAATATTCAGCCAACAGCTCGGCAATTGCATCCTTTTCATTTGCTTAGCCTCAGTGCTTGCTTCGTGGCTTTCCGTTTAGTAGTTTGACTGTGCAGTTCAAGATTTTTTCTGCGTGCAAGCCAATGCAGCCTCACCCTGACAAACAGGGCAAACAAACCATCATAAACGTCATCACCACACACAGTCAGCGATTTTTCTACCTTGGCATGAAGCAACATGCACAGATCATGCCCTACTTGTTCTTTTCCCACAATATTGGAACTAGATGCGACAAAAACCTGCTCGCAAGCATTGATAAAAGCTACAAACGAGGGTGTAGGAACTGACAGGCTCCCAAAGTCACCTTCTCCAGGATTTTTGACACCTAAGTATAAGAGAACTTGGCTCTGATCGGCAAAGGCGGCATTTTCTAGCCTCACCTCGCACGTATGTGGCCATGTAAAACACCTGTGATCATTCATAAACTTGTAGGCAAGCCAGCCAGCAAAATAGACAATGTTGTTCTCTAGTATTGGAGACTGATAATCATATGGCAAAACTTCTACTGCAACTGGCAAAGATGTGGCAGCTGTACAGAGAGAAGGAGCAGACAGATAAACAAACTGGGAGAGTGGCTAGAAGGCTAGACATGTCTTCAGCACAGTTGATGCTTTCCGACAGTTTGAAAAGGTCGCTAACTAAAAGATGCCTAAATGCTGCTTGAAACTGCCGGCAAGACGAGTTGCAGTTCGATCCAGATTCCGACCTAACAATAGCAAAGGTGTTTTCAAGTGCATCCTGGTTCAGGTGCCTGGTAAGGAGGTATGTCAAACCATAGCGAGAGGCCAGGTGGTTCCATAACAGCAGCACAGCCCTCATAGTTTGGCAGAAGCCACGGATGCAAAGAGGCTGCCGCGCACAGCCTAGAACTTCGATATTTTCGAAAACTGCAATACACTCTTCCAAAAACTCTTCATGCACAGATCCTGCACAAATTGCAGATGCATACGGAGACTTTCTCCGCTTCTGTGAAGTATTTAGACTGTCAAAGAGTCTATCGATCCACTCAACAAATCTGGCTGCGTGGATAGCCTGTGATGGCAACTGTTGGAATGTTACCAATGTGCACAATGCAGCAGCGCAATGATTGCTGAATGCCTGTGCTGCGAGTTTCACAGACATCTTCGAAGCAAAAGTTAAAGTGCCGGGCACCCAACTTTGGGATGGACCGAATTTGCATTTCTCGATCCTTCTCATAAGCCTGTCGTATGTACGAGCTTTTAATTGTGTCACTGCCTACCCTGAAGTCATACTTGAAGAGCATATTGCGCAAGCACTCGAGCAAATGCGGTGGATCAAAAATAAAGAAAAGCGGTTCACCATTCACACTTAAGTACGGCTTTTCAGGGGTCACAAGTTTCGAAAACATAAGAACATTTTGGTTCCCCCGATCACAAACCACAGCCACAGGCTGCAATCCAGCTCCAACCAATATTTTGTGTCATTTGAAGAGAAGGTCATGCAGAACAGTTGCAGGCGCTGCCTTATCTGCAAAGAAGTAGCCAAGAGGCTGCTTCCACGGCGTACATATTCCTTTGGCCATGAACACAAGCGCCTTGTTTGCAAGATTTGGACCTTGTGCTGCACTGTACTCTTCAAGGCCTTCAAATCTGTCCGACAATGGATTGTACGACAGCTCCTTTGAAACACGCATTTCATCAAAAATTATGGTGTAAGCCCTGTCTTGCCGTGGAAAAGACGCTGCCCGTTTCTCGATCAAATCAAAAACTTCAGGATAAAATCCAACCCTCAATGGTACGCGTGCAAGCCACAGCTGCAGTGACCTAACAGATGGAAGTTTCAGGCGTTTCCTGCAATATCTGTAACCTTTTGGGCTGTGGAAGTATAAACCTAAAGCAAAGGTTTTGTTTTGGCTGCACCATCGACGGCCAAACCTGCTGACATTGTGCATCTTTAACTGAGCTTCAACAAAAGCAGCAACAGCTGGTGTTAAATGCTGACGCAGACTATCTACCAATTCGACAGTGGTCTTCATGCGACGGCGCTGAAGCAGCAGTCCTTGCAGCCTCTTGTTGCGGTTACGCAGCTGCCCGAGCTTGGCTCGAAGTTTCTGCAGTGGCCGCCTTTCATTGATGGGGCTGGTGAAAGATCCTGCAACGTACAGAGTCGACGTAAGAGCAATAAGTTGCTACGTCGGGTTTAGTCATAGCTGTATGTAGTCCTGTAGCACCAAAAAGTGCGCAATATTGCGAAAGCGTTGTAAAATTGCTAACCTTCATAAGAAGGAGGCGAACTGCTGAACGGAGCTCCTGGTGACAGATCAGCACTCGCTGACAGTGTTGCGGCCACCCCGCCATGCCAGGTTCAAGAGATGAAGCGCTTGCTTCAGTGCTTGGTCCTGCATATGTGTGGTCAGCTGCGCCCACAGAATATAAAGAACAAAATATAGTGACAGCACCGTTCTGACAGGGAAGCCAGCAACCCAACAATGCACAAATAATAACTGAGCACCACAGGCGGAATTAACACTTACACTGAACCATTATGAAGCCACTGGCGTGGGAACAAGCTTGGTTCAGCGTAGAACCAGTAGGGCTGGCACCATCTGCATCTGCACAACGCACAGACAAGGAATTGTAGCATATTTCTGAGCCATACCTCCTCAGGCTGTTCGAGCAGATACGAAATAACAATCACCTTCTTGGAAGAGTAGCAGCGACTCTGGACGTACCCCTTGGAAACAGGTTCACCGGAGACAGCAGCTATCATAGGAAGCAGTCCAATGAGCTTTCAGTCGTCAGCATTTTCAAAAGATTTATGTCAGTTATGCATACAACCCTGCTCACCTGGTTCTCCAGCCCGGCGGACTGATGCCGAAGTTGCGCTCAGATTGTGAACAGTCCATGTCACTGCTGCATTCGCTTGAGGTGTCTGAAATGGCAACATTATTGCGGAGAGAAAAGAGAATTCAGTACCTTTATAGTAAACAATTTCCAAAGAACTATAGCTTCCACAGCATGCGGTTCACATTGTCATCACTCTAGAAAGAAAAATGCTTATCCAATGAAATAAAATTCTGTTTACCACCTTTAATCGTTAGGCACATTAGTTTGATGTCATCAGCAGCTGTGGAGCACCAGTAAAGCATTTGCAATTTTCATATGCTATGTTTTACTTTGAAGAGTGCGGAATTCGCCTGTCACACAAACAACGATAGCTCGCAAATCAAGTAATGTGCCCCATATTGTTTACAGATTTATGCAGGTCAGCCTATGGCCTACGCAATGAGATGCAACAAGAATGAATTCGTAAGCAATTATCGCAAAAAATAAAAACCTGTACAAACATTGGCTTTCGCTAGCATGAATATTGAGGTAAAAGGCAACAACACAAACAATTATTAGTGCATTTCTATAATCGTTCAGTGCGTGCTTTGATACATAACACATGACCACACAATATCTCGAGAAGCTTTTCACCAAGCGTACCTTGCCCAAGTCGGCATAAAATTGCATCCTGATAAGACTGAAGGTGAAAAAAGAAGCTCTGCATACAAGAAAGCAAAGTTCTGTTGTACTAAAATTCATCAAACATTTAGGAAGGCTCACCCTTTTTTACCCCTCACTTCTTTTGAGCTATCAAAGGAAGGACGAGAATGCTCTCTGGACACGACAGGGACCGTTCATGAGACAAGGTTTCACGGTGAATATGAAAGATGGAACTCCCACTTGCTGCAAAACATGTAGAGTCGCCTGGTTTCTGTTGCTGAAGTGGCTAGCGGCATCAAACAGCCTGAACCGGAAGACTGACAGACTCACGTTAAGATCCTTTGGAGCCCTTTGCCATACCAGACTACCAAATATCCCACTTCCATTATCCTTTTTTTTTACCGGAAATATCAGGCAAGAGTATTCACACCGTCAGTGTACTCTTTCCGCACCCGTGCCTAGAAATTCGCTTGAGCACCCTTCGCCTACTAAGACATTTGTCACGAACCTCACATACAGTGCATACCGGGAGAAAAGAAGTTTCGATCGCTATCTTGCATGTAAGAGACGACACACACACGCACACGCACACGCACACGCTAACACAATTCGTTTTGCAAAAGACGCTAGACTGTTTACGGTTACGACAAAAAGGACAAATTTCATTTTTTCACAAAACCTGACATTTCAAGGGCGGCGAATGCCTTAAAAGTTTGATAACAAAAATTACCGGCAATGCTTGCTCGAGTAGGCAAAGCATCGTGTCGCAGCCTTCCTGACGGCAGATACACAGATGGTTCGAAGTGCCTCGAGCAAATCCCGAGTTCTCGTAGCTGCGACGGCGCCTTCTCCAGGCTGACGTTGCGGCAGAACTGCGCCCACGCTCGGCACCTGGACGTGATGCAACATGCACGTTAGATACAACTGCGCCAAAAGGAATACGCATACTCGAAACGCCAATGCGTCATTATTCCTGTCACTGCTAACTGCAGTAAATTATACTTGCATTACATCTGAACTATGGTAGTAAATGCTCGCGCCAAGCTCTCTGCGCCCCAGAGTGCGGTAATGCTCATCCTCATGCCACGCGGCTAGCTGCTTTTCTAAGCTCAACGAGTGACGAGAGTGAAGTGCGTTTAAAATTACCCTGACAGTCATGTATATGTAGGACAGCAATACCAAGGCAGGCAATAACTCCTGCTGAGTGAATCCAGTTAAAGCCTCCTCAAAGCCGCGCACATACACGAGGCTGAGTTTGGATACTCCCAGTTGCGAGGGGATCCTCAAATTCGCTTCATGGTTTTGCAAAACTAAACAATGTCGTACTCAGAGCTGTCAGGTAGCAAACTTTGTTCTAAATGGGCCTCCCGGTCAGTAGCGTGCACGTGGTTGCTCCTGAGAGCCCGGTGTGAAGTTCACGTTGGTGATAGTCAGCTGCATGAAACTCAGTATAAATTAGAATAATGTGGGCTTCTTTCGCACACCTCAGCACTGAAAGTGTGTGCCCTGCAGTGTAGTACATAAATATCCCCGAAAACATGAAGCCAAGTACGCACGAACGGGTTACAGCTATGAAACACGAGCGAACAGCCCGGCGAAACCATATCGAAGCTATTGCGCATACCTAGAGCAGACGACACTGTCAAGAGCTCACCTGTGAAAGTCCAGCGGGAATCGGTGTAGCGTGACACCAATGGTACTATCCATGCTGTCGCAGTGTACCACGGAGCATCGTTTCTTCACATGCCGCAAGCTCATCTTGAAATGTAGCGCTAAGCGCTTCAAAAGAAGAGCGCGAAGCGTGCAAAGACGGAAAAAGACTTCGCACTGGCCGCACGCCGAAGGAAACGACAAAACCGAGAAAACTGCCGCAGCGGTGCAGCGGGCTGCAAATCTTACCGAACGGTGACAAAGAAGCGACGTGCAAGGACGACGAAAACTTCGCAAAAGGAGCATTTTGAGACCGGCGAGCTAAATTTATACGCTTTACCAGGCGCGCCATCGCAGACAGCTGGCGATAAGAAATCGCTTCGTAAGCTCCCACCACTGTGGCCGGGTTAGCCGGGTATCGAAACAAGGCCTGCAAAGATGCGCTGTAATGCACCGCACACTCATGAATAGGGGGCAGGTCAAGAGTGTTGCAAAAATACAAAATTTGTTAGGTTTTAATAAAATGACTTACCTCTTTCATAAAACAAGGTGCTAATATATTTTTTCTTTTCTATTGGCAGACTACATTCAGTGGGCAGTACAGCAGCGACGCCGGAATGTTGCTTAAACGCTGCTTGTTTTTCACGCAGTTCTTGGGATGCTTCCATGGATTCTTCTGCAGGGACGCTGCCTTATCTTCCGCGCTTCCTTTTCACCGGCACGTGGATGCGGTCGATGGTGTGCCCATGGACAGCCCTATCACTCCTGTTGGTGATAGCCCTGGCATGCCCCTTGGCTTTGCCGACGGCCTCCCACGTGATTCGCTTCTGGCTGTTGTCACCGTCGTTCTACCAATCACCGCTAAGCTGTGGTCAGCGACATCTACACCGGACCATATAAAGGACTTTGCAACGGCACCTTCCTTCAGTGGGCAGTACAGCAGCGACGCCGGAATGTTGCTTAAACGCTGCTTGTTTTTCACGCAGGTATGTTATATCCAAGGTGCATATAGCTACCGTTCTGATGACCGCTTTTTGCTGCTGCTGTCCTGCCCGAACAGTGTTGTTACTTGCTGCTTTCGCATTTTGCACTGTTACGATAGCCTTCTCTTGAGTGGGGATATTGAACTTAACCCTGGACCTAGAGGTGTGCCTTCGGCAAGTACATCAAAGTCAAGCGAGGCTCATAACACCACTTCAAGTAGCAGTCAGTGCTCTACTAGTTCCCCTCCAGAGACGGCTAATCTTCTCGCTCAATTGTTGGCTGGTCAGAAACAAATTGCACTTCACATTGCCGATATCAAGGAATCTTTTAATTCCCGCTTCGAAGCCCTTGAAACACGTGTATCTTCGCTCGAATCTTCTACAGGAGCTGTTGACTGTAGTACAATGTATGACAAACTTAACTCCGAAATAGTCTCACTTAGGGAATCTATCACTAAACTCGCTTCAAAATCCGATGAGGTGGAAAACCGGTCACGCCGGGACAATATCAGACCTTCATCAGACCTCTCAGACCTTCAAGCCAAAATTGACGACTTGGAAAATCGTTCCCGAAGGTCGAACGTAATATTCTATGGAATTGACGACGGGGAACAATTTGAAACATGGGAATCGTCCGAATGTCTTGTGCGTGACTTCTGCAGGAACCGACTTGACTATTCGATTTCGTCACTGGCCAGGGCTCACCGCATAGGTAGTTTCTCCTCAGATAAAAAGCGCCCCATCATCGCTAAACTTTTTAATGACAAAGAAGTCGATACTATTCTGAGCAAAGGCTTCAAACTAAAGAATACGCCCTTCAGTGTCGCACGGGACTATTAGGAGGCTGTGCGGGACAAACGCAGGAAGTTGTTGCAGTTTTCGAAAACACTGAGGAAGGAAGGTGATCGTGTACGTCTTATTTTTGACAGGCTGTGCCTAAATAACGTCACCTACATTTGGGACACAACATCTAATTGCGCGGTGTGTGTACCACGCACAGACGCACGCTCAGCAATGACCCCACCTACGTGACGTGCCCCTTCTAAGCGTCAAGCACATGTAACCACCCCATCTCGTTCAGATGGAAAGGTCTCTTTCTTCTACACTAATATCAGAAGTGTTCTTTCTAAAAGTATTGAACTATCTTCTATTATCGACTCAAGTTCGCCTTCCATCATCGCACTAACAGAAACGTGGCTCAACGATACTGTTTCCGATAATAACATTCTTGTCAGTCAAGTAGATTTTAACTTTTTTCGCTGCGATAGAAAGGATCGAAGAGGCGGGGGTGTGCTTATTGGAATTTCTAAAGATTTCTTTGCTATACCTATCTTTGTCAACTCGTTTCTTGAAAGCGTATTTGTGTCCCTGAAGCTTGGTTCCACTGACCTCATTGTTGGTATTTTTTATCGCCCCCCGGACATGAATGCGACCTTCGAAGGGGAATTTCATCGCGTTGTTGTTGAAATATGAGGGAGGTTTCCAAATGCCGTTCTTTTAATCTTCGGAGACTTCAACTATCCCAATATTCAATGGTCTACACTATCTGTTTCAGCCAACGATACTCAAGCACAGGAATTTCTTGATTCTTGCCTTGATTTTTCGTTGTGGCAGCTTATCGAAAAACCTACACGTTGCTCGAGCACATGCGTAAATATTCTTGACCTAATTTTAACTTCTCGACCTGACCTGTTTACTGACATAGCCCATCTCGATGGTCTTTCTGATCATGACATAATTACTGGATGCTTAACTTGTTCACTTAACCAAAAGAGAGTTGCTGAAAAGTGTATAAGGTGCTATAAGCGAGCCAATTTTGATGCAATATGTATCGAATTATCCCATTTCACGGACCATTTTTTAGACGCCTACTTGTCACGTTCCATTGAAGATAACTGGAACCTTTTTAAACATACTCTCTCAAACTTATTTAACAAATACATTCCAGTTATGACTATCAAAACAAGCAACATTTCACCATGGTTCAATCAGCAATTACGTCGACTTAATAATAAAAAAAACGACTTTTTAGAATGGCAGACAAAAACAGACTATCAGATTCATGGTGTCGCTATAGAAAGTGTGACAAGGAATATCAACAACTTTTAAAAACTACTCGTCGTCGCTTTTTCAGTCGTGATTTGCCATCTTTGCTAATAAATAACCCTCGGCGCTTTTGGCGCACAATAAATCCCAGCAACCACCCCGATGTAACTCTTGCTAATACCAATGGTTCTCCTGTTACTGAATCAGAATGTGCTAAGTTATTAAATGACTCATTCTCCACAGTTTTTACTCTTGAGGATATTACTACATGCCCTAGCATTGATGTTGTTTCCGGTATTAATATGACTGAAATAATTATTGATGAAGCTGGTATTTTATCTCTACTTGGAAAATTAAAAACGTCATCTGCATCTGATCATAATGGCTTCAACAACAAAATACTTAAACATATTTCTTCTGGTATCTATCGTTGCTTGGCAGCCATCTTCTCTCTATCAATGTCGTCAGGCACAATTCCTCAGGACTGGCTAATAGCAAAAGTAGTGCCCATATTTAAATCAGGGGATCGCTCATCCCCACTTAACTACAGACCTATATCTTTAACTAGTACCATCTGTAAATTCTTGGAACACATTATACACTCACAAGTAATTACATATTTAGAGCAACACAATATCATCTTCAAATACCAGCACGGTTTTCGCAAGGGCTTCTCATGTGAAACACAACTTGCAGGATTTACTCAGGATCTACACTCATCATTGGACGCCGGCATCCAAATTGACGCCGTATTCCTTGACTTCTCAAAAGCGTTCGATCGAGTTCCTCACCACCGGCTCTTACTAACACTTAGACATCTTAATATTCACCCACTTGTTCTGGCATGGGTCCAAGCCTTCCTGTCTAATAGACAACAGTTCACATCCGTCAATAACTTTGACTCTCCTTTCGTCCCAGTCTCATCCGGTGTTCCTCAAGGAAGTGTACTCAGTCCATTGCTTTTCCTAATTTATATAAATGACTTACCCTCGTCCCTCAAATCTAGAGTTAGGCTATTCGCTGATGATTGTGTTATTTACCGCAACATCTCTTCTGAAGCTGACCGCCAATCGCTACAATCTGACCTTGACTCCCTAACTTCGTGGTGCACAACTTGGCTAATGACACTAAATCCTTCAAAAACTAAAGTGATGTCTTTCTCTAAAAAAGCTTCTCGAATTCCAACCTCTTGCTAAATAATACTTCAGTGGAGCTTACGACCACGTACAAATATCTTGGAGTTAACTTTCAGTCTGACCTGTCCTGGAATTACCATATTAACGTCACCCTTGCTTCAGCAAACCGCTCACTTGGGTTTCTTAAACGTAACTTGAAACATACCCCATCGCACTTACGTAAACAGGCTTATATCACTTTAATCCGTCCTAAAATAGAATATGCCTCAGCCATTTGGGATCCCGATCAAGTCTACAATATTAAAAACATCGAAGCCCTGCAGAACCGTGCTGTGCGTTTTATTTTTTCGGATTATTCACGTCACACCAGCGTCACTTCATTGAAGAATCGTGCTGAACTGCAAGTGTCATCATGTCGGCGTAAAATCGCTCGCTTATCACTTCTTCATAAGCTTTACCATCATGCATCACTTCGCGAGGACTTCTTTAGGCCACCCCCTGCCATCTTTCCCCGCCGTGATCACCCTTTTAAAATCGAACGCTTCACGTGTCGCACACTAACTTATGCCAGATAATTCATACCGCGCACCATAACCGAGTGGAATAGCTTGCCATCACACATCGCAACCGTCACCGACATAAATGAATTTCAGAAACTTCTAATCCTTAATGAAAGTGCATAAACCTTTCTTGTGTCATGTCCCACCCGCATTTTTTTTGTTAAGAATGATGTTAAAAGATATTCTTGTCCTCTATGTAAGATGCATATTGTTTTGGTTATGGTTCCTATTTTTATTGCGGTGTTTTGCCTTTTTCTTTTAAGTTTACGTTTTGTATTGTTTACTGATTTGTTATACATTAATGGTCTGAGTGCTTTCTATGACTCAAATTACCCTCCATTTTTCGTGTGTTTGTGATACGTAATCTTCTTGTACACTTCTGATTATTTTTACTACCACAATAATCTTATTCGTTTTGTATTATTATGTTTTGTGATTATTGTTTATCGGTTCCCAATTTTTGTTTTCAGCTTACTACTCACTTATTACATCTGTATGCGTTACTGCACCCCCCCCCCCCCTATGTAATACCCTCCTGCGAGAGGGCCTTTAGGGGTATTCTGAATAAATAAAAATAAAATACATTCCAATTTTGTAGCTTTATCATTTCTTTATATGAGTGTTTTGCCCCCCATCCTCTGGTTGTGCTGCAGTCGCGCTAAACCACTTTTCGGCCCAGCCTTCGCCACCACTTTAAATCCGCCTTGTGCTAGGTCGCAACTGGCTTAAACGCCTTCAGTTAGAGTGGCAGAAGATCCGCCACATTTCGGAAGAAAACCGCGTTGAAGCACTGCGTGAAAAAGTTTCTTCGGTGTTCTCCGCATGTTGGGGACAGTACGTGATTTTGAGGCGAAAATGGTGCTAAAACAGAATGCTGCTCCAGTTTTCAGTCGCGCATGGTCAGTTCCCTTAGCGCTGCGGGAAAGAGTAGAAAAACAATTCGGCCAAATGGAAGCGACGGGCATGCTTCGGCAAGTTTCACACAGTGACGGGGCAACAACAGTTGTAGTGGTGCAAAAGAAAGATGGCAGCCTGCGGATATGCAGGGATTATAAAGTTACGGTAACCCAGTGTTCAAAACCGAACACTATCCGCTGCCAAGACCAGAGGACTTGTATTCGACACTAGCAAGTGGGAAGATATTTTGTGTGCTCCAACTTTCGGCTGCATACCAGCAAGTGCCACTCGCTCCAGCAGCCGGACCACTTTTGACCATTAACACTAGTTTGGGACTTTCTGAATTTCAACGCCTTCCGTATGGTGTGGCGAGCGCTCCAGCCATTTTCCAAGCCCTGATGGATGAAGCTTTGAAGGGCATTCCGAGAGTTGGCTGCTGCATGGATGACGTCATTGTAGCAGGGTCAGACATCAATGACTGTCAAAATACGCTTGAACGTGTCTGGCAGAGATTGTGTGCCTTCAACATAACACTGAATGTCAAGTGTCGTTTCTTTCAAAGCTCAGTGACTTATTTGGGTCACAAACTGACTACAGAGGGCATTTACCCTACTGACGCCAAAGTACAGGCAATTCTGGAAGCGCGGGAGCCAAGTTCAGTCTCCGAACTGAAGGCGTATCTGAGATTGTTGAATTTTTATTCAAAATTTTTGGATAACGTGTCCACTGTAGCACAGCCACTTTACCAGCTTCTAAAAAAATCAAGAGTAGTCATGGTCTACAGAATGCCGCGACTCGTTCTGATCCACCGAAAAGCTGCTCACAAGCAGCAAAGTGTTAACCTTCTACGATGTCAATAAGCCAATCGGCATGCTTTGCGACGCCTCGTCTTATGGCCTGGGCGCTTTCATGAGACGCCAGACGGCAGCGAACGCGCCATAGCTTTTGCCCCCAGAACGCTGACAGCTGCGGCAAGAAAATACCCGCAATGTGAGCGCGAAGCCTTGGCTTTAGTTTTTGGGTTGAAGAAATTCCATCGGTATTTATACGGCCGGGAATTTACACTTTACACTGACCATCAGCCATTACTGAGAATCCTTAGCCAGGACAAACCAACGCCTACTTTGGACGTCGTAGTGCGCATGCAGCGTTGGGCCATGATGCTTGCTGCCTACAGTTATCGGCCTAAGTACCGCAAAGGCAAGAACCTGGAAGTAGCGGATGCGCTCTCCAGACTACCGTAGGCTGAGAAGAAAACTGATGTTGCAGAGGAATGCTTTGCAGTGCTCGAGAGCCTGCCATTATATGCTGCGGATGTTGCTAAGGCCACAAAGCGCAACTTGACTTCGAGTCGTGTGTCTGAATACACACTAAATGGTTGGCCAAACCAATACCCTGAAGAAATGAAGACGTATCATGAGCGCCGTTATGAATTGTCTCGTGAGCAAGGGTGCCTAACATGGGGTGCTCCGTTAGTAATACCGGATCAGTTGAGAGAACGCGTGTTAGACTTGCTTCATGACGAGCATCCTGGCAGAACTCGCATGACAATGCTAGCCAGAAGCTTTGTATGGTGGCCGGGCCTGGATCAAGCCATCGAGATGTACGTCAGGAAATGCAAAGTCTGCCAGGCAGTCCAACACATGCCGCTCCATCCGTGGAGCTACCCGTCGAAGTGTTGGGCACGAGTTTACGTGGATTTTGCATGCAACAATTCTCACATGTTCCTTGATTTAGTTGATTCTTTTTCTAAATGGGTGGAAGTTTGGCCGATGTCCTCAACGTCTACCACGAAGACGGTTGAGAGACTAAGAAATGTCTTTGCAGCCTACGGGCTGCCTGAAACGTTAGTCAGTGACAATGGGCCTCAGTTCAAGTCTGTTGAGTTCTCGGACTTGTTAGAGCGCAAAGGTGTGAAGCATGTCCGGGCCCCGCCATATCACCCCGCGTCCAATGCGCGGTGGAGCGCACAATGCAGACGATAAAACGGGCGCTGTTAAAGCAAGTCATGGAGCGTGATGTCACTCGCGTGCGATCACTTCAGGAGTGTGTGGATGATTCTCGTATCGCCTACAGAAATACACCAAGCAGTGTGACGGGGCAAGCGCCGGCACAGTTGTTTCTAAGGCGTCAACCGCGCATGAAGCTTTGTTTGCTCAAGCCCAGCTTTGTCGGTGACATGCTGCAAAAGCAAGCTGACATGAAAAACAAGCGTGATGTGTCGCGTGGTGCTGATCATGTGTTTCGCGAAGGTGATCACGTGTACGTGAAGCCGGTGTGAGGGGAACATGCCTGAGGGCACACAGGGGTACTTCAACAAGTTGTGAGTGCTGTGACACACGTTGGGGAAGTGCACGGGCATCTTCAATTCACCCACGCCGACCATCTACGCCCGCACCATCCTGACTCAGCGGCAGCCCCAGAGCAACCAGTTGCAACAGAACCGTCAAATTGTCGGCCTCTACTCAGTGGTCCCTTACCTAACGAAAGGGCTCAATCAGCTCGAGTACCAGAAGAACAAAGTCCGACCACTCTTCAACCTCCTCTAGTGGATGACGTAGTGCCGACCTCTGTTAGTACAGACCTGGCACCACAGCAAAGACCAGGGCAGCTGCAAGCGTCAGAGCCAACGCCTAAAAGTGCAGACCTGGCACCACAGCAATGCCCAGGGCAGCTGCAAGTGTCAGAGCAACGCTACATATAAGGCAAGAACCAATCCTTCGTAGAAGCACTCGTTTGCGCAAGCAACCGGATCGGTTCAGTGACGAGAACTTTTAACTAGAGCCTCTGGGGGGGAAAGAAATGTGATAGGGCGACACTGTGTTGTGACGTCATCGCGTTCTTGAAAGAACCATGCTTCCGTGCTGCGTTATCACGCCTCTCAGGCCTATATATATTCCTGCGTACTGTTCAGTAAACGTTCTTCGTTCATCGTCCATGTCTGGCGTCAGTCACATCAGATACTGCAATGGAAAAACCCTGGACACCTTGAAACACAGCTTGGGTAGTTTATGGCACGTCAGGCAGGCATGTTAGGGGAATAAATGCTACACACCCGTGCAGACGAAGTGCTGCTGTAAATTTGTGAAGCACCAACTTCCGGGAAATGGTTGGCTTCAGTGGAGGACGCTCGATGTGCTGTCCGTCCCTTGTAGTAGAGATCAGTGGTATGGACCCTTTCATACTCGCTTTCTGTTCTGGTCGGAACCTTGGCAACAGCTTCTACCATAATTTCTTGAACCTGTAGCATGCGCAGGGAAAGCCGGATAACTGTGCGTTGGTTGTATGGCTATATTTTTGTACACATTCTTTGAAATCATTAAAAAATATATTTCACACATTTTTACTACTGTATATAGACGGTCTAGTTGCTAGACATGCAAAACATTACCATCCATCTGACAGAATGCAACAGTAGAAGCATACACTGGAAAGCTTCCACTCTTAACCAAACTGAAATGAAGAAGGTGGACACCCTTATCAGAATGGCATACAAATCTGCTCTGGGACTCCCGAACACAGTCAGCACGGAGCGCCTGGAGCGGTTGGGCATTTACAACAAATATGAAGAACACGCCTCTGCAGTTCTGATATCGCAAAGAGAAAGGCTGAGCTCTACGCCCCAGGGCCACTCTATTCTCCAAAGACTGGGATACAACGCCCGACACTTGTTCTGCGGAGACGAAACAGGCTTGTTGTCACGAGATTTGAGGGAGCACGTCCATGTCTCACCTATACCAAGAAATATGAGTGCCAGGTACCACGCAGGCCGCAGACAGGCCAGGATGAGGACTCTGCAGAAGCGATTCGGCAAGGATCCGGCCGTCTTCTACACGGACGCGAGTGCAACCACTCGCAGGGAATTCTACGCGATCGCCGCAACCAATAGAGTCACCACGATAACCGCTACGGTTAAGACTACCTCGGTATGCGCAGCAGAGGCAGCGGCAATAGCGCTGGCGATACGAGACGCGGACTTTAAGGGTCAGTCGGCTCATGTGCTTACATACTCGCAGGCAGCGTGTCGACTCTTTATGCGGGGAATGCTGCCGCGCAGCGCCCAAAGAATACTCGGCTCACGACTGGACCTGTACCACGGCATTACGTGGTGCCCCGCGCACAACGGACTCGACGGGAACGAAAGGGCAGACCGCATAGCTCGAGGAAGCAACGACCGAGCAGCGGCCAGAACCCTAGAGGAACCAGTGTCCGCAGTGCGCGACATATTAGAGAATCAGAGGAGGGAGAGACGGACCTGTGGTCATCCGCACTGCAAACTAAATAGAAGACAAGCCCAAGACTGGCGTCGCATACAAACCAATTCATACCCACACCTAAACCTCTTACACAAGCAGCACCCGACATATTACACCGACACCTGCCCGTGGTGCGGCGCGAAACCCACGCTGGCCCACATAACGTGGGAATAACGGCTCGGCCAAGCAACGTCAACTCACCTTTTCTAAGCGTCACAGACTTCGTACGGCAGTGGGAGGCACTACTCGCAAGCGAGGATCAGGGGAGCCAGTTGGCCCTCCTGGACCAAGCTCAGCGAGCCGCAAGAGCCAGTGGAGCCCTGGACTGAGAGCCCCACCCAGACCTGCCATAACTCCGAATAACTGAGCAATAAAGTTCTTTTTCTCTCTCTCTCTAGCCGTGTGTCAAGTAAAAGTTCATTGTTTATGGTGTATTTCTGCTTATTATGAGCCATCAAACTGTGATAATGCCGTGATAATCTTCCACATTTTCTGAGGGCAGGAGCAATGGCCAATAGCATGTGGTTGAAGCTACATAAATATTCAGTTTTCACACAGCTTAATTGTTCAGCAAGTAATAAAGAGGTACGCTGTGCGCCTCTGCATGACCAATAAAATCTGACTGCTTGACACTGCACTAAGGCTGCTGCTTGGTACTGTTCGGCAGTTCGGCTTTGGTTTTCTGATATACAGAACTGTTTAAGTATCAGTAGTTTACTTTGCAATAAAATGGAACTTGGCGCGCTGGTCATTTGCGCATAAATAATGCCACAGCAACTATAACACAAGTATAATAATATGGGTCGCTTAGAAAAAGTGCATACACATTACGATTATAATGTAATGTGATGCCACAATGAAACAGAAAGCAACACATAGAAGTGGACGGCACTTCCATGCCACTAGGGTTATTGGACAGACAGTGCTCCAGGAGTGCCCGCAACACAGTCAAACAAGGCAAAGCCGCATTTCCTTGTGATCAACGCAAGGTTGGCGGGCTAGTTGGTGCGAATCCATAAATGCTTTGTTTAGCGCAAACAACGGACACAAGAAAGACGATACCCCCCCCCCCCCAGCACAAGGCGCTACTCTCAACTGACATCACTTTATTGCATCACTCTTTTACAGATAGCAGAACCTAGAAGAACATGCGCAGTGAGCACCATGTGCAGGAACCACCAACATCCGACACAAGAGCGCACTCGTGGGGCGGAATCCAAAAAAACCATATTGAGCACTGCACACGCTTAAAGTAGGCACACTAATGCACCGCGACCCCAATGACTGTATGAAGAAAGCTTCCGATAACTCGGGCGGTGGTGTCACAGCGCTTTTACAAAATCATAGTATCATGAAACATGGCTTTCCACTTCCACATTTAACAATGTTGAGCCAAATGGGAACCTGTGTTGGTTGGTATGGTTCGCTCATGTTCGCTCATGTGCGCCATCACGACGTTTGGCTCGCGTAAATCATTTCTCCCTCCGAGACACCGAGTTCTTTGGTTCGCTCCGCTTGCTCAGGCGCATGTTTCGTCTTTGTGTGGCTTAAGAGCATGCCGAGCGAATGAGTGGGCGGTGCAAACGGGGTGCGATAACGCTATCGCATTCTGCTCTTGAAAGCGAAGCTTAAGCTTCCTCCAATTTTTTTTTCTTTTTGACAGTACACACAGTACTAGCACGGCAACAGGTCCTTCATCTTCAGCCACCTTCCAGTAGTTTGCACACATGTCGGTGCATGTTCGCGTTCTTTGATCTGCCGAACAAGAACGAGTGTCCTTACCGGTATTGTTTCAAGATGAAGTGCCAAATGTTTGCGAATACATCGTACCGCAAGAATTAACACATGAACAGTGAAGGTTATGCGTAATCGATGTGTCTCAATGAATGGGCAGTTATTGACAGAGACGAGATATTTTGTAAATATTAGGGGAGTGAGTTAAAACAACTACATTGCAGTTCAAAAATGCCCTTTCACACTTGGGTTAGTTGCTTGCCGCGTTCGAAAATTTCATCCTACCGTTGTACTTGGATCTATAGGCCACCAGTCCCCTTCGAGACCATTTGTTGCTAAATGTAAGCGCAGTTATGGTCATTATACCACTTCCTGCGTTTCGGTACTGATTTATAGTGCGCACAATTTTTGGCGTGGAGCACCAATGTCATTTCCACTGCACCAGCAGCTGAGTGCCGCAAACTTGTTTACGAATGCACGTATGCCCACGGCTCTTCGTTCACTTAAACATATATGCTGTATTATTAACTACAAAGCGCTTAATTTGGGAACATTGCAGGAACACACATATATTTGCGTATAAGATCAGCGTTACAAGGCCCATATGTGCGGCAAACTGTGACTGGAATAGAAGATGCGTATATATATTTATACGATTTGTTATTGCAGCTTTTGGTAGAAAGCTAGCTCTCAAATTTTCGCCGTATCTTCATAATGCATGCAGTTTGCGTGTTCGATAAAATATTGTTAGCTGAAACTTAGTGAGTACGAGCGCTCATACGGACAGCTTACATTTTCTCACAATAATAAGGATGTTCGCATAACAAAAATACGGTATTCCGTCTGTTTCGTGCAAAACTGTCTATAACCGCTATATGATTACCGTGAGATGTCCGTAAAGCTTAAAACGGAGAGCATTTTCCTTATATATTAACGGCAGAGATTGCCATATTTCTGAAATATTACATCCTTTGCGTGTTTTTCCCTGCAATTCTCCGTATAATGACGGTAATTTTTACAGTGTAATTTTTACAGCCGGCTGTCAGTGGTCTCCGCGCTGCTATTGCGTCATCTACGAAGGATATAAAAGCGTTGCCCCCAGCGCCCTTCTTCAGTGGGCCAGGTGACATCAGTGCCGGCCAGATTCTCACCCGAACATTTTTCTACATGCAGGTATATTACCGCAAATGCGCTCATTCTATTAGATCCGACGATAGGTTTCAACTGCTATTCCTATGCCCACGTGATGTTGTTTCCTGTTCTTCACAAATGATGTATTGCTTGAGTCGCCTTTGTTGAGCGGGGACGTAGAAGTGAACCGCGGCCTTCCAAATAAAAATCCTGGTCTTGAGCCTTCCCCCAAAATTCAAATGGCTTCTATTCTATAGCCTTACAAGAACCGCGGCAGCCGCTGCTTCCACGTCACACACCGACGCTACGGCCATTGATGCTAATGACAGTATGATGGCCAAAATGCTATCTGAACTGTTAGATGGGCAGAAGCGATTAGCTCGTGACATAGCCGACATAAAGTCACTCCAGAAAAGTGTCGACGAGCGTTTCGAACGTCTCGATTCTCGTGTGACTGCGCTTGAGTCTTCACCACCGGAAAAGTACGACATCTTACGTGCTCAACTTGATTCCTTGACTGTTGCTATGGCGCAGCTAAGTAAGAAAAATGATGACCTGGAAAATAGATCTCGTCGCAATAACTTAATCTTATATGGCATCCCAACAGACCCAAATGAAGATGGGGAGGACTTATTAAACAAGGTGTCAAACGTCATCTCAGAGAAATTGTTGATCGAATGTCCAAGAACCGAACGCTGTCATAGGCATGGTAGGGTACGCGAAGACCATCCACGTCCTGTTATTCTGAGAATTTTGAACTACTCCAAGAAAATAATCATATAAAACACATACACAAATTTAAAAACACTGACTACCACGCAACCGAAGACTTATCCTTTAAAATTCGTGCACTTTGAAAGAAACTTTGGGAAGCGTCCCAGGTATATCGCAACAATGCCTCTGAGGCGAAGCTTCGCTTCAATTACATTCTCATTGATAAATCTCGGTACGTCTGGAACGCTGATAAGGATGCCCTTGAGAAAGACGACAAGCAGTCCCCCAAATGCGCAGCCCGAGATTTGACGTCATAAGCACAATTATGACGTTTGACGTCATAAGCACAAGCATGAAAAGCTCTCGGTTATGAATATTAACGCTAGAAGCATTATAAACAAATTTCCTGACTTCTCGTCTCTTGTGTGTTCGCACTCCTCACATATTGTGGGCATTACGGAAACGTGGCTTCACAATGGCGTCCATGATTCAGAATTCGCTCCCCCAGGCTACATGGCGATACGAGCGGATCGACAGGATAGCAAAGGCGGAGGGGTCACTCTTATCGTTCAATCTGACATAAAGTTCTCCGTTATGAAGGCTCCAGCAGAAATTGAATCTGTCTGGTGTAAAACTTCTTAATGAACAGTCCATTGTAATTGGCATTTTTTATCGGCCGCCAGGTTGATCTGTCGATGTATTGCGCATCCTTAATGATTATTTGAACATACAAACATTCAAATTGTCTAATCTTATTTTGATTGGCGATTTCAACGCTCCAGGTATCCTCTGGCCATCATATACGTTTTCTGGTCGGGATACATCCATCTGTCAAGAATTGCTGAACATGTCTTTCTTCTTCGATCCAAAGCAAATTGATAACGAAGCAATAATAGGTGACTCGCTGCTTGACTTGGTCTTTCTTCGGTTCAAATATTTATCAGTGTGGTTTTGAATCTGATATTGTTGATGAAATTTCGGACAACAAGGCTGTGGCAGTTACTGTTAACTGTACTGTTTTCACGCCGCTGTCGACTTTCCCCACGTTTCCTGATTTCGCTCGCGCTGACGTATTGCTATCACCGATTTTCTTGCTTCCTCTTTCGATGCATTTCACACGATTAGTCACACGGGTGACATCAACGATCTAGTCAGCAGCTTTGAAACTATTGTCACTGACTGCATGCAACGTTTTGTTCCGCTAAAAAGAAAGAAAAAGAATTTCAAAGTACCCTGGATGACACGGGATATCCTTCACGTCTCTCGCCGCGTTAGACGCCTCAGGCGCGTGAAGCGTTTATCAGACCCTGATAGTGCTATCAAGTTTTGTAGGGCAAAGGAAGAACTGCGAGTAATTACGAAACCGGCAAAAGATGGTTTTTTTAATGTCCAGTTAGGAAATCTTCTCAAAACTAATCCTCGCAAATTTTGGCGCTCCGTCTTGCCAACAGTCTACGTCGGCATCTATAATAGTCAATGATGAAACAACTAATGATCCGTTAATAATAGCTGATGCTTTTAATGCCTACTTTGAATCTGTGTTTTCTTCAGATATCCATAAAGTTCCATCCTTTGAACCTCCTAAAGTGGCAACCCCGATTACTGATATCATAGTTAATGAGCATGGCGCAGTGAACCTAATACTACAGTTAGACACTAAAACATCGACCGGTCCTGATGGTATACTCAATTCTTTTCTCGTTCGTTATTCATTGTGGTCTGCTCGCTACCAACCATCATCTTTCAAAAGTCCCTCAATACCGGCATTGTTCCATCCTCATGGAAGCTGGCCAAAGTACATTCATTATTCAAATCTGGTGATAAACAGCTCTTATCTAATTATAGACCTATTTCATTAACATCATATTTATGTAAGATGCTTGAGCACATAATTCACAAAGATATAATGGAATTTCTGGAATCTAATAACATGATTTCTAACTTTCAGCACAGTTTTAGGAAAGGTTTCAGCACCTTAACACAACTAGTTGAATTCTCACACGACATTCTAGGCGCCCTTGATATCGGCACCCAGGTCGATACTATATTTATAGATTTTCCCAAGGCTTTTGATACTGTACTGCATTCTAATCTCTTAATGAAGCTTAACATGATCTTGAAAAATTCTCACTTGGTTGGCTGGATTGGCAGTTTCCTTTCTCATCGGTCACAATTCGTATGTTATAATTCAACTAATTCTTCTTCTGTTGACGTGTCATCTGGTGTACCCCAAGGCTCGGTTCTTGGTCCTTTACTATTTCTACTATACATTAATGACTTACCTCGAAACGTCACTTCACACATACGCCTTTAAGCGGATGACTGTGTTTTGTATCGCGTGATTAACACACCAGAACATCATCTTCAACTAAATTCCTCATTTGGCAGCTTCTGTACCTGGCGCAACAATTGGCAAATGAAAATTAATTTTACTAAAACTGTGATAACGTCATCAATAAACTGTCAAACATTAATAAACACTGAATAAACTGCCAAAGCATTAAAAACAAAGTTGATGAGTTTTATGCCCTACTCCAAATCACGAGTTCAGATATCGTTTTTGCTACCGAATCGTGGCTAGATGACTCAATAAGACACAGTGAAGTGTTTCCTTCAACATATCAAGTCTTTAGAAAAGACAGGAACTCTAGGGGCGGCGGAGTATTTATCTTAGCCAAGGAATTCTTCAAGTGTACCGCAAAAGACGTGGAAACCAGCGATCATGAATCAGTTTGGTGCAGGCTCCGCACTCCTGATAAAGGAACGATAGCGTTGGGCGTAGTTTATCGTCCACCCAGCGCACGACCACAAGTTATCACATCACTGGATGATACACTGGCCTCGCTTGCCGATAATCGAATTGTGCTAGCAGGTGACTTCAATTTTCCAAACTTAAACTGGGATATGAGCATGCGTACAACCGAAACCTGTTCAGCATTTTTTGATATGGTTTGCAAATATGAGTTTGATCAATACGTGATGAACGGTACGCGTGGAAATAACATCTTTGACCTACTATTCTGCAATGATCCGAGCATTGTTCATGATGTTTGTGTTTCACCTGGTATTAGCGATCACAAAATTGTAACTGCAATGCTTACTCGCCACAAATAATTCCTGCTACCCACGAAACTCGCAAAGTGTATGACTACTCTAGGGCAAACTTTAATGAAATCAGTCTTGGTTTGGAAGCAGCATTTCAGACTTTTTCACAACACTCATCCGAAGGTGTGAACGTTCTGTGGAATTCTTTTAAAAGCGTGCTGTCATCATTGATTGAAAAACATGTACCTTTCAAGTACGTCTCAGACAAAGTAAAAGTAGAGAAACCCTGGATGACTTATGAGGTTAAAAGGAAGATAAAACGAAGGACTCATGCTTATCAAAAATATAAGAAGAACCCATCAAGGGAACATGAGCGCCGTCTACAAGAGTTACACATAGAATATATCGAGGCTATCGATACCGCCAAGGATATGTACTTCTCCGGACTAGCTGATTCTATCAAGACAAATCCAAAAGCATTTTGGAGCTATCTAAGAAAGACGCGGAAAGAGAGTACAGGTATTCCTAGTATTCTTCACAATGGAATCCAGATATCTGAAAGCAACGCTCAAGCGGATTGTTTTAACAACTACTTTAAATCAGTATTTCTAAAAACGAAACATAGAAATACTTTTCCCAACACTACATACAGTATGCCAAACGTAATGCCTCCAATTACTATCACATTGGAGGGTATCAGGAACTGTCTCAACTCCATTAATGAAGCCAAAGCAATTGGACCAGACGGAATCTCTCCGAGGATACTCAAAGCCTGTTCATTCAATATATCTCAATACTTAAAAATAATATTCTGCAAAACCCTCGAAAGTGGCGTGCTCCCTAACGATTGGAAAAAAGCCCATATAGTTCCAGTGTTTAAAAGCGGTTCCAAGTCATCCGTATCTAACTACAGGCCAATTTCACTTTGTTCCATATGTTGTAAAATCTTTGAGCACATTTTTTACAGCAATATAATAAGGCACTTAGAAGGAAACAATTTTTCTTTCCAAATCAGCACGGTTTTCGCAAAGGCGTGAGCTGTACCACTCAGCTGATAGAACTATTTCATGAGCTTGCAGATAGCGCTGAAAGAAGAATACGTACAGATGCAGTCTTTCTCGATTTTCGCAAAGCCTTCGACTCCGTATCACATGATCTGTTAATACATAAAATGAGCACTCTTAATTTGGATGCGAAAGTCATGAAGGTTATTGAAGATTACCTGAACGACAGAATACAATGCGTAGTTATAGGAGGCAGGAATTCTAGTTTTGCCCAAGTCACTTCTGTAGTGCCGCAAGGCTCGGTGCTGGGGCCGCTGCTGTTCTTAATTTACATCAATGACATCGCTTCATACATTTCCTCACAAATTAGACTTTTCGCAGATGAGTGCGTTGTTTACAGATCCATTCGAAATCAACATGATATAGACGTACTCCAGCAGGACCTCAACAGCATAGCCTCCTGGTGTCAAAACTGGGAACTTAGCCTGAATACTGATAAATGTTACCAGGTAACATTCACTAAATCTAAAATTACTAATGAACCCACTTACAAACTGGGAGATTCCATGCTTAGGAAGGTTAACGAAATTAAATACTTAGGTGTTCATCTAACTGCTGATCTGTCCTTTTCCAGCCATATTGATATGACCGTCAGGAAAGCCGGGAAAATGCTTAGCCTACTTATACGAACCCTTAGAACTGCCCCTCAGATTCTTAAAACCATAGCATATAAGTCGCTCGTAAGGCCGCAATTAGAATATGCCACCGCCTTGTGGGATCCCCACCAGCGGTACCTGCTTGATAAGCTAGAAGGCATACAAAACCGCGCTGCCAGGTTTATATCAAAGCAGTACTCCAGACGCGCAAGCATAACAGCAATAAAGAAACACATCGGACTAGAGCCGTTACAGATAAGATGCCAGAAGCACCGACTGAAACTTCTGCACGCAATATACACTGATGCGACAGGCATTGACAAGCTAAAATACCTTAAAGCACCCCACTATATATCAAACAGAAGAGACCACAGTTTCAAAATACGGGAAATTTCCTGCAAAACTAACTATATGAAGTTTTCTTTTTTTCCCCGCAGTATTTCTGAGTGGAATAAATTGCCAGTTGAAGTTGTGAGTGCTCCTCGGGATGCATTTTTAAGACTAATCAGTGATTTGTAATTGCAATCGTCTTCCAAACTAATGACTGCAGGATGAATGAACTTTTTTCTCACACTGTTTTTCTTGCACTGTTTTTCTTGTACTGTTCTTCATGTACTTTTATGATGTACTTTTTTCATGTACTTTTTCGATGTACTTATATTTATCTTGATGCATTGCTCCGTTGTCATCCCTCCCTTTTGTGTGATTATATTCTCATGCTAGTCACTTCATGTTGTACCCACTCCCCTGCTATAATGCTTCGGCGCTGCAGGGTGTACTGTATATAAATAATAAAATTTTGTAATAGTGCCTTTCCTTCATTGATCAATTACAGTTTCAACGACTTATCCTTGCACAGGATCTCGGAATACAAGTATCTTGGCGTCATATTCACCAATAACATGTCCTGATAAAAACACAATAATTTCATTTGCACAAAAGCAATCCGGAAGCTCGAGTATTTGAGCCGCAATTTCAACCATTCTCCAAAGGAAACTAAGTTACTAATGTACAAAACTTTAATTCGCCCAATCCTAGATTATGCTTCTCCTGTGCGGAACCCTCATAAGCAGTGCGACAGTAACTCCATTGAGAGCATACAGCGAAAATCTATTAGGTTCATACATCGTCGCTATGATCACTATTTTTCACCCTCTGGTGCCTTATCTGCTTTGAACCTAACCCCTTTATCCATACGTCGTCACATTGAGTCATTGAAATTTCTGCTTGGCATCGTCAATTTTTCTTATCGTGTCTCACATCCAATACATATTCCTTCAGACATACCTCGGTCAAGTAGGAGTCACCATAGCTTTAATATTAAGCCTTACTTTGCTCGATATAATAAATTTAAATACAACTTTTTCCGACCTACTATAGAATTCTGGAACTTAATTCCCGGAACAATTAGGTCACTGCCATTAAACGATTTCCTGTTAAATGTTAACTGCACCTGATTTTATGTATTTTCTTGTTGTTACAGTGCAATGACTCATTCTCGTTTTTTTATTGACTCTCAGTGTTGCTGTTATTTTGAGTTTCATGTGTGTCTGCCTTATTTCTTGTGAATTGTTAATATGTTATTTTTTACTTGTTCTTTTTGTATGACTTCTTTTTGTCTAACCCACTCCTGCAATATACCCATAAAAGGGCTGCAGTATGTAGAAATAAATAAAACGAAATTATCTAATTAAGCAAAATACAAAAAACGCAACACGCTACAAACAAAAGAGAGCAACATGGATCTGGTCGTGTCGTCACAGAGTGCATAGAGTTTAAACTCGGCCTAAAGGTAGCTGAAACACCGTATATGTATATATATGTATATATACATATATATATATTGTAACCAACAGTTACGACAACCGTTTCTACGAAAACTTATTTATTATGGGCGAACCTGTGCCCGTCAACAAAAACCGACTGAATACTCAACAACAAACACGTCCCTCGAGCTTCGCTTCTTCAAACGTCGTTCTCCTCTTCGTCGCCTACTGTCGGTGCCAATCATCCGATTCTCGCGCACGAGCCGCCAGTCTGTCAGCACCGGCCCAGCGTTGCCTTGCGGTGCTTTGCTTGACGCTCGCGGTGTGTGGCTCTTTGAAACGCAATTGGGACGTGTCGATCACCTGGGTCTTCTCGCAATGCTGGCGGCAATATATATATATATATATATATATATATATATATATATATATATATATATATATATATATATATGTGTGTGTGTGTGTGTGACGGTGACAGTGAGCGCAAAACATGACGGTGGCGGCATATTCCCCCTCATCTTTTAAAAGGTTCAATACTTCCGAGCATTTGTCTCGCAAACCATACTTAATTCAAGGGAATTTTCCACGTCTCAATAATTTCTCTCGTCATATTCGAGCGCTGATTGCCGTTTTATTGTTTGTTAACGAAGCTTTCCCTCAAGTCTAAATATTTTAGGGCAGTTTGTCATGTGCGTATCATGGCCACGCACGCTTATATCGCTTTCCGTTTCTCTACCACGGGTGCGCTTTAAAACCACAGCGCTGCAATTTTGCTTCAGAGGCTTTCCACTCCTTCCTTCTTCTCCTCCCTTCAACTGGCTTTCTTAACTACTACACGCAGAGACAAAGCATCAGCGCTCGCATTAGATCCCATAGATGAGATGAATATATATATATATATATATATAGCATTATCAGTCCTAGCTGTCGTGGTGCAGCCCTCTGGGCTGTTTCTTTATTTTTGGAAAGTAGTCCTATTAGGGTTATTATAATTACACGAAGGTGTTTCGCCCTCGTCAGCAGCAGTCCTTGAGATAGTTATCCTGGCGGCTAGCTTCCCACACTATGCGTGCCGCCCTCGCACCTGTTTAAGCTTTTCCGAGACAGTAGAGTTATACTATGTCCGCGCAACCTTGAGCGATCGGAAAGCACGTGTTCTGCTCTTGGCCGGTGGAGAAGGGAGGCTTTGTTCCGGCCGCAAAGCCCTCCACGTCTCAGTAAGGTGCCTGGAGGTAGTCTTGTGCGGACGCTGCCCTCTCGGTGAGCGCATATTCCCCCTCATCTTTTAAAAGGTTCAATACTTCCGATCGTTTGTCTCGCAAACCATACTTATTTCATGGGAATTTTCCACGTCTAAATAATTTCTCTCGTCGTATTCGAGTGCTGATTGCCGTGTTATCGTTTGTTAACGAAGCTTTCCCCCAAGTCTAAATGTATAAAGGCAGTTTGTCGTGTGCGTATCATGGCCACGCACGCTTATGTCGCCTTCCGTTTCTCTACCACGGGTGCGCTTTAAAACCACGGCGCTGCAATTTTGCTTCATAGACTTTCCTCCCCTTCCTTCTGCTCCTCCCTTAAAATGGCTCTCTTAACTACTACACGCAGAGACAAAGCAACAGTGCTCGCACTCGATCACGTGCTCACCGATCACGTGATCAAGCTTTTCCTAGTCTCTAAAGCCGCTCGAGTAAGCTCTTCTCCTCGGGCGGCCCTCGCGGACAACATCAGTCCCTTTGCTGCAGGCTCGGAGCAGGAGCTATGGCGCTTCAATGTAACCTGGGGCATGACGAACCAATCGACTGAGCTATCTTTCCGGGCAATATCCAAGGGTCACGAGTTGAAATCACCTGTTCTCTTCCTTTTTTCCCCTTTTTTTTCTTTTTTATAGTCTTTTATTTTATTTTATCACTGTACGGGAACTCTCCTAAAAAATTATATATATCCTCAATTATATATGGCCACACATGTGCAGGTCATAAATACCAGGATCTCCAGCGGAGGGCCATCCATGCGGTATAACCGAGCTCAGATTGGTCCACCTTGACTGATCGAATAAGCCATCGCTGTAGGTTAAATGACGCGTACAAATCCTGCGGGACCCGCCGTGGTTACTCAGTGGCTGTGGTGTTAGACTGCTGAGCACGACGTTGCGGGATCGAATCCCGGCCACGGCGGCCGCATTTCGATGGGGGCGAAATGCGAAAACACTCGTGTACTTAGAATTAGGTGCAAGTTAAAGAACCCCAGGTGGTCGAAATTTTCGGAGTCCTCGACTACGGCATGCCTCATAATCAGAAAGTTGTTTTGTCACGTACAACCCCATAATTTAATCTTTAATTTAGCTCCTACGAAGACGGTAGAGTATCCGCCTCCCATGCAAGAGGACCGTGGTTCAAATCCCGGTGCAGCGCAATTCTCCACCGGAAAAAAAAGCCGTGTGTTGAGAAAATTGCACAAACAGGCCTGGAGTGAGGCCTGATCCCGGTTACCAGAACCGGTAACGCACTCTCTCACCAAAGCAGGATTGGCCATCCTGGTGCAGTACTTGGCCACAACCTCCTATATGAATACAACAATCAAACCCCGGCCCTCAGTCTCCAGCAGCTGCTAACAACTGACCACGGCGGCGGTCAGATCTGTGACGCAGCAGAGGGTGATAAGAATACCTGGCTCCGGACAGGCCGCCATTGGAATCTGAACCGGGCAACGTTTAACGTTAGAACGTTATCTAGTGAGGCGAGTCCAGCGGTGCTATTGGAGGAACTAGAGGGTAGTAAATGGGATAAAATAGGGCTGAGTGAGGTTAGGAGGACAAAAGAAGCATATGCAGTGCTAAAAAGCGGGCGCGTACTGTGCTACCTGGGCTTAGCGGACAGAGGAGAACTAGGAGTCCGATTCCTGATGAATAAGGAAATAGCTGGTAACATACAAGAATTCTATAGTATTAACGAGAGGGTGGCAGGTCTTGTTGTGAAACTTAATAGGAGGTACAAATTGAAGGTAGTACAAGTCTACGCCCCTACATCCAGTCATGATGACCACTAAGTCGAAAGCTTTTATGAAGACGTGCAATCGGCGATGGGTAAAGTCAAAAGAAAATACACTATACTGAAGGGCGACTTCAATGCCAGGGTAGGCAAGAAGCAGCCTGGAGACAAGTCAGTGGGGGAATATGGCATAGGCTCTAGGAATGTCAGAAGAGAGTTATTAGTAGAGTTTGCAGAACAGAATAATATGCGGATATTGAATACCTTTTTCCGCTAGTGGGTTAGCCGGAAGTGGACACGGAGGAGCCCGAATGGTGAAACTAGAAATGAAATCTACTTCATATTCTGCGCGAACCGTGGCATCATACAAGATGTAGACGTGTTCGGCAAGGTGCGCTGCAGTGACCATAGGAATGTAAGAACTCGAATTAGCCTTGACTTGAAGAGGGAACGGAAGAAACTGGTACATAAGAAGCCAATCAATGAGTTAGCGGCAAGAGGGAAACTAGTGGAATTCCGGATAAAGCTCTAGAACAGGTATTCAGCTTTAACTCAGGAAGAGGACCTTAGTGTTGAAGCACTGAACGACAATCTTATGGGCATCATTAAGGAGTGCGCAATAGAAGTCGGTGGTAACGCTGTTAGACAGGAAACCGGTAAGCTATCGCAGGAGTCGAAATATTTGATCAAGAAACGCCAATGTATGAAAGCTTCTAATGCTACAGCTAGAATAGAACTGGCAGAACGTTCTAAGTTAATCAACAAGCGTAAAACAGCGGAAATAAGGAACTATAATATGGATAGAATTGAACAGGCTCTCAGGAACGGAGGAAGCCTAAAAGCAGTGAAGAAGAAACTTGGAATAGGCAAGAGTCAGATGTGTGCGTTAAGAGACAAAGCCGGCAATATCGTTACTAATATGGATAAGATAGTTCAAGTGGCTGAAGAGTTCTATAGAGATTTATACAGTACCAGTAACACCCGCGACGATAAGGTGAGAGAGAATAGTCTAGAGGAATTTGAAATCCCACACGCAACGCCGGAAGAGATAAAGAACGCCTTGGGAGCTACGCAAAGGGGGAAGGCAGCTGGGGAGGATCAGGTAACAGCAGATTTGTTGAATGATGGTGGGAGCACTGTCCTAGAAAGATTGGCCGCCCTATATACACAATGCCTCATGACCTCGAATGCAGCGGAATCTTGGAAGAACGCTAACATAATCCTAATCCATAAGAAAGGGGACGCCAAAGACTTCAAAATTTATAGACCGATCAGCTTACTGTCCGCTGCCTACAAAGTATTTACTAAGGTAATCGCAAAAAGAATCAGGAATACCTTAGACTTCTGTCAAACAAAGGACCAGGCAGGATTCGGTAAAGGCTACTCAACAATAGACCATATTCACACTATCAATCAGGTGATAGAGAAATGTGCCGAATATAACCAACCTTTATATATAGCCTTCATTGATTACGAAAAAGCGTTTGATTCAGTCAAAACCTCAGCAGTCATGAAGGCATTACGGAATCAGGGTGTAGATGAGCCATATGTAAAGATACTGGAAGACAACTATAGTGGCTCCACAGCCACCGCAGTCCTCCACAAAGAAAGCAACAAAATCCCAATAAAGAAAGGCGTCAGGCAAAGAGATACGATCTCTCCAATGCTATTCACAGCATGTTTACAGGAGGTATTCAAAGACCTGGAGTGCGAAGAATTGGGGATAAAAGTTGATGGAGAATACCTTAGCAACTTGCGATTCGCTGATGTTATTGCCTTGCTTAGCAACTCAGGAGACCAATTGCAATGCATGCTAACTGACCTGGAGAGGCAAAGCATAAGGGCGGGTCTGAAAATTATTCTGCCGAAAACTAAAGTAATGTTTAACAGTCTCGGAAGAGAACAGCAGTTCACGATAGGTAGCGAAGCACTGGAAGTGGTAAGGGAATACACCTACTTAGGGCAGGTAGTGACCACGGATTTGGATCATGAGACTGAAATAACCAGAAGAATAAGAATGGGCTGGGGTGCGTTTGGCAGGCATTCTCAAATGGTGAACAGCAGGTTGCCACTATCCCTCAAGAGGAAAGTGTATAACAGCTGTGTGTTACCAGTACTCACGTATGAGGCTAAAACCTGGAGGCTTACGAAAAGGGTTCTGCTGAAATTCAGGACGACGCAACGAGCTATGGAAAGAATAATGGTGGGTGTAACGTTAAGGGATAATAAAAGAGCAGATTGCTTGAGGGAACAAACGCGGGTAAATGACATCTTAGCTGAAATCAACAAAAAGAAATAGGCATGGGCCGGACATGTAATGAGGAGGGAAGATAACCGATGGCCATTAAGGGTTACGGACTGGATTCCAAGGGAAGGGAAGCGTAGTAGGGGGCGGCAGAAAGTTAGGTGGGCGGATGACATTCAAACGTTTGCAGGGACAACATAGCCACAATTAGTACATGACCGGGGTAGTTGGAGAAGTACCGGACATGCCTTTGCCCCGCAGTGGGGGTAACTAGGCTGAAGATATATATATATATATATATATATATATATATATATATATATACGCAGTTGAGAAGAAGCCAAGCGTCCCTACTAGCAGTAGTAAGACTAGCACTACAATAACAACCGATGATTGGACGCATGCTGGATTTCCATCGGTTTCCATTGTGAGTGGCCAGTGCCGGCTTTATCTTAGGTAACGACATTGCATGCCTTCATGTTAAATATGGTCAAGATGGCAAAGAAAGGTAACGAAATTCAAGTCTGGGGTTTTACGTGCCAAAACCACGCTTTGATTATGAGCCGCGCCATAGTAAGAAACTACATATTGATTTTGACCACCTGGGGTTCTTGTTCTGCACCGAACGCACAGTACACGGGAGGTTTTGCATTTCACCCCCATCGAAATACAGCCGCCGTGGCTGGCATTAGATACCAGGCACTGGTTAGTAGCGCAACACCTCAGCCACTACACCACCACTGCGGGTGCAGCGGAGAAAGTAGTGAACAGTTTTTACAGAGTGCATTTCGCTTAGATGTTGCCCCTTAGCGCTGAATAGAACGAAGCGAAAAGCTTCTCCGATATGTACGACATGGTGCTCATATTTCACATGCAGGCCAAAGTCGTTTCTGTGACATAGACAGGGTGCAGGCCAATGTGCTGGGAATGTGCTAGGCCACCAAGCCCAATCTGCGCTGCTTAGCTTTTCCGATGAGAAATCGTACAGCGCAGAAGCACATGCACAAATGGTTAAAGAAAGGGACGACACACGGTCTGCAGTTTGCCATGACGTCGAAGTAAGAAGCACAAACAGCGACATTTCTGTACTTTTCTGGTCAATAGTTCGGTTCGCGTGGTTGCGGCACGCGCAACTTTTTTTTTTTTTTAAATCCAAACGACGAAAACTGTGCGCGCAAACATCGCGCGGCGTTTGCGCTGTTTGAATTTAGCGCCATTTCCCACGCACTCCATTGGCTCCAGCCGGTGCACTGCGTTAGTGCGATAAAGAAAGTAGGTCATCAAAGAAACGAAGCAGAAGACTTTCACACACTTGAATATCGCAGCAATTGTTAAGAAATAACATGATTTTTACAAAATTTGTTATCAAATGTTACAATTTATTATAATATAATCCTGTATTTGTGTGAGTGTACTTGTATGATTGCGCGTTTGCGCGGTTGATGCTTCGGCGCATTCCGGGAGTAGGTGCATGCCGTTTGCTTGAGAGCTTGCTGCGTTTTCTGCGTTCTTTGTGTGCTTCGCTGTGACTTCTTTGAAATATTCCTGCGTGTTACTCGCTTTTTATGGGCTTGTTGCCTCGAAGATCGCCATGATCGCCTCCGAATCAGCGACATCACAGATGAGTGAGTGTTTCGAATTCCCCTTGTTCGTCCATTGCGACGCGGTGAAGTATAAAACCCATGCAAGGGATTTCTTGCGCGACAGCGACAAGCGACGCGATGGAGATGGCTGTCGCGTTCACTCGTCGCCCAGAAGTCAACTCCAAGCTAATGACCGCTTCGCGTGACAGCTCTCCAGTGTTGCCGGTATTAGGGAATCGAGTTAGCGCCAAACCTGGCGTGGCACTTGCTATAATTATTTAAGTTGATTTGTTTACCTGTACAAAGCAACATAAAGTATTTCTCAAGGTCTTGCAATAGGTTTATTTTGTTTACATATCCAAATTTGGTAGTTTGCTCGTTCCGTTTGTATACTGAGAAGTGCGCACGTGCGCAACCCAGTAGTACGTCACTGTACATTCCATTCCACCTGCTTACTATTGGCTAGTCGCTCATGGCACTTCCGGGCGACGAGCGACGGATTCTAGATTTGCAGAACCGAGCGATCGCGCGACAAGACCGAGCGATCTGTTCAAGCGACGGCCCAATCCGTCGCTCGTCGCTGTCGTGCACGAAATCGCGCTCATGGGGTTTGGGCTTGAACGAAAGCGCGGAAATGCGTTCAGCGCGTCTGCGTGTGTTCCGCGCGCCTCTTTTCTACTTTTCATTCCTAGTACTATCCTTCCGTTGCGAGAATTGGTTGTACAGCCCCATATTTGTGGTATATATAGCATGGAGGTTTGTCCTGGTTTAACTTCACTCCGCTTGTGGTGACGTAGGGCAGCTATGTGGTGCCAGCTAAAACTGGGCATGTTGTACGCCACGATTTCTTGTACGGTGTTCGAGCACCGATTGAGTTCGCCTTATTACTGAGCGCAAAACAACGCGACGTGAAACCATCCGATCTGTACTGTAATCGAAGATAATTCGTTTGCGCCACGCCGTCTAGTAAGTACATGGCGTATGAGTGGGCTTGTAGCAACGAGTGGCGGTGGGATCGGCGAAAATGTATTCTGTTGCGCTGTTCGCTTCAGGATCGAGTGACCCCGCGTCAAGGGTGTACATTTCAAGGGTGTACATGCGATTCTATGCGATACGTGAGATAAAATACGGGTGATGCCACCGAGTGCTTCTTAATCATCGAGTTGTACGCCTTGCCAACCACGTGTGTTTTGTTTTCTACCAGTTCGCGCGCATTCAACTTTCGTTTTTCATCTTCTCCGTTCGACGCCATCGAGTGCTTCGCGCAAACGGCTTCGCGTAGGCGCTCTTTACTTTCACGAAAAAGGCAGATTTCATAGCACTCCAGGTCCTACTTTACTGGGATAGAACATTCAAAATAATGTAACAGCGTAAAATTTCAGCTTTTTCGCATTTCAGTAACTGATGGATTTAACAAAGTTTTAAAATCAGTAAAGCAACGAGATGCCTGGGCATATCTGCTGTATCATCCCACTGTGTTTCCAGGCGACATGTATACGTTTTCGGCAACATAAATATCAATAATTAGCAAAGTTTCTTGTGACCATAGATGTAGCTAGTTTTGTCGAAAAGCTATTTTTGCTTTAAATCCGAGCACTACAGAGAGAACAGATTGCAAGGGGGGTGCACCGTTGTGAACTAAGTGGCGCTTTGCCACAAGCTTGGAATAATGCTTTGGGTGGAGCAGTTCTGTGAAATACCTTCTTTGAGAGTAAGCAAAACTTCAGTAGCATCAGGTAGACGGGGAGTAAAAGAATGTAACACTGTGGTTTTTATATGAAGGAGCTGCCTCTAATATGTGGCCATAACAGTTAAGTAGCCAGATGAGCAGAAATAATGTTTAAAATAAGGAGAGAAATGTGAAATAAATTATTTTACTAGCTCACACTGCCATTGGCAAGAGCAGCCACACTTTATGGTTTTCAATGAATAGTCATTTGTGTCCGTCTATTTATGTCACCCTAATGGTCCATGTAGCGCTTTTGATTGTTGTTTTTGGTGAATCATGACTTCATGTTTTAATACTTACATCTTTTTTCAGATTCCAAATGAGCTGGGAGACACCCCAGCGGGAATGGTAAAGGTGAATTCATGGTCCATTTATTCTGTAGCGTCACCATGATCAAATACAGTGATGCCGTGAAAATCTATTGCAGGAAGCAGAAAAAAACAACATTGCTGATGCACCTGCAAGCATTTCCTCCAGTGATCAATTGGTGCAGAATGCCTTCAGTAGCAGACATGGTGCTTTAAGCACTCAGCTGAACGACTTTGCAACAGCACCGGGACTGGGAGTCAATTGCAGTGTCACTTGTGAACATATTAAACGTAAAATGTGCCTTCTTCGGGGTATATGCCTGATATAAGAGGAGCTTTCAGGAACTTTGTGTGCACATTTTCATTTCATTTATTGAAGCCTTAAAGGCCCGGAAGCATTACATAAGGCGGGGGCAAACAAAGTATGAGGAACTCTTCATCACGCTAAAGAGGAAGAAAAGATAGACGAAGAATAGAAAAAGAAACAACACTCAGGAGGGAACCCAGCAAGCAGTACTATCATCAAAATCACTGTAAAGAAACCATAAAATACAACAAAATACATACTACATAAATACTATTAAAACATATTATGCCTGAGAACGAATCACTATCAATTAATTACATAAAATGGGTCAATAAGCAAATGCATTTGAGACTAACCATTCTAGGTGTAGTGGAGTGTTAGTTTTTCACGGAAAGTCGCGTGGTCGGCGGAAGAGACAATACAGTCGGGCAGAGTGTTCCACAGCGCTATTGTATTTGGAAAAAAAGAATCCTTCATCGAAGACGTACGGCACTGAATGTGTGCGATGGGACAGCTGGGGTAGAGGCGGGGAGAGATTCTAGGCGGGGGTTGTAGTCGAGGGTGTCTGGCTATTTGGTGATAGTAGTAAGAGTGAAGTCTGCTGAGACGCGAGATGATACGACGTGATTGGAGACTGAGAAGATCGAGTGTTCGTTTTAGTTCAGTTATGCTGGTTTTACTTGAGTAGCTTGACGTGATAAAGCGTGCAGCACGATTCTGAATGGCTTTCGTAGGTAAGATATGCTTGCGAGGGGTGCCAGATAGATGATGCGTACTCCAGTTTCGGCCGAACGTATGTCTGATATGCAAGCTTTTTTATAGCGGGCGATGCAGATTTCAGATTGCGACGCAAGAAACGAAGTGCGTGCGAGGTGTTTGCGCATATTGTTTCAATGTGAGCAACCAATGATAATGATGATGTCAAGTGAACACCTAGATACTTATAGCAGTCTGTTCGTGGTATGGTAGTTGAGCTTATGTGGTACGCGTAATTTGTAATGCTGCGCTTACGTGAAAAGGACATACATTGGCACTTATTAAGGTTAAGAGGCATGAACCAATTTTCACACCATGAAACGATAGTGTCTATGTCTTCTTGTAAGTCAATGGAATCACCGGGGTTATGGATGGCGTTGTAGATGACGCATGCATCAGCAAAAAGACGAAGTCTAGTTTATGTGATACATGGCAGGTCATTGATATAGATTAAAATAACAGCGGGGATAAGCCTGCTCCCTGGGGAACACCCGATGTAACATCAGAAAGGTGCGAGTGGTGAGAGTTAGCGGATTTGTATTGTACGCGTCCTTTTAAGAAATGTTCGATCCAAGTAATCAGTGATGGGGGGATTCCAAGAGCAGATAATTTGGCAAGTAGGTAATTGTGAGGGACGTGGTCGAAGGCCTACGAAAAGTCTAATAAGATGGCGTCAATTTGTAGGTGATCGTCCATGTGTTGTAAGATTTGATCGGTGAATTCAGAGAGTTGAGTTTCGCAGGATAATAGTTTTCTAAAACCATGCTGATATGAATAGAAGAAGTTAATTGATTCAGGGTAGTGCATTAGATTGGTTGCTATGATATGTTCCAGCAGTTCAGAGGGGATACTGGTTAGAGAAATTGGACGATAGTTACATGCTTTTGTTCGATCACCAGATTTATGGACGGGAATGATTTGAGCCTTTTTCCAATCGTGGGGATCTTCACCAGTACTGATTGATGTTGTGGACTCATGTAGTGGTCTACATGAGTGCACATTTTTCTTGTTTTACCAGAATGAAGGTATTATGACTTATGTCATACAGCAGTGCACTGCTATGTGTATCAAATCAATACAGCAGCACCTGTTGGGAAAGTTGGCTGAAGAACGAGCAGTGATCGGGGCTTTCTGCATTTCAAGGGCCAAATTCCAAGAAGATTGATGCCGAGTTGGACGGTGTGCAGTGCCGGTCACCACATACTGTAGCCAGCACGGCATGAATCTTCTTGGCATTATGTCTCTTTAAGATACAGAAATTGCATCACTGCTCATAAAACAATTGGAAATTGGGACGTTGAGGGGAGGCGGCAGGCTTCGCCCTCTGGAGCAACCAGTACATGCACTCTGCTATACTGACAATCCTACCTTAATGAGAACCTGTGGTGCATGTTAGCCTATTACGCAGCCAAGTGCATTCCTTGTTTTGTGTTAAGGGGACACTAATGGCACCCTAAATAAATTTAAAACAAAAAAAGAATCGTTTTAAATATCTAATTCTGTTAAATTCTTGGTAGTTGGTTGATTATTAGAGAAAATAAAGCTCAAAGCTCAGTTTTCTGAGTGTCGCCCCAAAATCTTCGTGCTGACACTTCATTGCCACATCTGGATTTCAGATATTTTTGCAAACATGCGTTGTGTTGGTTCAGTAAAAGTTCCTGGCAGTTTTTATTTTGGGTTTTTGGCTTTTTGGAATATGATGAACAACTTTATTTGTAAAAAAAGTTCTACACCTGTACCGACATCATCAAAATCCATGACGTCAAAGCAAGCTGGTGTGGCGACTTCAAGGCTGCACTGCCACCAATCTTTCCTCTTGCTCTTTTTACTGTTTACTCAGTCTCTTGTCACGGTGCGAGTGAATCTCTTGAATTGTAGAACAGCCATTTACAGACATCTAAAATAATTTCTGTTGAGTGCTTTGATGCCGTGGTTGCTTAGGAGCGTTCGCACAGCGCCGCTGACGAGGTCACAGTGCTACCCATGTACCGTGCAGCCTGAAGTGGTCAAAATTAATCCGGAGTTGCCCACTATGGCGTGCCTCAAGATAAGATTGTCGTTTTGGCATGTAAAACGCCAGAATTTAATTATGTTAATCTTTCTTTGGTGCTCCTTTAAGCCGTAGCGCTAATTATCTCTGCAAGAACTCATGCTCAAAGTATTCTCGATAAACATTTAATAAACAGTAGATATAAGTGTCTGCTTATAGTTTAATTAGGGGTGATGCGTGATGACTATTAGAACCGTGGCACAACGAGACAGACAGAATTGTTATACAAAGTGTGAGGGCACGATGACAGACATCGAGGAAATGACCGAGTCTCCCTAGAGGTCTCTAACATGGACATCAACTGAGCGTCTAGAAACCGCTGGGTTCACTCCGTGATCTTGTGCAGCCTGTGCTTTGCGAGTCGATTAATTTAATTGATGAGGTGGTGGTTGGCAGATGCTATCTTTGCGGCTTATGTACATTTCAAACAGTGGAGTGAAATCTCGCATATTACTTCTAGAGCACAGCAAGCGAACCTGATGTGTAGGGGCAATCTTAGTCACAATCGACAGTCATGTCCCTCTTCGATCTCCTAATGATGCTTGCCAACACAAGCAGCAGCTGTTGCCCAAGATAGCGTGAAAGAGGTTCATGAAAAGTGGCATATGCCCAGGGTCACATACCCAGTCACCCAAGCATTTCTGACGGTTGATTATGAACCCACTTCCCACAACATAGTCGCCCAATCTCTTCTTATTAGACCATATGCTACCCATTGACATAAATGGGTGAGAAAATAGAGACAAACACATGAAAATATGAAATAGCCTAAGAATGGTAATCACATTAAATAATACGGGATCTTTTGGATACTTTGGTTTACTTATTATTTTTCTTGTTTGTGTTGGATTGTTCTTCTAAAGCATGTGGCATCCAGACAGCATAAGCTAGTAAGTAGTCAACTTTAGCATTCTAGATGTGCAACAGGTAGTTTTGTAATTTAGTTGCAGTAGGGCTGTTGCAGAGATGTGCTTGAAAGGCTTAAAACTGCTTTGCTAATATTTACTTAAACATGCAGGTTCGCATAGGTTAGAGGAGTGCACATTGAGAAGGTTGTCCTGGCACAGCTTACCATGGCCTGCCATGGTGGACCAGGAAAGTTTGCAAAGGCCTTGCTTCGCCATATGTTCACAGAGGAGGAGCTCATCGAAATAACACCAAAGGGAAAGAGAGGCTCTTGACCCCACCAGGGTCAGCGCTGTTATAGGCAAGTACCATGTATCCTTTGCGGTTGCATTTTTATATTCACATCTTTTTCTAAAATTAACAATTTGCCATTGGCATAACAAAGGAGTTACAAGTAGCCCATGTGTGCAGTTGTGTGCAGCAATAGCCTACCATTTGGAATGACGGTTCATATGATCTCAAGTGCCTAATGCCACCACGCTCAAATGCTTCTAAAATTTAAAAGTTGCCATATTGCCAGAAGTTTCTGGCAGCTACACCAGATGTGCTGCATTTGCACATTAGCAGTGCTACTTGGCTGTCATTGCAATGAATAATTGTCTGTGAAGCACGCTCCAAATCTAGTGGCATGGAGGACATCTTTAAGTAGCCTGAAAGTGTTATTCTAATACACGAATTGCGGCGAAGTTCGGTTACTGCTCAGCTCAAGGATCAGCGCGCTCACCGAATTTCAGCAATCAAAACAGCTCTCCAGGTTCTGAGATGTGAAACAGTAGTTTCACCAAATTTAACAGGCCACATTGAATTAAAGTTGCTTCTATCTTGAAGGAGGTCCATGTGGTGCCAGAGAGCAGCCTTTCGGCAGAGGGAACATGAGTTCTGTGGCAATTTTCCTTTAGTTGTTTCAATAAAAGTTACAACAGGGACAGACTTGCCAGCGTCACTGTTAACAGTATTATGCTTAGTGGAGGCTTACTCATTCTAAGCACCTAACCTACGACTCATATTTATTAACATGCACTTTATCACTCTGTATTCTAAGATACGAAAAAAATATTTATGTGGCTTTTCCCCATATATTTCAATACATGGAGAATAGGCCCTTGGAGCCTAACGTATAAAACTTCTTACAGACCATCGGACGTGTCCACTACTCCCATACTGAAATTGTTGGAATTGTTTCCTGCTTCCTTACTTCACCTGCCCGTTTACAGGGTTATTATGAACCATTGCCAACTTAGATTGTGGGCTTAAATTTATCAAAAAGATGAATGGGTTTTCCCGTCGCTCTTGCTTAGCACGTTGAGGATCTCAATTTGAGGGAAATATGCCTCTCCAATTTAGGAGTTATATATATATTTAGTGATGTGCAAATACTCAAAACTTTCCGAATTGAATAGTGTCCTATTCGATTTCGTCTTTGAATGGTTCCTATTTGTAAATGTGAGTATTCTAATATTTGGAAACACCAATAAAACACAAGATTTGAGCCAAAGTAGGGTAAATTTGCACCTCCAATAACATAGTATAGACATAAAACGTGAGAACTTGTAAGAATAGCAGACCAGGCTACGTTACTTAAGTAGCTGTATTTTAAAGGTTGTACAGCAATCATTTGTGCTTACTGAAGAGTCCTGTGCATGCGAAGAATCGTTTTGCTGCTCCATTTGTTTTTTTAATAAACAGCTCTTCATAACATAGTATGCAATGAGAGAAACTTGCTAACTTTAAGAGTACCAGGATGTGAACATCATTTTACATTAAGTGTGATATCAGCTGTTCATTATTCGGAAGCCATCCAGTATTCGATTTGCTTCTGACATTCGGTTTGGTTTCAAAAATCACTATTCGCACATCCCTAATATTCTTATCGCAGATTTGAGTTCCTCAGAGTGACTTTCCGAGAAAAACGAATGGTAAATAACTTTTTGAATGACGATGAAGGGGCAAAACCCTTTCAGTATTTGCAATTTTACATGTTTTATTTTTGTATGCAGGATAAAGCAGCATAATTTTTTGTGTAATGAAACTTACAAAAACTTGTTTATAGTAAACTAGGTGAAGTGGCAACACTCGCAAATTACTGCAATGACAGACACCAAGGAGCTAAGTGAAAAATCAGTTTTGGAGAAACCCAAGGAGCGACAGCACTGTAAGAATATTTTCTAGATGTCCCAGAAGATTGCAGCACCTCCAGTGGGATGCTAGACAACACTTTGTTCTGAAAAGGCACATTTTTTCAAAATGTTCCGTCACAGCCACAGATGTACGGCAGTGAACCCTAAAAGGGTTAAAGAAGTCAGTCCTTTGGCGTATGGCTCTTAGAAGACTGAGCATTTCTTCGTATCTCTCACATTCTGCCTGTGTCATGCTAAGCAGCTTGGTGCACAACTACATGGAATCCTCATTATAACAGTCATTCAGTCGTTCAGGCAGAAACCACATTTGGCTGTAAGCAGTAGTTTCGTTAATGTAAAAAGTCCTAAGTCATTTCAAGGGGAGTAGTACATTCATATTGCATGTGAACTCATGAAAGCTAGCTTCAAATGAAGCCACACTCAATTCTAGTGACGTGACAGTATTGTATCTGGAGCATGGAAAAGCACAGTGAAGTGCTGCACATTTTAATTATAAAAGTTACAAGAAATATTTATAGTTGTCAGTACTTTAGGTTTCTTTATAAACGACATGAATTTTTTTTTTCACCGTTTTGTTTCTAAGCGAGCAAAGCTCACATCTTCGCATTGGCGATACTCATAAAGTAATTTTGCTACAGTGTATTGTTCTTCTTGCCCTTTCCTGCATTTGACACTTAGTGGAGTCTTGTGGAACATTCAATAAGTTTATATGGTCATGCTGTGAAGCCTTACCCGTGGAAAGTTGGAATAAAGCAAGACAAATACATAAATCAATTTCATTACAATGAGGGAATATTGCATGCCACGCTTTCGCATGTGGAAGTTGCTTCTTAAAACTTGTTCTGGCTTTTTATTGTTTTTGCAGGCTTCACATGTCGCAAATTTCCTGTGTCAACATGCCCTATGTAAAGAACTGTGGCCTCGCTTCCCGCATGGGACCAATAGCCTCTGAAGAACCGAAGTTGTACAGCTCAAACGAAAACACAAGTGCTGTGCTTTTGTAACTCTCGGCATTTTTACGTTCGTTTATGTTTAGGTTAGTCTCCTGAAGAGCCGAAATGGGATTCCTCAAACGAGACTACAAATGTGCCTTTCTATGCCTTGACATTTTTGTGTAAATTTTTTTATGTTAATTATGCCGGTCTCCTGAAAAACCCACCTTGGATTGCTCAATCCAGAATACAAGTGCTATGCTTTGTTATATTTCACTATATTTTTATGTTAGCTTTTGATATAGTTCCAGAAAAGATAGTGTTTCTTTATTATTGTATTTTTAAGTATCTTCAGTCATTTCATGCCAAACCACCCAATTTTGTCAGGAAGTGTTCCATAATGGCAAACCATTTCATGTTTGCTTGATTTTGATTAGGTACAATGAGAAACATGTTGAGAAAATTTGCTTTTATACATACACTTGAGTCATTCTAGGGCAATCAACCAGCGTTTTTTTTGACCATCACAGATATCGTTGAAAAAATTTAGATATGTTTGCTGAAGCTCCGAACTCTTTCTGCCCATTTATTTTCCTTCGGAAAAATTTTCTACAATTTTGGCAAAATATGCTTGTTCTTGCCCAGCTAAGCTTGAAGGCACTGATACACGTTTCTTTTGAAAGGCAAATTGTATGATCCAGATATTCAGATGGTGTTCATTTCAAGAGACTGAAGTGGTGTGACTGCCAAAATTTGCAAAGTTTGAATTTTTTGCGAATGTAGGTAAATACAGCAGGGACAAAATAAATATAGAATCAGGCTGGTTGACTTCGGATAGCTGCAAAATATTTCAAGCTCTGGAGGTTCAGTTGATCACCTAGAAAAACTGTTAAGTTCAATTTTTTTTCCAAGATGCTTCGTGTTGAGGGTAACGAATTAGCTCCGGTGGCTGGCGCAAAAGTATATGTCACCCATCATTACATAGCCCTACATGTTTGCTATGCATGTGACAATTCACGAAAAGGTATTATTCTTTAGGTGCGTAAATTATTTTTATAACGTTCATTTGTGGATCACACATACACCATAAATATGTGAAGCCACGTCATCTAGCAAGGAAAGATTGTTAATATAATTAGCCACAAAAACTACTCAACAAACTGACTGCCTTTTTTATGATTACAAAGGTAGGTGACGTCAAGCACTGCAGCTGCAGTCTCGACTGGTATTTTTTTAACATGAACGAGAAAAGTGGTCGCCAACGACGTCTGACCACATCAGACTGAACACGGCACATGAATTTTATAGATGAGCATGTTCGGGCTCTGAAACAGTGGTAACACACAACACTACAAGAATTTGTTCATACTTGTGTAGGTTTTCACTCTTAATTTTGAAGGTGTTTTCTACTTCCATCATCATTGGGCTCCAGAAAGCAGGGCACAAAGTGTCCTGCTCTCTCTATGTTAGATTGCATCGCACCGCGACATGCCTTTTAAAATGCTTTGTATGAACAATATCAGCGCACTTTCTGGATTTACTGCCTACATAATAGCAGATATTTCTTTTTGTAAACTGCATGAAACATATCTTTTAGCACTGCAGGACTCCCTCGCGAATTCAACACATACGAGCTCTTTTAGAAAAGTATTCGACCTTATCTTGTTTTGCGAACACCTGATGAATATGGAACAAACGCGTTAGCATCAGCTGCCTTTGAACCTTTGTGCGCAGGCATGAATTTTTTCTCGCCTGCCGATAGCGCCAATCGCTGGGACGCAGCGTTTGAGTGATGTAGTACGCAGTGCTCTCGTCGGTTTTTTATTGCAAGGAAAATGACGGAGCGACTGGAGCAATACTACTGCATGAAATTTTGCCAGAAACTGGCGACAGCCAAGTGGAAACCCTTTGGAAGATTCAGACAGCTTTCGGTGACTATGCTATGAGCAGCACACAGATTAAGGAGTGGTACAACTGGCTTAAAGACGGCCGCACATCGGTGGAGAGCGAGCCATGCTCCGGTCGGCCATCAACATTCTCAAATGACCAGGTCATTGCCAAAGTGAACCCTGAGGTGATGCGGGACCGTCGTGTGACTATCCGAAAAATTGCGGAAGAGGTGGGCATCAGCACGTTTTCTCCACATTCCATTATGACCGAAGATTTCGCCATGAAGAGAGTTGCGGCAAAATTCGTACCGAAGCTGCTCACGGTAGAGCAAAAGAAACTTCGTGTTGGTATCACAGACTTGCTGGATTCCACAAACAGTGACCCTGACTTCATGAACACCATAATCACTGGTGACAAGTCTTGGGTGTATGGGTACGACCAGGAAACCAAATCCCCGTCGTTACAGTGGAAGCACTCCACGTCGGCAAGACCAAAGACCGCCAAGTGCGCAGCAACATCAAAGTGATGCTGACTGCTTTGTTTGACTCCCGCGGTGTGGTACACCGCGAGTACAAACCACAGGGTCAAACAATCGCCAAAGACTACTACACGGATGTCCTCCATCGCCTATGTGATGCTGTGTGGCGCAAGATCAGCAGGATCAGCAGGATCAGCAGGTTGTCAGCAGGAAATTGGCGCATCCATCACGACAATGCTCCTCTCGCACTTGATTCAGACATTTTTTAACGAAAAACCGGACTCTTGTAGTTCTACAGGCTCCTTACTCTCCTGATATGGCCCCCTGTGACTTCTGGCTGTTTCCCGAAATCAAGAGGCCATTGAAAGGAGCGCGATTTCAGACAAGAGAGGACATTATGGCTGCAACGGCAGCTGACCTAAACTCCATTCTGAAAGAGGCTTTCTCCGAATGCTTCCAACAATGGCAGTACCGCTGGGACAAGTGGTGGAGGGTGGACAAGGGTGGAGTCACAAGGAGACTACTTTGAGGGTGATTAGGTTTCCAACGGTCCAGTTATGCCAGTTTTTTTTCTTCGGCCAAAGCTCGGATACTTTGCTAACAGACCTCGCATTGATATTTTAGGTGCAATGGCTGTATGGTTTACCCGGCTCGCACCAAGCAAAAGCCTCTTTGCGTTAGAGCATGCGTCTCTTGGCAATAAAATCAGGCCCCAACACCGCTTCTCTGTCATCTGTGTTGCAGACGAAGCCAGCTTTGTCGACTGCATTCCCGGCTGGCAAGCTGTGCGCACATCCGAGAAAAAGTCGGTGCTGACAATAATTCAAAAAATTATTTTTTGCATTTAAAAATAATGCCTTTTTAACTTCACACATGCATAGCAGACATGTAGAGCTATCCAATAATGTATCACATATTTTTTGGCCAACTACCAAAGCTCTTCTTACCTTGAACATGAAGCTTGCAAAAGATTAGAATTTTGCAGTTTCTTAACAGGCGATCAGCTGAACCTTCAGAGCTTCAAATATTTTTCTGCTATAGTATGTCACCTGGTCTAGCATTCCGTGTTTAATTTATGTCCTTTGAATTTTTCGTTACAAGAAAAAACCAACGGATTGCAATTAGACTCATTTTGCTGGCGCCAAAAACACTTGTAGTATTCAAATATTTAAAAAATTTGCCATTTTGGCAGTTGCATCACTTCACCGTATTCCCATGCACACCATTTGAAGGCCTCCATCAATACAATGTGCATTTGAAAAAGAATGTTGATTGATGCCTTCTAGCTCAGCTGTGCAGGAAAACTAAACTTTCACCAAAATGCTACAATATATCTGGCAAAAATAAATAAAAGTGGGTAAGGAGTTTTGAACTCTAGTAAACATATGGCAATGTTTTCAGCTATATGTGGGGTTTCAAAAAAAACGCTGTTCGACTCGGCATGGAATCGCACACCTGCAAGTGCATCTATGCCATTGTCAGAGTTGTTCAGAAAAACTGCATTTTACATAACTCAGTAAAAATTGTTTATTGCTATCTAAAATACATGAGTAAAAATTAATAGGTATAAGACGGCTTAAATTTAAAACGCTACAAGAAATGTCCTGTAATGGCAATGATGTGCCTTTTATGTTTGCATGACCGTGGTGCGAGCACGAAGGGGCCGATATGGCGCATGTGCTATCGGAATGCCAACGCCCTGAGGAAGAAGGACCAAGAGGAAGGGGGAAGACAACAGCAGGACCCTCTGAAGCGGGGCGCCTCGCTGAGTGATGGCAAGCCGCGCTTTTCAGCGAGGTATCCGAAGACCGGGAGTGGACCATCCAGCAGGCCAGAGCCATTGCCGAGGATATCGGGAGATTTTCCTCGGGTGCTTGACCCCTGGCAGCCTAGCCCCAGGCACCAACACTAATAACCGTTGGACAAATAATGTTTCTTCCTATCCTGTCCCTAATCAAAATAACTATCCCTAATCAAAATAACAAATACCTGCGAGAAGCTATCACATGAATATTTCACAAAAGGAGAAACCACAATTTTACTTTTTAAAAATAATTTTCAATTCCAAGTGACTCTGCGGCTTCTCAGTGCAACATGGTGTATACAGTTAAAGCCCTTAATTTCTCCTTGCGTTCACTTTGAGAGGCACGAGCGGTTCTAATGAACTGGTTTCTTGAGCATGCACGTAAACGATAATGGCTTTTTAAACATGGGATTCTCTTCCCCCAATGCTTCCCCTTTCTGGAACACAAAGGAAGCCATACTTCTAAATATAGGTGTAAAGAATTTATAAAAGGGAAGACATGAAAATCTGTCTGCTTCATGTAAGCATTTAAGATACAGAATGACAGTTGTTTGTATTTGCACCCTTGCATTCACGTGCTGGTTAATGTAAGCTAGTAAAGCTGCTAACTGTATGTAAGCACCTAGCCAAGCATGAGCTGTTGCTTTTTATAGTGAAGACAGGCACCGTGCTCATTGCAAGTATGTTCCATATCACTAAGCAAACATGGAATTTCATTGTGCCACTATTCTTTTATCACATGGATCTATCTGTTGAGAGGCGAAACAAAACGTAGTCACTTCTCACAAAACTAATCAGCTTTTTTTAAACATATTTCTAACTTTTCAATGACACTTGCTCCTATGTGTTTGTCTCCCTGAACTTAAGGTCGGAGAACTTACCATCCCGGAGCACCCCAGTATTAAGATATTGGGGCTAGACTTTCAGAACACGCTGCACTGCGGGCTCATGTTAAAGAAACTCCAGAGGGTGGCCAACAGTGGCGTAGCAACATGGGGGGCCGGGGGGCCGTGGGCCCCGGGTGCAAGGGGCCACTGTGGGGTTGTAATATACGTCTAAAGATACCCAGAACTTGTTGATATCCTCGCCTTCCTCGACTACAGCCGGGGGGGGGGGGGTGTTAACAGAAGACATATGGGCCCCGGGTGCCAGACGACCAAGCTACGCCACTGGTGACCAACTACACAATACAGCTCATTCGCCGGGTGGCTAATCGGCACCACGGCATGGGTGAGGGCGAGCTGCTTCGACTTGTGCAGGCATACATAATCAGCAGAACCATGCACTTGACACCATATGTCAAACTCGCAGCCACGGACTTAGCTAAATGAAACACAAGGACAAGAATAGCCACAAAGGCAGCCCTGGGCCTTCCCGACCACGCGGCCACCACACGGCTAGAGGCCTTAGGCATGCACAACACCATCCAGGAGCTCTTCGACGCTCACCGCACAGCTCAAGTCCGTCGTCTCTCACTTACCTCGGCTGGCCTCACGGTTCTCCGGAAGCTCAGTCTCGAGGCCATCCCCGGTGTTACAGAGTACATGATGATTCAGCGAAAGGTGGGGGGCATATTTATGCCCTCCTCTACCCCGCAACATGGACCCCGACTTCCACCAGGGCCGTCGGCAGGTCCGTAGTGAAGCCATTTGGTGACGCTACGGCTCGCAAGATGGAGTAGTCTACACAGACGCAGCGAGACACCTTCGTGGTGACCTCATGACCGCGGTGGTAGCGAATCACAACGGAGGATTGATAGAAGACACATAATCACGGCTGGCCGAGTGGTGAAAGAGGAGGAAACCGCGATTACCATGGCCATGCATGCGGAAGCGAATACCATCATCAGCGACAGCAAGCAGCCCATCGGCAATTTCGTCCGCGGCAGAATTTCCAAACAGGCGTACCATGTCATCACGCAGCGCACCCCAAGCGGCTTGCAAAGCCTCGTGTGGACCCCCGCTCACGTGGCTGTCTCGCAGTTTGGCTCGAGATCTCGCGCGTGGAGCCTCGTCCGCGGATGCGGATAGCGTGAACGAGGAGCAGAGACATGAGGAACCCTGCGGGACTTATCACGAAATAGCACATAGGTATCGCTTGAGGCGTCGCGCGCTCCCACCACTGGCCAAGCAACTCAATAAAACGGAAGCGGTCGCGTTTAGGCAAGTCAAGACCAATACGTACCCACACCCAAAGTACATTAACAAAATCCTAAATGGCAAGGAAAGGGACTCATGTAGGCTCTGTTCACAAACAGGGACACTCAAACACATATTGTGGGAATGCATCTCGCTCCCGTTTTCTCATCCCCCCGTCAGCAGCGAGACTGGCTGGACAGCCTGGCTCAGTTCCGGAGACGTCGACCCACAGCCTGAACTGGTGGACTGGGCGGGGAAGGCCAAGCAGGCTCAAGGCCTTACTTGAGCAGCCACATCCCCCTTTCTCCTTCCCCCTTTCAAAAAAGTTTACCACCACCAGCACCAGAGAGCATACTTGATTTTCACTTTCCCATCAGAAGCATGACATAAATATACTATGTTAAGACGACTGCCTAGAGCATGTGAGAATTTTCATCTTGGTGTGACATACTGTATTTTGAAAGTTTTGTTCACATTTAGTCAAATGGTGCACCCAATATACTCACATTCTCTTTTTCTCGTCCAAATTGCATGGCAATGTAATTTGATTCTTTGGCGTGCGCTCCTCTGCACTTCGTGGAGTCGCGCTGGGCTGGCTCTTTCACATCCTTGTGTCCTTGCAGCTGCTTTCTTGCGTGATATAAAGTGGGTGCCTGAAAAAATATTGTATGCAAAAGTCAACACGGGGACATGCTGTAAAACAACATCAAGACATTGAAGAAGTAAGGTTATGGCACTAAAAGAAAGTCTTAGCTCTTAGGCTTCCTACTGAAATGCATACGAAACATCTAAGTGGCTGCAACAGCGAACTACTAAAATTCATTATTTATATTTAAACAAAAAAGAAATAACCGATAGTTCATCCTCGCTCAGCACCAATGTTGAAATACTCCTAGTAATAAATGGAATCTTGGTCATTTTTAAATGTGATAAGTCTGTCATTTGTCTGGTGTGTCGCAAACACCACTTGTGGCACATCCTAAGCACGTGCCCAGTGTGCCCTCCACACAATGTCTGGTTGTGCCACTGCTCAAGCCGTAATTTGAGCATCATATCTGGAAACAGGATGCTCAGTAAGAATGAAAATATGGACCTCCAGTTCAATGGATATGATTGGATGTGCCTATAAGAAAGGGCAACAAGGCTTGTTACAGCAAGCTTACCAACATTTCAATACTAACGAGCAAGTTCACTGCGGCCTGCATCTGAGCCTACTAAAAGGCATGAACCTATTTTCATTTATGAGGTGCGCAGTGGAGTTCCTTCTTGACAGACTCATCTACTGCTGCAGTTTGAAATGTACTATTTTAAATTCTTGAAGGCACGTAAAAGTTGCAGTTAGACCACAGTTATTAGTTTATTAGACCAACTCTTTGTTTTGTGCACGAAAAACGACTGGTAACACGGAATTAAAACAATGTTTCATTTTGGCACTTTATTTCTCCACCAAATATTTTAGAGCGATAAACACATTTTGATATGCCATGCAGTAGCAAGATACACACATTACATTTGTAACCCCCCAGAGGAAAGGTGATTGAGCTGTTCATTTGACACAACTCTGAAACACCAACTCGTATTACCAAATTCACAGGCATGTCCAAAACAATAAGCGTATGCAAAGCACCCTTGCAATTGTAATTCTACACAGCAGCCGTTATATTCAATGCCAATGCATAACTCGGTGCGTCACAATTCACCGAGTTCATAGACATAAGCACCCTTTCAGATTCGCACGGTGCTCGAAAACCGCTACAGGAGACACAAAATCAGACATGTAATCACACCGTTTCAATACATGACAAAAACAGTTCAGTCTTAAGGCTAATTTGAAACAGAACAGCGCGGTTTTTCACGGAGACAAGGAGGGAGAAACGACCCGGACGATTGCTGTACTTCCAACTCAAGTTTATTGCTTGGAACGAAGAATATATAACAGCTCCAACCAACAGAAGAAACAAAAAAACCATACATATATCCACAATCAATCATACACGCTGCACTGAACAGGGGAGATAACTGTAATCATCATATCCCCCCCCGTTAAAAATGATAGTTCTTTGAACGTAATGGATAACGAGCGGCTACTGACGCATGCGTCTTTTGACCAGGCGATGTGTGCTGCTTCGATGATTTCACGTGTTAGTTGGTTACTACGTTTACTTAAAATTTGTGCTCTAGTGAAGTCAGGGTGGCAGGCCCTGGTGTCGCAGTCTCTACAGTGGAGTCTACAGTGCCGTCTCTACACTGCAGCCTCTCCCTGCTTGCCCCCGTGAAAACAGCGCTGTTCTGTTTCAAATATGTCTTACCAACTCGCCCAAACGTATATCTTAGGGCTAAACACCATGAGAGCGATTTAGTGCGCGACGGCGATGAGTGACGGCTTCGAGCGACGAAACGGGCCGTCGCTTGAGCAGATTGCTCGGTTCTGGAAATCTATAATACGTCGCTCGTCACCCGGAAGTGCTATGAGCGACTAGCCAATAGCGCGAAGCCGGAACTGGGTGTACGTCGCTCAAGTAGACCGATTGTCACGCGGAACGAGCAAACGATTGAATTTTTATACGTGCAAAGATAAGAACCTACTGCAAGACTTTCATTAATATTTTATGCTACTTTTTACAGTAAAATACATCAACTTAAATTACTAAAGCAAGCGTCACCCTAGTTTCGACGCGTATTTGCAGCGCTCATACCGGCAACGCCGGGGAGACGTCACTCAAAATCGTCGCGCGCACGAGTATGACTTGTAGGCAACGAACGAATGCGACAGCCATCTCCATCGCATTGCTTGTAGCTGTGGCGCGCAAGATCGCTTATGCAGGGTTTATACATTATTCAGCATAAATCATGAATTCCTCATGCGTTTTAAGTAAGTTCAACATAATGCGCCCAACTGACCTCTTGCAGCATGCAGCCGAATGCCTGTGGCAAAGTTTCTAGCTAGCACTGGCGCTTCACATAACTTCAGTAGTCGCAGATTGCCCATGGGCGAGACGCCGTCAAGCGCGCGGCCTATTTATAACGAAAGCATGCCGCCAGCGAAATCACGCCTTCTGTTTTGTGACTCCTTACTTCATCAGCGTTCCGTACACAGTAGACTGCCTAACTGAATGAATTCAGACCAAAAAAAAGAAAACAAAAGAAAGAAAATGTCATTCGACTGATCCGCTCCTTCGTTGTCAGCCACATCGCCTACGTAGCCGCCTACCAAAATTGGTACGTCGCGGAAAAGAACAAGATCAACACGCTCATAAAAAAAAATGTACAAGATAGCACTTGGCCTCCCGGTATCAACGAGCACCGAGCTCCTGGCCCTGCTGGGCATACACAATACCCTGGAAGAAATAGACGAAGCACAACGCATCTCGCAGCTCGAACGCCTGTCAACAACCACGATGGGAAGGCACATTATGAAGAAGCTCGGCATGAGATACAGCAACCAGCACGGCCAGAAAATGCGAATTCCCAACAAAATCAGAGACACCGTTACGGTGGCATACATCCCAAGAAACGTGCACCCCGATTACAACCGAGACAGAAGAAAGGCAAGAGTCCAGACTCTGCTCCGTTCATTCGGAAGGGAGAGAACAGCGCACTTTTTCGATGCAGGCGAATATCCAAATGGCCAAAAATACACCGCCGTAGTCATAGACACAAACTCAAAAATCAAAATCGCATGCAGTGTATACGAGGGGCGTTCAATCAAGATTTCCCCTGACCCACTTCCTCTGGACGGAGGGCAACAACACTTTGAATATTTATTAGTCTTTGTCTACATAGGTGCCACCCAGGGACACACAAACTTCCCCTATCTTTTTATGCAACTATAAACGCCTCGCTTGTAGAAGTCGACAGGTTGCTCCAAAAGCCGTGTTGTGACTTCAGAAATCAGAGTCTCATCATCTGGAAAATGCTTGCCCTTCAAGTATGGCTTCATTGTTGGAAAATGGTGGAAGTCCAGTGTTGCGAGGTCAAGGGAATAAGGAGGATGCGGTAGAATTTCAAAGGCGCAGCAGCGTGCTTCCATCTGGGCAACATGTGAGTTGTGAACTGGGGCATTGTCTTGCAGAAGACGGATAGCTTTGGTTAGAATGCCACGTCTCTTGCTTTTAATGGCTTTCCGCAATTTCCGCATTAGTGAATCATAGTATGCCCCGGTAATCGTGGCACCTTTGCTAGAAAATCCATCAAGACTACTCCGTGCTGGCCCCAAAACACTGTGAGAATCACCTTGCCCGCCGAGTGCTGGGCGCGGACCTTCTTTGGAGACGGCGAGTACAAGTGCTTCCATTGCATCGACTGGACTGTTGTCTCTTCATCATAGTGATGGACCTATCTTTCATCCTGTGTAATCAGTCTGTTGAAAAAGTCCTCCTGGTTTCCATGGCACAAGGTCAAAAGAGCCTGGGAGCATTCGACTCGTTCCTGCTTTTGGAAAGGTGTGAGCAGCCGGGGAACCCAGCGAGCGGATACCTTACGTATATGAAGAAGGTCCTGAATGATTTTTTACATGGACCCCACACTAATCTTGACATTTCGGGCTAGGTCTCGAACGGCGATGCAGCGATTTTCCAAAATGGCGGCCTCCACTTGCTGGATGGTGTGTTCATCAATAGCGGAGTGGGGCCGCTCTGTAATCGGAGCCGTTTCCACCGAAGTCCGACCACATTTGAATTGACGATGCCAGTTCTTCACTACATCATATGATGCGGAATCCTCCCCATAAACCTCTTTTATCTCATCGGACGTCTCCCTTGCAGTGCGGCCTTTCAAGTACAGTAACTTGATGACTGCTCTCTATTCTAGTGCATCCATTATCACACCTTACACCACTTCAGCACCTGTAAAAGAAAGACCGTTATTAGTTCAGGGTTGCACATTGGCACTTGACCTATAGTGACTTATGTCATTACACATGCGCAGTTTCAGCACCCTGCATTAAATAGGAGTGAGTCAGGGGAAATGTTTATTGGACGCCCCTCGTACACCAAACACTCGCGCTGGCCCTCACAGAACACGAATGCGAAATCGTACTAAGCGACTCGCAAACTGCAGTAAAGAATTACGCCAACGGTAGAATTTCCAAGGAAGCCCTGTCTATTCTGGCCAAAGTGGGCAGATGCAAAACTGTGAGCTCGAAGATCGTCTGGTTCCCCGCGCACGTCACTACGGAAGGCGACGCGCTCCCGAATCTAAACGAGATGGCGCACCGGACGGCACGAGACATGACCCGCCGCGCGGAACAGGGCAACGCCTCTTGCACGATAGCGAACACTCCTCTCCCAGAACGGGACAGGCTCACCAGATACAATGACATAATGAATGCATATTTAAACGCCAGAAGGACATACCCACCACCGAGTCCCAAACTGAACAGGAGGCAGGCCGTCGCGTGGAGACAGCTCTAGATGAACACCTTCCCTAATCCATTTTGTCTGAAACGTATCTTCCCAGATAAGCATCAAGACGACATGTGAAAATTGTTCCAGGAAGGACCAGCAACACTCAAACACTTACTGTGGGAGTGCGATGTAGTTATAGGAAGGATAGCAGTTGCTCGGGAGACCCTGTCGTCGAGGTGGGCCGCTGCTCTGCACAGCTCAGACCTCGGAATCCAGACGTGGGCAGTCCAGCAAGGCCGTGAGGTGGTGTTGAGGCAGGGCCTTGACGTTCTCCCATGGAAGACTTGAGCCCGGGTCGCGGTAAACCTTGCCCGGCGTACAAGAAAGTTGTATCCGTCCATCCACAAAACACACGCTAAGCACGCTCCGCATAGGCTCGGAAGCATGGGCTGGCGAACAAACCGTTTTAAGCGTCCTCTCGTCTCACGTCTTATTGAACATACCATGGTTCTGACAGCGTTTGCGGTTTTCAAAGCTCTTACGGATAGCGGCAAGCGATAAAATCACACGCAGTTATCGCGACGACCGGCTTTTTCGATTGACATCGAGAGATACAGCGCGCCTGCTTAATCCGTTGTCAATCGCGCTGGCTAAGCGCCGCGATGACTTCCTCGCGCATGCATGTCATAGACGCAGAATGTGCACCTAAGTTAGAATTCACTTACCGTAAATTATTTGTTGTTATATCTAACGAATGACGAACGACTGTCGTGTTTTCGCGGCGGCGCGAGATGGCTGACACACGATCTCCCTTGCATGGCCTTCGTTGCTGGTTGCTGGACGGATCACCTTTCTCCGGTGCTGTGCTATTCCGCGATGTTGAGCGCGCGCGCGGTGGAGGAACTGTGAGTGAGAAAGTAGAACGATCGCTCCGCATTCCTTTGAACTGTGACTGCCTGTTCTCTTAGAAGCAAAACGGTGTGTTTTTTGCTAAGCGTGCGTGAGTGATACATCGCCATGTTCGGGGCCACCCTCCTACAGTTGAAGAAGAAGCTTACGCTACGTTTTGTTCTCTATTTCCGCAAGAGTACAACGGGCATTCTACTCTCTCTCCGAAGGGAAGAGTGAAAAGCACATTTCACTCTCTCCTTGGTGATGGAATGTACTATACATTTCACTTCACTCGACATTTTGCAACAATAAAACAACGCTTCGAAGAGTAAATCGGCCACTTCACTCCTGCGATACCCTCCCTAGTTTTTAGAGGTAGTGTACCACCAATGTTCACTAAACGTTGACTTAGCGGCTTTTATAGTTCTGCCAGGGCAGCGGGCTCAATTCTTGCCCGCTCGCTAGAAATGCTGAAACACTCCGGAGTGTTTGCACACGTAATTTATTGCGATAGCCCCAATTACCAATCTGTTTTGAACTTCACCTCCACATCCCCCATTAACTTGTCCTTACAGTCACCAAACATAACAAAGCTGCCTGGTTTAGTTCATTGAGTACACCAGTCGAAACTAATATGACAGACCTGAAGAAGGAAGACGAAAATAGATGAAGGTTCAATAATTATTCGTTAATGGTTTTTAATAAGCCAGAAACGTTCAAACTACGCGACAGATTGCACTTACAATGCTGCCTATTCCTTTAAAGTATAAAATATCGGAACGCAGAGTTCTTTTTGGACATTGGGAAACCTAGCTAATAGCAGTAGAGGAATACTTTCCAAAATTTGCTTACAACTTTTTTAACGCTGTATTTGATCAACACGTATTTACCATCGCATATAAACTTGCCCTATTGTTCCCCTTATGTTCGCCAAACTTGGCCTCAGTTGTTGTAGTTATGCCAAGGCAGCCGTCTTAGTCTCACACCATTCTTAAAACTGACTAATAACGCTAAGGACCAGTTTCATACGTATTCCACTGGAAAATGTGCATTTAACCCAGCCATTCGGAACATTTCCTACACCTTATCCATAACATGCCCCTAATTTTCCCTACATATAAACAAGATGCCCTCTTTAGGCCGCCGAGGACAGCGGAGGAACAAACTACAATTTTCGTAATATCCCCTTCAGTCACGGCGTACACGTTTGTGAACGCGACCTATTTTTGCCGTCACTGTGCAGTCGTTGCACGGAATAGACAATGAACATTAAGCTTTGAGTAAATTTAACCTCCTGCTTTCTTAAAGTGCACCCATTTCACTTCCGAGTGCAATGCATCGCTTCATTCGACCGCTTTCATGAAGGCACTACCGTCTTTGACGGGACGTTTCAAGTGAGGCGTTTCGGTAGTAATCACGAAAGATTATTTATTCTCTTGTTGTAATGCTTATGCCCAATAATTACCCTGTGCATGTAACTCGAGTGGGTGATTCAATATATTTATTGAAGAAACGTAGCACGAGTGACTGTATTATAAATGAATATTTAATCATCATCATCATCAGCCTAGTTGAATATTTAGCCTAGTTGAAATTAACATTTAATTACTATGTAATTATGATGGGTCACTATAAAATGCACAGACTCATTCTCCCATTTTGACTTGCTTTCTATATGGCGTCTACATTACCTTAGGATAAAATTATGTAAATTTGACACATTTATCGAAAGTCGATCGTAATTCGGATAAAGCGACCAGTCAGTTACTGTTTTCAGAGTACCTAAGGAACTTACACACTGCAAATTTTCGGTACTCATTACCAAAAGGTGGCCGTCATTTTTTTTCTAAATACGAAATATCTGCTGTATTTGCTCCTGTCGGTAAACAATAGAGTAGCTCTTATTTATAGGCAGCCTGAAAATGAGGTCGTCAGTCAAAAGTAACACTTATCTTTAGATAAAATTCAATCAGTGTCATACTGAAATTGAAATGGCTCTGTGAGTTCGAACAAGGTCATTTTCACGAGCATATGTAAGATAACTCGCCATTACATAATGAAATTCGACAGCTACACCTGTTAGAGGTTTGATTGTATTACCCGCCATGGTTACTCAGCGGCTATAGTGTTAAGCTGCTGAGCACAAGGTCGCGGGATCGAATCCCGGCCACGGCGGCCGCATTTCGGTGGGGGCGACATGCGAAAACACCCGTGTACTTAAATTTAGGTGCACGTTAAAGAACCCCAGGTGGTCGAAATTTTCGGAGTCCTCCACTACGGCGTGCCTCATATTCAGAAAGTGGTTTTGGCACGTAAAACCCCATAATTTAATTTTTTTATTATATTTCTTATGGTGATAAGATACTGACACTGCAACACTGCAATAGAAAGAGATTAAATAGTTACAGCATTTGACCATCCAAGGATTTCAGGCCGTAAGGTACACCAGTCGTTGGGCGCGGCTGATTATAATGCTTTATTCGGATCTCCCCGTCACCCGCAGAGTAAATGTAACGAGCTGATAATGCTTTACAATACGAATATAGCGGTCCCAAAAAACTGTGCATGATGCAAGTTGCGCAAGCTGACAGTTTGTTAGGGCGGGAACTGCCGAGCGCCATGCGTTATCCACAACGCGAGTGTGTGTGGGGAATCCCGCCCGTCGTCCGCTACATGGTGTCCCGAAAAGGCGCGAAAGGCAATCGTCGTTGTACAAGCAGGAATATGCGCAGCAAAGAAAATCAGTACTTATGTGGTCATTGTAATAAGAACGAAAATATAGCTGGAGGTGTAGTTTCATTGGACTTTCCAGCGTGCAGCCGAAAGTGCCTGTGCCCGCTTTCAAAAGTTGGGGGGACAAATGACACATTCTGCGCCCCCCCCCCCGGTAGATACGCCTGCGGCAGTGTTACTTCATCGCTCGTCTTACGACTGTGCTCTGTAACAGTCTTCCACTCAGCCCTCCACCTCGACTCGACGAAGTGGATGGCAGTGCCACCTTGCAACAGAAGTCGTGACTGCTGTTTGCATTGACGCTTCACAGAAATTCTTCAGAAATGCAGCACCTTTTCCGTCGAGGGCCGGCGCTGGGCTCAACTTGGATGGATGGTGAAAGACCATCGAGTGGAGGATATCTTTGGGAATACGGGCATGAGTGTTATTCATCAAAGATTGCTGGTCTCTGGTTCGGTAATGTTCGCGTTTCTGGTTTCGATCGCCAACATGTCAAATCACGCAGAACACACACACTTCGGCTTTTGTAGGTATTGCAGAGGCTTATCTCGTGATAAGCGATCCGAGGTGTGACGGCAAGTGCGCATAATGTCCGTCATAAGTTTGCCTCCGCTGCTCGCGAGGCTATGCTGTTCTGCCGCTCAATCACTGTGGAAACCTTCAGGATAAGGTGTCATAGAAGTGGATGAATTTGCTTCAGCGTCTACCTGGCTGAATTGTCGGTAGTCAGTGTTTCAAAATGCATGCTGCAATTTTTGTTTTGACGGTTGTATATGGCTCAACGAACACTTTTTTTTGTCTTCTTCGTCGAGCGTTACAAATGGAGCATGCGCGTCTCTGTTGTACTCCGTCACGTGCGCCTCGAGTATGCGCTTACCCGAAGTTCAGTTGCCGTGACCTATGAGCTCTTATGCCGTTTATAATAAACGTTTAGCGGGCGAGATAGGTGGTTGCAAGTAGCAGCAGTGCACGAATAAAGAAGCCCAAAGACTTACTACGCATTTCCCTTGGAGAATAGTATAACTTAGTCTTGGCGGAAAAATAAATGAGAAATCATGCGTACGAACACTTCAGGGCTGACAGGCGTTTCTTTTATTTGAAATGATAAAGGAAGCCCATCCCCACACCCAGCAAAGCCATCCCCAATGCCCAGCAAAACATTCGCTTCTTTCTTGGCGAAGTCGCCTACAAAGACATGATACTGAAAGATTCTTGGGGTCGCACGCTCACCACAGCCACGGAGCATGCAAAACTACCAACACAGAAGGTCGTATGTGTCATGTTATTTTGCTGTGCACTTGTAAAATGGGACGTCCTTGTAAAGCCTCTACGGGCGAAGAAAGAAACGACAGGGAAGGCTTGCTGCAACCTGTGACCTTCAGCACGGCTTCCCACAAATGGGTGACAGGCAGCGATCACTACGGCATATCGCGTAGCCCGCGTATCTTGCTTTGGGACGTTAAACCCCATAATATGATATGATTTGGCACTGCGTATGTGGCCAACTCACCGTAGTAGAGATAAAGTTATAAAGGATTAAGAGATAAAGGATGAGCTAGCGTAGCTCTACTAGGGACAGCTGACAACTCTCTAGGCCGAGACACAGAGGAGCACCTATCTATCTATCTATCTATCTATCTATCTATCTATCTATCTATCTATCTATCTATCTATCTATCTATCTATCTATCTATCTATCTATCTATCTATCTATCTATCTATCTATCTATCTATCTATCTATCTATCTATCTATCTATCTATCTATCTATCCATCTATCTATCTATCTATCTATCTATCTATCTATCTATCTATCTATCTATCTATCTATCTATCTAAACTAACCTAATCTAATCTAATATAATCTTCAATTGAGCATGTAAGGGTGTGGCCAGCGTGCGAGATTTAATCTCACAGGCCACGTCTTGCCTTGCCCATCGCCAATACCTGTCGCGTGGCGGAGCTGCATACGGAGCATGCCGGACCTACTTTGCATATTTAGGGGTATATTTTCGGGCCATCACTTTCGGCGATATTATCGCCTTCGCGTGAAGTAGTGCTCAACCTGCGATTCATGCGATTTTGCTCAAGCAGGCAATACGTGCGCACTGAAATTGATATCACCGAAACCGATAGTGTGAGAATGCGTCTCCGCGTATGCTATAGATGATTTTCGTTATGGCATTTCTGTATACATGTCCTTAAACTTTTTTCTCTTCCTCAAAACTTCGCTATATACCTTGCACCGCTACCTCTACCTGTAACGGATCCGGTGGTATCAATCTCTTCTATGCTTTTTCTTTTCACCAATACTGAAACGTTTCTTGCGTATCTCAACTGCTCACTGGTTGACGCTTCAGTCCAATTTAAATCGGAGCACTTCGGGAAGGTGTACGTTACCTACGGGTTTCACTGAGGGAATCACTTCGCATTCCTTTAGGAGCAGCTTAGCGGTCTTCGGATTTTCGCTGCAGCATACATACACATGCCTCATCTTGTTTGGAATATTTGCTCTGCTATGTTTTTGGCCTTACTCAAATAGCGTGAGCCTCAAATAGCTAGGCCCTGCCCTTTGTGCTATCGTAGAGATTTTCCCTTCCAATTTCTTTCCTTTTGTTCTTGTAAATCTCCATGGTCATTTTTTTATGCTTTGTATCCAATTCACTGTCTGTGTTTCCCTGACTCTCTTTTTGATGACTCCATTTTGTCTATTTACGCTTTCAATTATCCTGCACTCTGCTTCCAACTTTCTGGACCTCTCGACATGCGCGCGATTGTTCCCACCCCGTTTTAAAGGGGGTGCCTATAAATAATAATAATAATAATAATAATAATAATAATAATAATAATAATAATAATATCGCCGGATGTGCGCGGAATGCTACGGAAAGGTGTCAATCAGGCGCAGTATAGCTAAGCTACATCATCTAGCAGCATTGATTACTTGTTCGCAACGTGAGTGCATAAAGATTGCCGAGCAGGGAAGCGATGTATAAATCTCTTGCCCCTGAAAAATAAAGAAACCAAATTAGCAACGAATGCGGGGTTACCAGGCTCTTGTGGAGAAACACATGATGGCTTTTTTTTATTGCACAACAAAATCAAAGTGCACGATAGTGTGTGTACAGGCCGTGTCGCGAAATTTGAATGAAACAATTATGAATATTTCTTGATGCACCTGATATTGGGCTCTAAACTGCTGAAGTGTGAATGAGTGCTCTAGTGAGTCGCTATTTATGACTTACACGCACATAAACTGTCCCAACCCAAAATTTAGACTGATATACATAAGTTAATTATCTCCATGTCCTAGCTGACGGCTAGTTTAGACGAGTTGTGAACTCTCATCTACTTCGCTTGAATTCTTGTAACCCAGGCCGCGATAGCTACATATGACGGATGATCACGGCAATAACTTGGGCGAACAACTAGTATTCGCAACTATTTAAAACACGAACTGTCGCAGTTTTTCGGTTCAGCATCCTCGCGTGTTCCAGCGGTCTCCCAACACGGCTAAAAATCCTATTTTTCGCTGCTTCCTCGCTTACTTCGCACAAAACAAGTCATCCCCCTCCTCTTCCCCTTCCCGCTCTTTCTTTGAACCGCACTCCACTCAACTAAGGGTCACCTTTTCTGTCCGGCCCCGTTTAAGACTCGCAGGCAAGCATACAACTTGGTCCAAAAGTAGCGCCGAAGCCAAGGAGCCCCGAAGCCGTCGAAAGAGACGCGCATACGGCCACCGGACCCCGTGTGAGCGCCATGCGTCCCATAATAGCCATGCCCTCCTGCCCCCTAACCGTGGCACCCCCCCCACACACACACACACGCTTTCCCGTTGGTCATCGCAGGACCACGAATGCGGCTCCACGCAGCCAGGGTGCTATAAAGATGGATGGCGACATTCTTTGCAACTAAAGCCGCAGTCGCTCATTATTTACGCTCGCTTTCTTTCGCAGCCGAGGACGCCTCACCGCAGCAGCGCGCGCACGTGGAACAGCCGCCTCCACACACAACGACCGCGCTGTGGCTTCTTCACGCGTCCCCGGAGCTTTTGGTTTCCAGTGGGGCGTTCATAAATCACGGGCTACCTCGCGCCGCCAGCAAAGCGCTCCCGCCCCGGCGGCCGCGCAGAGGTCTCCAAAGTGGCGCCGCCCTACCAGAAAGCAGTTTTGGTGCGTCGAACCGCAGTTCGCCTCGCGGCCTAGCACATAAAACGCTTGTGCGTCTCGCGTGTACGTCCCTCTGGGTGTGTGCCTATGTGTGTGCCTGTGTGTGTGTGTGTGTGTGTGTGTGTGTTTCGCTCCTGCCTATGTGCCAGTTTCCCCTTCATTACACGCAATGAACATGCGAGTGTGTGGGTGTGTGCATGCTAAGCAAAAACATGCACGCGACGCTTGCGCGCACGGACGGTTTGGCTCGTGCGGGCGTTTCGCCGATATTTGGCGGCGCGCATTCGGCGGCGGCGTCGGTCGTTAGCTTCTTTTATGCTCAACCGCTCTCCTTTCGGGTTGCCGCGCGCGCTGACCAATCGAGCGAGAGTGAGAAAATTGGAGCCGCGAGCGAGCAGAGAAAAGTTTGCGCGACCACTTTTGGGGTTTCGTCTATGCTGAAGTCGACTTGTTCTTGTGCTCCATTATCAGGTTCTTGTTCTACGTGTATACCTTATATGCGCTTTGGTTTCGGGGTGAAGAAGGCGAGTACCTTCCTCGTCGATTGCCTGCGGGCGTCCGGGAGCCGCAATGCAATCAATTTCACCAGTTGCGTTGCGTGGGGTACTTACAAAACGGCGGCAATCGCACCAGTGGCGGCGCAGCCTGGCCGCGCGCTTTTTAACCAGCGGTGTTATGCGGAGCCCGCAATGAACGACTTTCACCACAATTTGCAGCGCCTGTAGACGGCCGCCATGGTATTTATTGTAATGATGATGATGGTGAGAGAGTGTCCTAGAGCCGCATTTTAGCCTCTGGAGGCCGACAGTTGCACTTTCTTTAACGCGATCAAATTTCAAGTCACAGAACTATACCACAGAAATAATTTAGCCAGATCACCCTGCTGCGTCGCCTGCTCTAACTGCAGCGTTGCCTTCTTCTCTGCAGTTGCAACTTCATTCATGCAGTTGTCCAAGCTTTTTTCTGCGTGATGTGCGCATCTATATGGGTTTTGTTTAAGACCCGAGGCAATGTTCGAAAGAGAGTAGATGACATCAAGGTGGCTGAAGTTTGTTTTCTGGGAGATGAGCAACATGTTTATGCCGCGCGCTAGAGTCAAGCTTTGTGCTGAATTGGTACCTTGCTTTGTCATCTGGTTCATGGTATGCTAATTAAAAGCACGCTCGTGGTATGCTAAGAACATACCAAGAGTATACCATCTCGTTTCGCCAACGCATGGCAAACGCTAAATGCTGAGGTTTTATCTGGCAGATAGAAATTTAAGCATTTTTGCAGCAATGGTAGTCTCGTTTGTTAACCTGGTAGTGCCAAAAGGGCCACATTGTCAACTCTGACTGCCTTCGAGGGCTGCTTTGTTCTCTCTGATTGGCTCAAGATGCTGACATTGCACAACTTACCGATACAGCGAAAATGTGCATCCGCCCAAAAGAGCAGCTCTGGAGTGAAGGTGTTTTTTTCAAGCAATTCCCCGTCGCATTAACTACCAAGGAACTTTTTTTTTCGAGTGCAGTTTCATCCTCATTCGGGAGTGGCTCTGCCGTCCTCTCAGTTTACAGTCGAAGAAACGCTTAGTGAACCGGCTTGTTTGCGAACACGCGGCTAAAGGTCTCAGGTTATGGAATAGCGCATGCAAAAAAACGCAAAAACTTTAGGTAAGAAATACCTTTCTTTTTACTGCGCATGTCGTGTAAGTGAACGGGTTTCTTTGCTCACTTTCCCCAAGCTAGGTGACTTTATAGCGACGTTAAAGAGAGCAAATAGGATGAGCTGTATTTGTAAATTAGGCATCTATATTGCCAAAAAAGCCATCTTCTACGGGAGATCGATAGGCTTGGTAAGCAGGAAATCGCGCAAGAACAATAGATGGGCACTTCTATTTTTTTTTTTGGATGTACACTAAACTTTATCGTATACGATGCTCTTTGACTTTGGTGGAGGTCATGATGGTTAGAAATAAGAAATATTTTACGTCGCCGGGCAGCGCAAGCAAAATGGGGAAACCATGGTATTAACCTGTGTCGAGTGAGTTCTGTCATCGTTTTCATATTAGGCCGTTCGCATGTCATCAACGTTTTTATCAACAACACGGCCAAGCAGTAAACGACATCGGAGTTTAAAAGTTGCGTATATTCAAACAGGACCTGCTAGCGTTTCACACCCAGACATCAACCAGCGGTGCCCCCTGCGATGCAACTCTACACGCAAACAGATGTCAGCAGCCATTACAGCCGACAATGCGTGGAGAGAGGTACAGCTCATGTTGTCAGCAACTGCGAATGCGCCAGAGCTGCCGCACTACCAAACGATAAGCAACATTAATAGAGAAATTTATTACAAAAACATCGATACCACAAAATTTACTCATACTGCGTAGTTTGGTCAGATGTTATATGTGTTGAAAAAATATGGCAGAATCAATCTACGATGATAGTCTAAATTAAATGAGAGCGTGTGCTTTCGCTGGAGACATCGTGTGCTAGTACATTTCCGGCAGAAAAAGCTGCGGTACGCGCACATTTCTGCGAGCTTTCTTTTGGATACAAAAACGGTGTAGGTGTTGTATATTGTATTGGTAATGTTGGTGCTGTTCAAAGTGTTACTCTTGTGTCCTCAGCGACTGGATGAAACAATACTGTCAGAGGTGCAGCCTAGCACAAGTGTTTATGTGGGCGTGTAAAGGCGGTAGAGGGCCAGCCTGTACCCTTCTATGGTCCCCATCATATGGCGCGGCGCTCGAGATGCGCTTTATCCCTGTGGCGTGGGTCCGATGCTCGAACGACCAGTGTCAGGGTAATCGCCATGCTCAGGCAGAGCTGCACGGAGATGCACGATTCAGGCACCTCTTATATATATATATATATATATATATATATATATATATATATATATATATATATATATATATATCAAAACGTTTATTTAAAAGAAAAAAAGTGCAGACAGCGAGTGGGTGTAGCCCCTAGTCCAGGGCCCCACTGGCTTGAGCGGTCCGCCGTGCTTGGTCGAGGAGCGCTAGTTGCATCTCCCGATCCTCGCTGGCGAGCCAAGTCTCCTACTGCTCCCTTCCGGAAAGTTTGCCGGCTATTTTTGGTGTATTAATTTTGGGTGGCCTGTTCTGGCAGTCCCACATAGTGTGGGCGAGAGTTGGCCGGCCTCCGCACCAAGGACAGCGAACGCTGTACAGCGTTGGGTGAATGGCATTTTTCAAATAAAGGTTTGGAAATGTGTGCGTCTGTATTCGGCGCCAGTCATAAGAGTCCTGCCTGGATAGGTCAGGGTGTGGTGGACTGTACTTTTTTCGCTCGCGCCGCTGGTGCTCAAGGATGTCTCGTGGTAAAAAGGGGTTTTCGTCAGAGTGGTCGGCCGCTCGGTTCACAAAAGCATGAGCTGCGCCGTCCGCTCTCTCATTGCCCTCGAGTCCTGCGTGACCCGGGCACCAGATGATCATGTGTTTCTGCGTTAGGTTGGATCCTAATAGGTGAGTGGTGCTGTGTGGTAGCCTCCCGGTGAGGAATAGTCTACATGCGACTTGGGAATCTGCAAGAGTTATCGACGATTGTCCCAGAGCGTCCTCAGTTTTAATAGCTAAGCGATGGCTGAAGCTCCTGCCGTATTCGCAGATGCAACTCTAGCCGTGGCGCAAGTCACAAGCCCTTAATTTGCGGCCGCTCCTACCACTGCGAGGGCGTATTTGTAAGCACCACATCGAGCGACATCTGTGTAGACTGTATCCGGGTTTCCATTGAATTGCTGCATTAACTTTCGAGCTCGAGCACTTCTACGTCCCCGGTGGTATTTTGGACTCCTGTTCTTAGGGATTGGGGCTACTATGATCCTTTCACGAAGGACTCTGGGCAGAGATTCGAGTTCTCCTCCCGCATACTGTGGACGAGTAGGGTAACCCACCGGGCAAAGTAATTTTCTGCCAGAGGAGGTTAAGCTGAGCCGCTCCCGTTGAGATATGTGCGTCGCTGCCCGTTTCTCCTCGTAGTTATTGTGAATCCCGAGGGCCAGCAGGCGTTCAGTAGAGGTTCCCTGTGGTAGGCCGAGAGCCGCTTTGTACGACGCTCTAATTAACGCATCTAGGGCCTTTAGTTCTGTTTTCGTGGGGTCCTGGAAAGGGAGGCTATATGTGAGACGACTTAGCACAAAAGCCTGAACGAGCCGGATCGTCTCTGTTTCCTTTAAACCTTTTCGGTGATAAGTTACTCTACGGATCATACGGGAGATCTGTTTCACCGTAGTCCTAAGAGTTTTAATGGTGTGGTCTACTCGTTTGTTGCTTTGCAGCCACAGTCCGAGGACTCGCATTTTCTGGACCTCCTTTATCTGGCTGTCTCCTAGAAAGAGGCTCACCGGCTCGTGAGTTTGACGGCCTCGACCTCGTATCCTGATAAATTATGATTGATCGGGAGCGCAGCTCATTCCACAGCTGCGAGCGAAGGTTTCAACAATGGTCGCTGCTTCTTGCGGGATTTCTTCTTTTTGTCCTAACGAGCCGCTGGTTGCCCATAGGGTAATATCGTCTGCATATATCGCGTACCCTAGCCCAGGTATGACGTCGAGTGTTTTGGCTAAGCGTCTCATGCCGATATTGAAAAGAAGGGGGGAGAGTATCGCCCCTTGCGGTGTACCTCTATTGGGCATGGGAAAAGGGTCTGAGCGCGTAGTGCCAATGCCTGTTGTCGCGATGCGAGAGGTCAGGAAAGAGCGGGCGTAATCATAGATTCTTTGTCCTCAACCGATGTCACTTAGCTCAGATAAGATAAGTTCATGTGAAATAGTGTCGAATGCGCTTTTTAAATCAAGAGCCAGGACGAGATGTTCCGCACCAACCGTGGTGTTGCATAGAACTTCTTCGCGAAGTAGCAGGAAAACATCTTGTGTCGACAAATGTTGGCGAAAGCCGAATATGTTTGTGGGAAATAGGTTGCGGTCTTCAATGTAAGACGTGAGACGTGTGTGGATCACCTTCTCAAATAATTTGCCAAGACAGGAGGTCAGTGATATCGGGCTGAGATTTTGTAGATCATGAGGGTTTCCTTTTTTCGGAATAAGCACGATTTTGGCCTCCTTCCACTGTTGTGGAACTACGCCCCTCTCCCATATCTGTTCAATAAAATACTGGGTAAGCTGTTGTAGGTGCTCGTCGCTCAGGTTCCGGATCATAGCATTTGTGAGCTGATCTGGTCCTGGAGCAGTATTTCTCTTCGCAGCTTGCGCTGCCGCGAAGCGTTCTGCCTTAGTTATCGGAGCGTCTAGCACCGCGTTTTCTTGCCCTTGGTATGGCAAGGTGCATGGGGGAGTGATTACTGCTCCTACTTACTTCTCTTTAAGCTTAGTGAGGAAGGCCTGATCTGTTCCTGAAAATTCTGCGGCAAGTTTTTGAAGAGTGCGGTTATTGGCCGTTTTTGTTTTTCCTGGTTCCATTATGCTGCGAAGTATCGCCCATGTCTTGGAGATGTGTAACGTTTCGCGAAGTGAGTCGCAAAAGCTCGCCCAACTCGGTGTCTCTAACTGCTGTGCGTAAGCGTTTGCCCGCTCTGATATTTCAGCAATTCTGTGGCGCAGTTTGCGATTAAGTCGCTGTTTTCCCCATCGTTTAGTCAGCCCCCTTCTGGCTTCCCACATATGTAGCAGAATGTTGTCAACTACCGGCGTTTCCGCTGTGAGCGCTAGCCCCTTAGATGTTGCTTTATGAGCGTCTCATATGTGTGTTGCCCACTCTTCAGGGTTCTCAGGTGATATCTCCGGCATGGGGATTTTGCGATAATTTACCCAGTTCGTGATTACCACCTGGCGTTTCCGCTGTGAGCTACCGCCTACCGACACACTGATAATGAAATGGTCACTGCCTAGATTCTCTCCTAGATTGGTCCAGAATACCTCGTTGACATTATTTGTGAATGTGAGAACTGGAAAGGTGTCTGCACTGACGCTGTTGCCTAATCTTACCGGGTTTCGAGGGAGAATGATGAGTTGGAGATCATATGCTTCGGTCGCTCGCTCGAGCTCCCGGCTTTTGAGGGTGTCCGGTAACCCCAGCTGGTGTGAGGAGCATTGAAGTCCTCAAGAAGCAGTAGTCTATCCTGGGTGTCGGAGTGACACAGGACGTACCGAATGATGGCCTCGAAATCGGCCTTCCTTTCTTTAGGTGGGCTATACACGTTCGTGATTATGGTTTTTACCTTGCTACGCTTCTGCGGTAGTATCATTACAATTTGATGGTTGATGCTGCTAGTCGCCAGATAATCTATACTGATTGCTATGTCCTTGAGCACCATCGTCGCGACCTTAGGGTAGTCTGGGTGGGATATCGTGTAGTAGCCAGTCAATCTGACCGGCTTGTTACCGATCTCTTGCAAACAAATAACATCAGGTTTGATTGGCACCGTGTTAATGTATTGTTGTAGAGCTGCCGCCCGTTTGTGGAAGGTGCGGCAGTTCCATTGCCAAATTTCGAGATATTCGTGATGTACTCGCGTTCTACTCGCCATGAATAGTGCTTTCGCTGTCCGAGGTCGATATGGGTCGCGGACGGCGGTGAGATTGAGCGCTGGGGCTAATACTGGCTCGCTCAGGAGCCGCGCTTTTTGCACTGGCCAGATTCATCGACGTAAGTTTTTAGGCTTTGAAATTCTGCGTACATCTGCTGAAAATTTTGCATAGTTTGTAATTGATGCACAACTTGTTGGAGTGTAACCTCCACAGAATTCGGCGTCGTTATAACCTCGAGAGGCGTGCCTGCTGCTTTAGTATGTGCTGTTTTGTTCGTTTCGGTACAGCGACTAGCTTTGAGGGAGGCCAACTCTCGCTTAATTTCTACCAAGCTCTCACGGAGGAGCTTGTTCTCGTTAATGATCTTCCGATATTCGGGATTTTCTGTTATAGGAGCAGTAGGAGAAACGACTCGTGCCCAGCTTTCCGTGTTATCTTGTCGCGCTTGCTTGGTCACAGTGCCGAAAGCCCCCGATTTAGGCGATTATGGTGATTGGTAATGAGGTGGGTTTTTGGGATTGGAGTTCTTTCGAATCCGCGATCTTGACCTGGATCGACGGCGAGTCTCTGATACGTCCGGCGAGGGATCGGATGCGCATTCTCCATCATCGGAACTGAACCAACGTAGGCGTTGAGGTGGCTTCGTTGAGCGGTCCTTCCGGGTAGTCCGTTAAACGCCAGTCCTCGGCGTTCTTTTGCTTTGGTGTTTGAGACGTTTTTTACAACTTCGGTCTTCTGTCATGTGACCCTCCCCACACTCTTGACCCTCTTATATACACTAGCTCACTGTCACCCTTATATACACTGTAACCCTCTTATATACACTAGCTCAGCGAATATTTCTGGTGGTGTTCTGCCGGTCCGGGCACTGGAGCTTCTGGTGTCTCATGCTGTAGGAGTTGGAGGTCGTAGGGGGGAACTTGGGAGGAACTAGGCGTACAGAATTTATTTACATATTTTTACAATTAGAACAAGATACATTCGACAGTCTAGCGGGACTCCCAAATGGGTCACGCAAGACGAAGCATACAGCATACGAGCACGAAGCTCCAAACACGCACCACAGAGCACGAGCACACTGCTCGCGAGCACACCCTAGCAGCCGACAACAGCTGCTTATAAACACTCCGTCCTCCCTAGATCTCTAGGTGAGGGAAAACGGCAGTTCACCGCTAATTCGTAGCGTCCAATGTCATCGTAGTTAACCCGCCTTTTTGGAGGAAGGTTACACACACTTCCACACAGCTTTCACTGCCCCCACCGAGGCCAGACGGGCTTCGCAGAACTCGGGGCTTACGCCTTGAAGGGTGCGTGGGAAGGTGCTGCCAAATACTTTCCTTCGGGAACTCCCCGGCTCACGGCAGACCAGGTCGGCGGTGGCGAGTTCAGTACAAAGCTTGGTTCATCGATCGCGCTCAGTCATAGCGGCGCCGAGGGGGTGTTGACGTGGCACCTCGTGGTCCCTACGAAACGATTCACCGCAGCGGGGGTTGAAGGCTTCCATCGTCTCGTCGGGGAAGCACGCCACGCTCGCAGCTGCAGCGGGCTGAGAAAAGTTCGCATGTCGGCACCTCTGCAGGCCGTTACTAACAGCTCCTCCATGGCCCTGAAAATCTCGACTGACCAGTGCCGACAACCACTGGGCAAGAAGAGAATGGCTAGTGCGCAAGAAGATGGCTTTACTCTCTGCCATCCCTGCGCACTTGGAATGCTTTAAACAGTCTCACAACAACCGGCACAGAAGAGTCGATCCCGGCCACACAATACCACTCAGCGTGCAAACGCCCGGAATCAGCTGTTAACCCACTGGGCTTCCTATCAAAATTTCAATGTAAGCCTCTCAACTTGGAACCACAAATTTTGACCCCGAAATATTGTGCCGCCAAAGCGAGCTTTCACGTTCCCCCTGAGTTTAACCAGGGGTGCTATGCAGGATGCGCTGAGTTTGGTGAAACTCTGGATCTTCACGAGCTTTGGCGACACCCGAAGATGAAAGCACAAATGGCACCGAGACACAGTTTATCTTTCGACAAGCCTTCACTTTCATTGGTTTATCAAGGTTCACTCTGGGTGGCTATCATTCCTTGGTTGTTGCCTTCTGGGCGATCGACAAACTAGGGCTCACGTGATCATACTGTCGTGAAAAGTGTATAGCGCGGGCCCCTTTGCTGGATTTCGGGGAATTTGGGGGGCTCCTTGACGCGGGGGGCAAACCTTTGTGTACAAATGACCTCGACGGCGCCGCGGACAGTGCTGCCGCGCGGCCACCGCCGCACCTGCTGTCACACGTGCACTTGACGCGTCCTCGTCCTACGCTCGGCTGTCAAAAGCCGATTAGTTATGGTCAGAGTGCTTTTGTGTACGGAGTGTTGACGCGACCATTTCTTGACCCCTTGAACTCTGACGCTCATTGGATGATGTCGGCTTGCCTGATTGGTCGGAGTAGCGAAGTAGCCCATTGGTGGAGAGGCCTGCACCTCCCATCGGTCCGCGGGACCCTTGGATGCTGGGGAAACTTATTTAAGGAATAGTTTGGGGTAGTTTGGGAGTGAGCAAGTAGACCGCAGCAGACGGCGTATCTTCACCAGGGGAGACCAGGCCGGTCAGGCAGGCCGGCGACGACGGGTATGACATCGTTCTGTTCGTAAATATTTTTATACAGTGTTAACTTAAAGTAAATCTCAAGTGAATAAACTTAGATATGGAAATGCTACTTCTCGTCGTCGTACCTGTGCATTTGGACTTGCGCTTGCCAGAGCTCATCCCCATTCATTCTCCGTCTCCCTGGTGAGTTGATGCGTCTGATATCTCACGGCTGCGTCACTTCGCTACAATACCGTCGGTGCATGGTCGTGCCTTCTTTCACTTGTTTGTCGTTCCATCGAGTGCATTACATGCACAAGTGAGTTGTAAAACAAATGCATTTAGTACAATATTATTAGTGAGTTTAACATGGTTTAAAATTATTTTAAAGCTTACAAGATGTACACTGAATGTGTATTCGACTAATTTGTAATTTAGTACGCTTTGCATAATATCACGAGGGAACGCTGTGGTGACGTCATCGCATCCATTCACCGGGCGAGCATGGTGGCTAAACATCGAAGAGGCTCAGTGTAAACAAACTCGTACAACGACTTGCAGTGTGCTACGTAGTGATCAGGCCCGACGATGACCACTATTTCTTAAATAGTTTTTTTCCTCCGTGAACAATCTTTCCGTGCACCCCGAAAAACTGCCAATAGCTTCGACGATTTTACAGATCGCAACGCGCACCTACTGTTCACGGCACAATCTTGAAGAAAACCCTTATCCGGTCCTGCATCTGTGAGTGCGCTGAGTTCCTCCACCCTGCGTGACTGCGAGCGTCACGAATATTGCATAGTGTGTGCAAAAGGAAGACAGCCGATATAGCTACGATGCGACAAGGAGGTGGTGCCTATGATGGATCTCGCAACCAACACAGTGAAGGAGACATCGAGAAGCTGCAGATAAGTATATTTCTACTGTTTCATATTTAGCATAATAATAGTGCACGGATTAAGTCACTTTCGTAGTAGCGAACTGAATGTCCAGCAGTTTAAAAAAGGCATTGAGAACCAATGAGTGTTCGTGCTTCTACATGCACGTGGGCCAGCGAAAATATGGAAAAGATAAAGGTAACCTTCACTAACTTGGTGAGATAACAGAAATTCATCAGTGGCATTTAGCCCGCAGAATCTATGGAAGAGTATCTTTATCCAGGTGAAATATCAATATCAGGTACTTATATAAAACAGGAAACATACAAAAATTTCATGGGTTGAACGGCACATGGGAGGCTTTACCGAATACTGATCGCCACGTTTACGATATCCTTGAAAAATCTTTAGAATCATTGCATTCTACCAGTTATGCAAAATGGGACATGACCCTGGAGGTTAACAAAGAAACTTGAGAAGTCAAGGACTGTGCAGAAAGCGAAGCAACAAAAATTGTTGGAGATAGCGTTAAGGCAGGAAGGCAGTGGCGTAGAAAACCGTGGTAACTAATATGCTGGTTGAGATTAAGAAAAAAAATGGAATCGGTGGGCAGGCCATGCACCTCTTCAATCACTTGTTGCCAATTCCTAACAGGTGATTACATAAGTGTGACAGAATGGATGTCAAGGAGAGAGAACTGTCGCCGAGGATGGCAAAAAATTGCGTAATGGGACAAAAATATGATGTTTGTAGTCAAAGGATGCAATCAGCTCGCATAAGACGGAATTGTAGGGAGCGGCATTGGTTTTGCAGTGAACAAAAGTAGGTTTGTGGTGCTGAGAGTAGAGACTCGTGAAGGTGCGAGGACACCTCAGCTGCTGGCACACTAATAAACATTACAATTGGCTCTGAAAAAAGAAACTTGTTATGAAAAATGAAGCAACGTTGTCCCGACAAATAGTTTTATTATGCATACACTAATGCATACACTAAAGCCTTCCACAGTTAAGGGCATTTAGTACCAATAGTGCAACGAGCATTTTTCTTTGTAAATAATGGTTTATATGCGGTTGATTCATTCCAACAATCCACTTTTTTGCAGCAAAAGATTCTGCTGCTGGAGGCACTCAACCACCTGGTGGCAGTAGGCGAGCGCCATGCACGTGCTCTAAAGAGTGTGGCAAGGTTCAGAAGGCTGCTCTGCAACAGTAGCATCAGTGCCCTCACTGATCTCCAGTCGAGCCCCGAGAACACACTTTATAAAGGAACATTCAGTTTATTATATTGTTCATTATTCAAGAGCATGAATAAATTTATTGCAGTAAACATTGTGCTGTGCATATTGGCACGCTTGTAACATGCACTTGATGTCTCTTCAAAATGGGCAAAAACGTAAGACAACCTGTGCCACTCCTTGACCATGTAAATGAAAAAGACACTAATGCAGCATACGCGTCATTGTGCTGTTTGTTCTTTCTATGTGCAAGAATACAGTGGATGTTGATTAGCTACAAGATGAACGGTGTGTGTATTTCACAATGAAAAGACCGGAAACGGCATGACATTAATAATGCTATCACCTATAGACTGTGGATATGAATGCATCACTCCCCGATTTAAACGTGCCATACATGCATGTTCGATACCACATATTCTTTAACAATGTTCACAATGTCATATATTTGCATGTACTAATTTTCACACAGCTTAAGCCCATGCATAGCTCACTTGTGACGTATCCATTTCATAGGCCAAATAATTGTACACTTTGTCGTTTTGTGTTGTATGAAAAGCGGCATCCTCTAGTCGGTTACAACTTCAGAACACAGGAGAGGCCCCACCCAGATGACCAAAGCGCTGCAGGCGATTGCCTCCACGTCTAAAGAAATACTCCCTCTCCAATGAGCGGGTAGTATTCGTGCGTCCGGCGGCACTATGTCATTGTAGAGTGCGTGCCCATTTGTGCCGGCTTGTATTTACCTGCCGTTCAAGTGCACATTCTGCGGCCTCCTAAAGTTGTATCCGACTAGAGAAAAACGTAATGCCTTGCACTGGTTGCATAGACTTTAGCAACTTGATAGCACACAATGATCAGGAACAAAAATCTATAAAGGCATCCAAGCAAAGCTGGCTGGCCACACTTCCATTATGAGCGGCTGTAAAAAGGTCTCGCCAAATATTCCCATGACATCCTTGAAAAAGAGGTGGCGTTTGGCACTTCTTTAGAATAAAAAACAGATTGCAGTGAATGTTGGGTACCACGTTAAAATAAACTGAGCTTGGTTATCTGCACAGCATATGATGGAAGCTTGTGCTTCACATAGGAAACAAACTTCTCTGTCCAATACAATTGTCGAGTTCGGTGCGGTACCTATTATGTCATTACTGTCAACATACAAATTACACTTTTCAAAGGCCATTCATTTCACCATTATTTTTGTATGACGGTTCTTTCAAGCATTGCTTGTATTACATGAGCAGGTGGATTTGAAAGCAAAGCTTTGTTTGCAAACCTTAAGACTTCCATAATTGTGTAGCAAGGCACTGGCATGTTGTCAAATAGCTCACACTTCCTCGGTCCTGCACCAAAGAAGCCCAATGCTCTATTTGAAGTTGGATCGCACAACAATTCGAAGGCACACAAATAAGAGTAACACACATAGCAGAGCGTTCTGCTGTCTTTTTCTCGTCTATGTGTCCCGTCGAATTGTTGTGGAATTCAACTTCAAGCTTCTATACCAATATAACCAGTCTTCACCTCACCAATGCTCTAGTTAAGCCACAATGGCGCACATCTTTGAAATGTCCCAACACGATTTAGCTCCAACAAATGACCACAAGCGTAGAATGTAGCTGCACAGGTCTATGCACGTGCGATATTCTGTACCACTAAACTCGCAGGAATCAAAGGGGCAAGCATTAACCAGCCTTACGGCTGCCGTTACCATCATCATCATGAAACCAATGGAAAGACAGTGCTGCGTTTCAGTAAAGGGAGTGCCGGAGGGAAAGGTGCGACAGTGAGACTTACAATAAAAATAGCGGTTACAAGACATGTTGAATGCCAAAATATGCTGCATATCGCTCATAATACTTTGGCAATGCGGCAAGCTTTTACACGTTTGAGCATGTCACGGTTTGTGTAATCATTGCTCTAAAGCTGTGCAAAAGGTCTATTCGCTCTGCAATTTTTATTTTTATCATGGCGGGTTAAAGACCTACTTTTCATTGGCATCTGCACCACAATTCTCCCTATATGTAATTTTGCCTTGGTGGTTCACGACATCTTCACGCACACCAAGTTCTGCAGAGCATTGGATCTGTATTGTTCTACTGCTGAAGAATTAGGGCCCCATTATGAGACGAAAATATATGATTTGTCCATACAGAATAACGCTGCCCCCTCCCTCCCCCAAAAAGAAAATACACTGAACCACTGGCACATGCACCAACAGAGAACACAGCAAACACTCCTAAGTATTTTCTTCATGCAAGCCAGCACACTAAGATTCTCAATGCATTTTCATTTCGCCATAAATGTATAGGCACAACCGGCTTGGTGTGACATCCGCATCTCGCACAGCAACGAATTGTGCGATGCCTTGCTGTTTCATAGTGCGGCCGATAGATGACGCATGACCAAAATTCAGCGTTATGCATACTAAGTAACTTGTACTATGTACTGAGTAATCTCATGAAAAACCCCAAGTTCTTTATGAGATTAGCATTCACAGGGTACTTCACACAATTTGTGATATCCATTTATCTATTTATGCTTCATTAACCTCTTTCCCCAAAAAGTGAGCCATTTGGAAGGCACCCTTACTCACAAGTAGAACTATCGGCAAAAAGTCAGCAACCAGTGAAAAAGTCAGTATCATAGGCTGCCTCATGTGTGATGTCGGTAACACAAAGCTTATGTCGGCTACACAGAAGTGACAAATTTGGCAATATGGTGTGTCTAGACATTGCTTTAATGCTAATCACAGTAACGCTCACATTGAAGGCGCCTTAATACTTACGTACGCTCCGTCGACACACCCGACTACGTTCGTAATGTTTCCTAGAAGTAAGAAGCGTTGTTTTATAAATGCCCACTCAGTCACAGTCTTCGGGAAAGCCAGCCACGGATTCCGCACTGCCGCATCGATAAGCGCGTCAGAGACATCTCTGATACAGAGGCTCGCAGTAGTTTGATGACGTCCAATGTAACGCTTGGCGCCGACGTTTCCCTGAAAACTCTCAGTCCCGTAGAAACGGAGGGCACAGAAGACTTGCTCTTCGACGGTGAGCGAATGAAGCCCGCCATGGTCTCTCCACAGACGAGAGTCTTCGCCTATATCGTCACACAGCCAGCGCACTGATGACTTCGACAGACGAAAATTACGCTGAAACTCCATGGTGGTCATGTACACGAACGGGTCATTCTGCACGTTATGAGGGCACAACAGGTAACTGAGGAGGAATCGAAGAGGTTTTGAAAGAAATTCTCGAAGGAGAAGCGATAAAAAAATGCGCGAAGGTGTTAGGAATGGCCTGCTGCCGAGGTGGCAACGTGCAAGGTATTTCAGCCCGCTGCACGTGTTTCGATCCACCCGTGGTGGGGGCGCCCTTCAGAGAACCAGCGAGGACAGCGCTAACCAAGCATGATCTTACTTCTAAGAACTGCGGACAACCGGCAGCCACGCGGCAAGGGTCAGCTCAGGGGTGTTCTCGAGGGGAGGTAATTGGCGGAACCTCCCCATGCGCTTTCGGCACACCAGACAATGGACCGCGGCGGAGGCCACTGTGCGGGGTCCGCTCTGGAATTTAGAGGTGCCAGCTAGGGTCGGGCGTGACTACCTGGCTCCGCGACGAATGCGCTGCAAAGGTCGTCTGGCCGCGGAGGGGGCACTGAAACCTGCGTGTGCGTGTGTGTGTTTGTAAAAGGTCCCGCAGAGAGGCGGCTTGTTACGATGACGTCGAACGTTTTGCCTCACCTAGAGATCTAGAGAACACGCAGTGGATATAACCAGCTGTTGGCGGCTAGTGTGTGCTCGTCATCGTGCTCTGTGCTCGTCAATGTACTCGTGAGCTGTGCGCTCGTTTGCTGTATGCTTCATCTTGCGGGCTCCATTTGGGAGTCACGCTAGACTGTGTAAATGCATCCCATGTTCAACTGCAAATACTGCAAATAAATCCTGCTCGCCTAGTCCTGTCGCCCCAAGTTCCTTCGATCGTCCTACAAGCCCGACACCAAATCTTACATCTTAATGGCAGCAGTGAGATCGGCCTACGGCTCATAGATCGGCCTACGACTCGTAGACAGCAACGGCAGCTCACGGACTTTGGCACATTGTGACCGACTGGTATCCTGATCAAGTTGGAGGCGACTTGGGATTGACCACCTCTTGCAACTGACTGGATACGGCGGAGAAGGACTGGTGCATGGTGCTGCTTCAGTGGGTAAGCGTTTGGTTTTGGCTGTAAGATTTACCAGGCTTCGATTTCTCTGTGTTTGTTGATTTGGTTCGCTGGGATCTTTTATTTGTACTCTGATTGGCGCGAGTATCGCAGCAAGTATTGTGTGACAGCAGAGCCAAAGCTTAACGTAGCGACTATGGTCCTAATGTGTTTGACGGGAGCCGACCTGTTGTGGCTGTGTGAAGACCTCGACGTAGAGGTAGAGAAGGACTTTCCGGAAACAGAGATTCGTAAGACCATTTTGCAAAGTGACAATGATTTGGAATTCATAGAACAAATGGGCGAACGAATTGTAAGTAAAAGACAGGAACTGGAATCAATAAGGCAAGAACGCCAAGAGCGTGAGCAAAAACGGCAAAAGCTTGAAATATAAATGGCAACAGTAAAGAAACAGATACAGGATTTGCAGCAGTTAAACGCACGAAGTCAAAAGCGGCTTGAGAAATCTGTAGGCTGGACGCAGCGAAAGTGGGATGAAGCAGATAGCAGATTTTGCTCGAAAGCCGAAAGAAGTAGCAGTACCTGCGAGAGTAGCAGCACATTCGTAGGTGAACGGAAAAAGCGAGCAGCTAACGATGCCTTAGTGGCAGCAGAGGCCGTTAAAGGCCAGTAATGAAAGCGACGAGGTGCTGTGCCAAAAGAGAACTGCAGAGACAGCTAGGCCAGCTGTGAATGAATTGGCACAGTCACCGCGCGTGTGCGTCGCTTCTCATGGTAACGTGGTCGTTAGTGAGGTACAGGATACTGCGGACCCGACAGACGCGAGCACCCATGTCAGGTCAGATCTGCGTGCCGAAGTAAAGTGCCAGATGGCCGATGCAGTTGAGGGTAGTTCTCAGGATTGCGAGCTGCGTAGTTCAAGAGAAGACAACTGCATTGTTCAGGGATCGGTGCAGCTCTCCGCCAGTCTAGGTAGCCAAGAGAGGAATAATTCAAGGATCATTCGGACTGTGTGGGTAAGAGACCGATCCGGGGTGACGAGATGTGTACCGGCCAGCACGAGGCGCCAGAAGGCGACATGAAAGCGAGTTCCAAGAGAAAACGCCGCAGAAAGAACCGCGTTAAAGATAGAAATGCGGTGAGTGATGTAACGCAGCCAAAGTCGGCGACAGGCGCAAAAAGGCAGTGCGCAATAAAAAGAAAGGTGCGGTCGTCGTTGACGATGTTGTCGCATCAAGCACGTTCGAGTCACCGGTCAAAAGGAGACCAAGAAGCATGTTCTGCACGGACGCGGACAAAGGGCACGGGGCAGTTATGTTCCATGTCGGTCCGTCGTTCTTTTCGAAGTTCAGCGTGTAGTGCGAAGGAGCGCAAGGTGGCAGGACGAAACGAGGTGGTAGAAAATCGCGACGCGATCAGTCGAGATCGTGATGAAAGCACGGCGCCAGGACGAAAATTGGCAGAAGGCTGTAACGTCTTGAAGGAGATGATAGTGGGTCAGCCCTTTTGTTGTTCCTCGGTAGCCAGAGTAGCTTTCGAACCGCGACCACCTCGAGTTCGGCTCAAAAGTACGAGTCAATCGTAAACTTTTGAAACGGGAGGCCAAGAGAGCTTCCGTAGAAGGGAAACATGTTGTTTTGTTTTACTTTTGAACATTTTGAAAACTTTCGCAATTTAAGACTAGAAGTTTTTTCAATATGTAAGGTATGAGCTTTATTTTTTTGTTCGAGAAGCTCCGAGATTTGAAAGATGCGTTTCAAGTAAACATTTAGTCTCGCGAGGTGTAAATAATAAGTAGATAGGATTTTTTTTGTGTGTGTGATTAACCTGAAGGTTAAGGTTATCGTTGAGCGGCCTATGGTAACGCGCATGTGTATTAGTTAACTTTCGTTTTTTATGTGTTTTTTTTTAATTTCTAAGGCTAAGCGCGTGGGTTTTCAGTAAGTGCGTGGTTTGCCCTGAGTTTGTAGTTCCATTAGCGCATTTCCTGTGTGGGCGGGGGGAAGCAGAATGTTTATGACTAGGTGGCTCGTGTGTGTTGAGGGCAGCCGTATTCTGACTTCTCTAGTACGCGTGCGTAGAACGAGTTATTAACAGACGCATTTTTTAAAGGGTTCTGCGGAGTGCGTAAGTTGCGCAAGTTTAGTTGCTCGTTTACCGTACGTGTCCTGTATAGACTAAAGGAACAAATGTGAGTAAGCGTTATGAAAACTTTGTGTATGACGCAAGTACGTGTTCGGAAGAGGGACCACAAAGCTAGCGCGATTGTGATTACGTGCCTGTCGATTTGACCAGACTGTTCAGTGGCACCACTAAGTGCGATAAGTACGCCACTGTGATAGGGTAAGAACAGGCTGTTCGGGAACTTAGGCTGCTTAAGTTATGTTTGGGTATTGGTATTTGAGAGCCTTCGGTTTAGTTCTGCGTAAATGTTTGTGCTTGTGCAGCACAACAGTCAGATCTGGTTAAACTCAGGGGGAACGTGAACGCTCGCTTTGGCGGCACAAAATTTGGGGCTCCCAGTTGAGTGGCTTGCATTGAAATTTTGATACGAAGCCTGGTGGGTTAACAGCTGATTCCGGGCGTTTGCATGCTGAGTGGTATCAATTTGCCGGGATCGACTCTTCTGTGCCAGTTGTTGCGAGATGGTTGAAGGCATTCCAAGTGCGCAGAGGTTTCAGAGAGCAAAGCCATCGTCTTGCTCGCCAGCCATTCTCTTCCTGCCCAGCGGTTGCCAGCACTGGCCAGGCGAGATTTTCCGGGTGATGGAGGAGCTGGTAGGAATGGCCTGCCGAGGTGGCAACGTGCAAGTTATTTCAGCCCGCTGCACGTGTTGCGATCCACCCGCGCTGGGGGCGCCCTTCAGAGAACCATCGAGGACAGCGCTAACCAACCATGAACTTACTTCAGAGAACTGCGGACAACCGGCAGCGACGCGGCAAGGCTCAGCTGAGGGGAGTTCTCGAGGGGAGGTAATTGGCGGAACCCCCCCATGCGCTTTCAACACACCAGACAATGGACCACGGTGGAAGCCACTGTGCGGGGTCCGCTCTGGAATTTAGAGGCGCCGGCTGGGGTCGGGCGTGACCATCTGGCTACAGGGACGCAGGACAATGGACACCACGACGATTGCGCTGCAAAGGTCGTCTGCCCACGGAGGGAGCACTGAAACCTGCGTGTGCGTGTGTGTGTTTGTAAAACGGCCCGCAGAGAGGCGGCTTGTTACGATTTCGTCGAACGTTTCGCCTCACCTAGGGATCTAGAGAACACGAAGTGGATATAACCAGCTGTTGTCTGCGGCTAGTGTGTGCTCGTCGTCGTGCTCTGTGCTCGTCAATGTACTCGTGAGCTGTGTGCTCGTTTGCTGTATGCTTCGTTGTGCGGGCTCCATTTGGGAGTCACGCTAGACCGTGTATATGTATCCCACGTTCAAATGTAAATGCTGCAAATAAATCCTGTTCGCCTAGTCCTGTCGCGCCAAGTTCCTCCGATCGTCCTACAAGCCCGACACCAAATCTTACAAAGGATAGCAGAAAAGGCGCGAGGAGGCAGAGGAGAAAGAAAGGCGCGAAGAGAGAGATTATGCTCTTAAAGCGAGAGAACTGGAAATAGAGCAAATTCTAATCAACTCGGCGCGTTCCAGACCCCTTTCCGGTGGAGATAATATGCCTAAAGTGAGAATACAAGGTCTGATGCTACCGTACAGGATAGGCGGTGATATCGCACTTTTTATCGTGAATTTCGAAAGCACGTGTGAAAAGATAGGGCTGGACGAAAGCCTTTGGTCTCAAATACTTCTTTCAATTGTCCCAGGTGAGGCCACGGCAGTCTTCACACGCTTGTCTAAAGAAGACTACGAGAACTATGGAAAGGTAAAAGCCGTGCTCCGCAAATACCGCCTCTCTCCCGAGGCATTTCGACAGCAGTTTCGATAGGCAAAAAGGGGCAGCGACTCGCCCACTGAGTTCGCATACGAGTTAAAGTCAAACTTAAAAGAGTGGCTCAAAAGTGCACAAGTGCATGGTAACCACGACAAGGTGCTTGAATGCATAGCACTGGAGCAGTTTTATCGAATTCTTCCAAAAGAAGTTAGGTTTTGGCTGCAGGACCAGCCCCCAGAGGTTGACATAGAGAAGGCAGCGCAGCTCGCGGAGGAATATTACGCGCACCGAAACTTTCAAGAAACACTGATTCATCAAGATAGGCGACAAAAAAATGACTATTCTGTAAAGCGGTTTTCTCCTCACTTCCCCCTTTCGCCGAATAAGAAATCTTCCACGAGCGACGAATTCAGCAAGAGTATCGACTAAAGCTGAGGTCGCGAGGGAAGGGATAGCAGAGACAGCCAAGTTAGTTGGGGCCGCTAAAGCTAAGGCAGACATAGAACGCGTGTTCGTGGGCCGGAGACCAATTATCTGCTTCCGTTGCAACAAGGCAGACCATATTTCCTCAAATTGCAAGGACCAAATCGCGTTCGCCAGCACTGGCCATTCAGACCAAAATCTGAGGCTGCTCGAGCCATATACGTAGGAGGTCGTGGTAAACGGGAAAATGTGCAGGGCACTTCGCGATTTGGCCGCCACGATGAATGTTACTCATCCGTCCTCTGTTTCTCCCGCAGGCTATACAGGGGAATACAGCTGGATCAGACAAGTCGCAGAACAGCAGAGCGCATGCTTGCCATCTGCTAGGGCAACCGTCGTGGGCGCTTTTGGAAGGTTGCAAACGGAGGCAGCCGTGAGTCCAAGTTTACCCGAACAGTTTTCATATCTTTTTTCGAACAAGTAGGAGCAGCTTTTAGAAAAGGGGGACCGGTCGTTCTCTACCACTCTCGCTTGCATGACATTAACGCGGTCGTGGTCCCGCGCCTCCCAAAGAAACGTGAAAACACATCTTCGAACGAGGAAACTGACAATATAACTTCCTCACAGCGGCAGTCTGGGCTGGGACATACAGCTGATGAAAAGCAGATGACTCAGACTCGTGATGGATCAATTACCGGATAAGTGACAGTGGGGCAGGAGCCTTTCGAGACTCGGGAAAATGGGGCGCCTAGGGCTGAACTGGAAGGTGCACTGCTTAGTCCCGCATATTTTTGCTGGGAGCAGCTTAGTAGGGTTGAACGAGATGCGCTTATCGCGGCACAGAAAAGCGACCGTTCGCTAACTGTGCTGCAGGCTAATGTAAGTGAAGTATTGGCCCGAATAAACATCTCGCTCTACACCAGCTCAGGTCTCAAGTACCGGAAGTATCAGGATTTCAAGGATCGAACATACAACCAACTACTCATGCCAGAAAAGCACTGACCGCAGCTTTTAGAGTTAGCGCATAGGAATGCTTGGGCGGGTCACTTCGGTATCAAGAAGATAAAGGCTAGGCTAGCGCAAGATCTCTATTGGCCAGGATGCTGGAAAGAGGTTGAAACATTTGTTCGGTCATGCGACACTTGTCAGCAAGTTGGTAAACCCAATGACAAGTGACAGAATTTCACTCGGAGCGAGACCGGGCAAAATATAACTTTCTTCGATGGCCTCAGCTGTGTCTTGCCTGCCCGAATGACTGTTAGGAGATGCTTTGCAATCTATTCTTTAACTCTTTATTCTCTTTGAATGTCTCTTCTTTGAGAGTGCTGTTTGTGGAGGTCTGTATCCCGGGCTCTTTATCGGGTGCGTGTTTCGTGTTTAGCACAATAACTCTAATGGTGCTGTTGAGAGCACAGAGGGGGTTAGAGCGTTTGTTTTCATGGAGTTTGGTCTGGCGTTGTGGAGAGCATTGGGAAGGTGCTCCCTTTCACCGAAGTGGTTGGCGTTTATTTTCGGTCCCTCCATGAGTTTTCTCAGATCCAAGCAAAGGCAAGACCAGTGCATGAAAGGCCGGCAAAGCCATTTCTTTAACGCCATCAAGGACGCCACTCAATCAGAACATCACATACGTCGAGCCGCACCGAACAGCTCGACTTATGTATGTATTATCTGGCAACAGGGCGTGCTATTGTGTCATACTACGTGCACCACGTGCATATCAGCGAGGTGACGGGAGCTCCCACTTCGCGAAGAATCAAGAATTCGACACGGGAGGCGACTTCAAGAAGCGCCTACCCATCTCCGCGACGAAACAAGAATTTGACGTGGGTGACGCCAACACCCTGCCCCGCCTGGTTCCTGCCGACGAGGGTAGCCAGAAGGACTAAAAGGGAGAACCGGCCCATTGTAAGAAGAGAGAGTCGCTTCCAGCCACCCAGTCGGTCTGATGCGCTCTTACTGCTACCTGTACGCTATCTTCCACTATCTGTAAGTACTGTACAAAGTTTTTCGTTTCTTGTTCATCTGCGGAAAGAGTCCGTCTCTCTTCCTCCACCCCGAAGTCACAACACTGTATGTTCCAGAAGACACAAATAACGATGTGCTATAGTTCGCTAATTGCAAAGAACGCTCGAGTTTCCAAGCCCTTGATTTTCTGTCAGCACTGAGCTCTTGTTTGCAGTAATTTCTTACTAGCTAGCCGAATTATCTTGAGGCAGCACGCTGACACTACTGATGCCTTCAAATGCGGACTTTTTGGATTAAGACTCTTTGCTTTGCAAGCCTCTTTAAAGGAAAGGTGGCGCTTATAGATTTCTATTTCGAGACGGACCAGTAAGTCTCGGTCACAATGTTCTGTCAACAAGTTCGGTAGAAAGCGTTGTCAAGGGTTCGACGAAAATTCATTTCCTTGCGTAACATGATTTGTGAAGTTACGGTCACTGACCAAGTAACTGATTATCATCACGTTAGAGACGAGACGAATTTTCATTAAACCTTTACATCCTACACAACTAAACACAAGATGCAACCAAGATTTTCCACTTCTTTTCACTCACATCTAGAATAGCCACCTGCGAGTGTCACCGTTTCTACAACCGCACTTGCCAAGGCAGGAGGATTATCCTGAAAAGTCTGCATTTGAAGACATCAGTAGCCTAAGCTTGAGGCCTCAGAATAATTCAGCAAGCTGAGAAGAAATTACTGACAGCACAAGTATGTCAAAAGAAAATGAAAGGCATCAAAGCTGACCCCTTCTTGGCAATGCGCCAACTAACGGGTCATTGTTCAAACTTTTTTGGATGAACAACTTCATGGCAACTTGATGCCTTATGCTAAGGAAACAATAGTGACCCCCCCAGACAGTTGCAAAATAAAAAAAATCATCATCATCATCATCATCATCATCATCCTGGTTACGCCCACTGCAGGGCAAAGGCCTCTCCCATACTTCTCCAACTACCCCAGTCATGTACTAATTGTGGCCATGTCGTCCCTGCAAACTTCTTAATCTCATCCGCCCACCTAACCTTCTGCCTCCCCCTGCTACGCTTCCCGTCCCTTGGCATCCAGTCCGTAACCCTTAATGACCATCGGTTATCTTCCCTGCTCTTTACATGTCCTGCCCATGCCCATTTCATTTTCTTGATTTCAAATAAGATGTCATTAACTCGAGTTTGTTCCCTCACCCAATCTGCTCTTTTCTGATCCCTTAACGTTACATCTATCATTCTTCTTTACATAGCTCCTTGCCTCGTCCTCAACTTAGGTAGAACCCTTTTCGTAAGCCTCCAGGTTTCTGCCCCGTACGTGAGTGCTGGTAAGACACAGCTGTTATACACTTTTCTCTTGAGGGATAATAGCAACCTGCTGTTCATGATCTGAGTAAGCCTGCCAAACGCACCCCAGCCCATCCTTATTCTTCTGAATATTTCAATCTCATGTTCCGGATCCGCGGGCACTACCTGCCCTAAGTAGATGTATTCCCTTACCACTTCCAGTGCCTCGCTGCCTATCGTAAACTGCTGCGTAAAAAAAAAAAACTTTATGCCCTCAGATAAATACGCCCACTCAAAGCATAGAAGTTATGTTTAACATGTCGTCCTACAACTACACTCAACTTAAACCTCCTGTTTTGGGCAAGGAAACAAACATTACCACTGCTGCCTTGCCTGACTCAATGAAAATCATTTACACCGTGATTGGTGCCATTAGTGCCCATTAGTTCCAAAGATGAGGCCCACACCTGGACTTTTAGTGCACTGTACAAATTGCACAAGCATATCCCACAAGCTTGTCTGCCTTAGTGCGAGCGAGAAACCCGTATGGAGCTCCAAAAACCATCAAACAAATTAACGCAAACCCAAACCAACAAACCTAGCTTGTTCAGTCCCGAGAAAAGGAGACTCACGTCGGCTTTTCCTACAATGTTTCTCCCCATGAAAGAAGCTTGCATTGCTGTGTAGGCACGTAAATAATCAAGACGCATGCATCACTACCTATGAAAAAATCATGCAAAAAAGAGTACGTAGGGCACAGAGGTGTTGATGGATATTAATACTACCGTGCAGTAGACACTACGTCAGAAAAACAGGCGAATGTATTAATGACTGGATTTGCAACCATTTTAGCTTGATGCTCAGGTCATTTGGTGGTCACTTGGTAGTGCACAGCTCACTTGTAATATTTTGTGCGAAAACTGGGCAACTGAGGCGATGTATAAGAAGCATAGGGCTGGCGAGATTTGTGAGCCTTTCCTTATACGTGTGACAGGGAATCTGCGAGTTGGCTTCCCCTCCAGAGTATTATCAGATAGCAAGACTGCTTATTTATCATTGCAAAACAAGTGTCATAGTAGCCATGTGCCGTATTCGCTGTTGTGTGAGCAACATGCATTGTCGATTTATAGGTTCTTGCCATTTCACCTCTCGCTTTATATTGCTGTGCAAGCAGTAAAACTGGGTGGTTGTTAGACATAGGGAGGGGGGGGAGGGGTCCTGTCACTTTCTTAGCTTTCTTATGAATTGTGCGTTAAATAGGGCTTTTTTTCTTTGTGAAAATGTGCTACTTTAAGGCATAAACAAGCTCCATGGCAGTTTGCATTTAAGGAGTGTAAGCAGCCTCTGAAAACATGTACATGAGGAATACTGCGAAAAGAGCACGTTAAAAAAAGAGCATGAGAGTATTTATCACCAAGGCCAACCCTTCTGTCTTCTTAAGTATTTCTTCAAACTAAAACTCAAAACTGATATTGAAGTGCAAGGTGTGCATATCATATTACCTTGCCAAATCACAGTGGTGCCTGGATGTTGTGGAACCAACTCGGACGTGATCAGCACTGGTCAGCAACACAGCAGTCTGCTTACACTTCTTCTGCAGGCCCAGCCACACCTGCATTACAACAAGTGAGCTTAGTGTCACAAGAGTATAATATAAAAAGTGACACTATGAACAAAGCAGTACTCGTTAGGTATAAATAGGAACGAAATTCTGATATTCGCCCATTTGTAGGCTTTGGGTAACAAAGCCTGCAAGATAAGAAACATGCAATGTATGGGCCATCTGTGCAAAAACATTTTTCGAAGGTCCCGTTTATTGCTTCCGTCCTCTTCCTTGTGCATAGAAGGCAGTCAACTTAAGTAAACTGGACCAGACTGTCACGTAGCGTAAGCAAAGGTGGTCACTTCTTGGACTATGATATCATAGCACGACGTGCATCCTTACAGTTGTTTTAATGTGTTTTGTAATGCTAGCCACCCTGTAGGCTCTACACTGTAAGTTCACCCATAACCCTAATAGCATTACCCAGTAGGGCTAACTAATAGGTGTCCACAGCAGCACAACTCAGCATATCTATCAAGGAGTTTTCATCATACTTTTACACCTCTCCTCAAATGGCTTCAGCCCAATTTTTGTGAAGACATACAAGCTTGAAGCATCTGCACAAGCTGAATGCACCAGGGCACCATACAAAATACCACAATAGACAGTTTTAGTACTGCGTCATGGCGATACGTACGCAGCACGCAGGTGCTTTGGGGAACGTAGGAGCGCGTGTCGCGTCAGGGCTTTTAGTACTGCGAAATGCCTACATACGTAGGAGGGCGAGCGTTAGACGCCGGGCGCGTCGGAGCGCATTGGCCGCGTCCGCCAGTACGTCGAACCGTCGGTCGAACAAGACGCTGTTGATCTCGGTAACGTGATGTAACAAGTGGGCGCGTTCCCGCTTCATCGAACTATATTTAGGCCTTTAAGAGACTCTACTTTTAATACGGATGAAATACACGAATCATATCGAGAAAAATAGAAACCGTAGTCTTACTTTCTGAGGCTGGCATGGTCATTTGCGACGAACTGCACCAAAGGCAGGTCGAGGCTTTCGCGAAAACAGTACACACTGAACGCTTTCTCAAAAACAAATTTCCTATTTTGGCTATGCATTCCCACCGTGCAGGTTCCGCGAATGGCTTCTGCGCGTTCAGTTCACGCAGCAAAGCCAAATCGTAGGCCATTGAAAAGTACAGCCTTCCGCTGGTCGCCTTTGACACTGCCATTTAGCGAAAATCCTTTGTCTCGCGCTCTCTCTCGAACAAACAAGAACCACGAGCGCAGCACGCAAGGCTCCCTACGTACGCACGCAAGAATCGGATGCGTGCGTACGCAGCGGCCGCGTACGCATCACGCACCGTTCGTGTTGCGTTCTGCACATGCGCACTTTGCAGAACGTACCGATCTTACGTACGCAATGCCGTTACGTACGTTTCGTACGCAGTACTAAAACTGTCTAATATCTTCCTACCCAATTCCATGTTTAATATAAGACTGGCAAGTTCACTATAATGTGTAGAACATATCAACTTGCTCTGGAATCAAGTCATCATCACTTTCATAGATACAAATACGACCAGCATTACTACTGACATATGTGGGAATTTTGTGGACAAGAACACCAATCGCAAGAGCTGAAGTTTGGTCAAGTTGGTAACAGCTCATTTTCATGCTGTTTATAGCGCACACACACCCAAAAATACGCAACAAAGAGAGAGTGACGAAAAACTGTCCTCTTTAACACACTGAGTGTCCCTTACTGGATTTTGCATGCTGCACATTCCATCATTTGCCTGTCCCTTTTCTCTTCAGTATGTGTGCACTGTGAAGAGCATGGAAAGGAACACTGAGAGCATAGACTGCTACAATGGATAGAAAGAACAAGAATCATGCCCTCCGATACGGCGTACTTTTAAGCGATTTAATTTTTAACTAAGATCTTAAGCCTTCCATTGTGCTGCAAAAAGCTTACTCAAGTTGCTGCGCAAGACATAGTTTGCCTTTAGGGAAAATATAGTTACGGTAATTCTATTATTTCGGTAAATTGGTGGTTCTGCAGTATTGTGAAAAGGTGGCATCACTGAAAACTAGCTTAATTTTTTGTAATAAATAAGCTTAGTCCGCTACAGAGATCAGGCTTGATATAAATGTGCCACAGTTAGCACAGTAACTCAATCTTTCCATGACTGTTGAGGTAACAAGGATCGCAAACACATTTCTGACACACTGGAAATGTTTGAAGAAGATGGTGCTTTTCTGTTGCAATAATCTACCAGAGCTTCCGCAAACACAGTATGATATAGTTTACTGTAGGCATTTCAAATAGATGCTTTTTATGGCTTCTTAGTGACTTCGGAAATGAGAAGCAAGTGCAGTGACATGTCTGAGCACCTCGGACACTACTGGTGATTACATGGCCACACAAAACGCTGACATGCAAAATAATTTTTGGGCAGCATTGTCCCATGCCATGTCAGTCAGGCAAATATTTAAAGGGACAATGAAGAGGGGGGAAAATAATTTTCTGAGCTACATTATTAAATTACTCTTCGGCAACACTAGAAGAAGGCTGCATTTAGCAAAAGAGGAGGCTTGGTAAGCTACAAAAGAGATAAGAACGCAATAGAGGTGGTGAAACCACAATAATGTTGCCGCACTTGCTCACCGTCTGCTAAGGCCTAATTAATTTGTTTGTGGCAAATATTGACTTTATAGCCTTCTAAAAGAGACAAATAGTGTACTTTAGCCATTTTTGAGCAAATGTACTGAGCCGCAGCAGCCAAACTACAGTAAAATACCCTGGAATGCATAATGTCTCCCTGACATACCGGCATTGATGTTTTGGCACAACATTTGGTAGAAAATGAAGCTTCGACATTAACGCACTCTCCTATAAGTAACCTCCCATCAGAAAATAAGCACGAAATGAAAGAATACTTGATGCATCTGAACTAACTGAGTGTTTCTCTTTAGTGTTCCTTTAAGGACAAGTCCATAAGCTTATGCAGTGAGATATTTATCCGAACTCATATTGCACACATTCAAACCGCTTATCTTCGGTCTTGCTTAAAGTGCTTTTGTATACAAAACGACACGAAACTGAATAACAGGAGTCACTGTACAGAGAGAAATGAATGGGATTCCCCTAATTTGAAGCACCTGCACAGGCTAAAGAGGAACGTGGCTTCATGGCCTGAATGGAAAGATAAAAATGAAATTAACCTTTGGGTGGGGTATTATGGTGGTACCTCAATATCTTAACACATGCTTATTCAGTATGTACTTATCCGAAAAGCTTATTAATGACATACGCCCCCCTTTGCACTAATGCTGTCTATGCCATCCTGGTGTTAATAGCGCAAAATGTAGACGAGAGACGAGACGAGAAGACGACAGCACAAGCACTGTGGTGTCGCTTGTGGTGTGATCTTCTCGTCTCGTCTCTCGTCTATATTTTGCGCTGTTAGCACCAGGATGGAAAACCAACAAGCCCAAGCTGCTATTCTGTCTATGCCAGAGTGGGCTAAGGCTAAACCTTAGCAAGTCACAACATTTTAACCGTCAAATAAAAGTCCGTTGTGACCTTTGTTTGCCACTTTCAATAGTGTGTAGCTGTTGAAATAGCAACTATAATTATCGTAGGACAGCACGGCTTGAGCATGGCGTGCATAAAACACTTTTGTTCAGTGAGAAGATACATTCTGGTACTCTTTCGGGGATCAGCCTATAGGCTGCTCCCCTAAAGAGTACTAAAAAATGCGAATAATGCATATATGCACTACTCACAACAAGATGAATTGTTTCTGCATTATTCACAAAAAGATACCTTGTTTCTCTGAGAATGCCACAGCCAATTACATATTTCAAAGTGACCATTTTAAAATGCATGCAAAGTACAGCATGGCATTGAGGGTACCGCAAACTACTGAAATTCATATCAGCCAAGTTCAGCAGTCAACACCATAATCAAGCTTCTGAAAGTTGTGCATATTAGCAAGTTGACAGAATAATGAGGAGGAGAAGGTGAGGGAGATGGTTCCACTATAGCATTGTTCAAGCTCTATATCACATCATGTGCAGAAGGGCAAAGAATACCCAGCTTTCTGTTATACTTTCACCTGTTACCACTGCACCAAGTTGACTGACATGCCGAACAAGCAGTTTGCGATACCACGTTACCCTTACAAAAAAATTGTTGAAAGGTTATTGAGATATCATTGTTCAACGTCAACAAATGACCTTGAAAGATCATTGGGGAATTGTTGAAACAGCATTGAGGAAATTGTTGACAAGTGTTGATAATTGGCCCGCGACATTCTGTCGAAACATCATTGTGGCCTCTCAATTTGAAAGATCGTAGGCATATCGTTGAAACTATGGTGTATTTCAATGTTGAAAGCCCATTGAAGCATTGTTGAAGATGTGTTGCCTGTTGATATTGAAAGCTAATTGACGTATTGTTGAAATGTGTCATTTGTCAATGTTGAAAGCCCATTGAAGCATTGTTGAAGCTCAAACTTGAAAGCCCATTGACGTATTGTTGAAATGTGTTGTTTGTCAATGTTGAAAGCCCATTGAAGCATTGTTGAAGATGTGTTGTCTCAAAATTGAAAGCCCATTGATGTGTTGTTGAAATGTGTTGTTCATTAATATTGAAAGCCCATGGAAGAATTGTTGCAGATCTGTTGAACATCAACACAAATTATGTTGAAAGCCCTTTATGCCCCACTGGGTATTTAGCAGTTTAAACCTGCACTTTCCTTAAAATACTGCTGAGCTATGTTGCATATAGTTACCTTTGATGTCACGTTGGTATGTTTGCTGTGAGAGGGCAGGGATAAAATTTAAATACAGGGGTTTTGTATCGCAGGCCTCTGCCACCCTGGGCTCAAAAGCATGCTCCCAGATCGCCTGTAATAAACCATATTGTAAAACTGCTAGCAGTACTGTTATGCCACTTTTTTCAATTGTCAGAGTGGATGGACCTCCACAATATTAAGAGTGCTGAACTGATGCAGACAAAAACCATTTTTCTAGGTGAACTGTTTATTTGTAAACAAACATCTGTGTAAATGTACAACCATTTGTAGTTTGAGCACATCAGAAACTTCTTAAAAACTATTGCACAGTACAAACTTCCTGCAGCTTGACACCATAACAAAACAGAATACTGAAGATGTAGTCTGTGTGGCCCTCAAGTAAAACACATTTCTCAAAAGAAATAAATTTTTAAAAATAAATACCTAAATTAAATGTAGAAGCAGACTGACATGACTGTTAATAAGAGCACTCAAAAATGGCACTTGCTTTCTCTATTTGGGAGCCAGTGGTACTATTACCATGGCACGATTTGCTTGAGCCCACAGCACTCAACTGAGACCTGATATGCAGGGTGGTTATCTTTAAGTTTCATGGAATTTATTAAACACGGACTGTTGCAGCTAACATAATTCTAGATACAGAGTGCCAAACATTATTTGCATGAGAAATCAAGACACCATAGTCAGCTGATTAAGAAAAACTCAGTTCCTAATAAAGCTTTTCAAATTGTAGACGGTAATTTTACAAGGTGTATGCACTTAGAACGAACTTCCAGAATGACACCAGTAACGAGACACATGCCATCAAACTGGCTGTAGAAATGCACTGCTGTAGCACTTACTTTTTTTTAACAGAACGCACTGTTATGCATTGAAGCACAGAAGTAACCGGAATGCCCATGTATTTCTCACATTTATGGAAAAATTTCGCAACTGGTGTCATCCTGGAAATTAATTTCAAGTGAATATGTCTTTCAAAATCACTGGCTACAATTTGCAAACTGAAATATGTGCCGTGATGTGATAAGTGAATTAATAAATTTATGAGAATCAGTTTAATGTTTCCATTTCTTGTGCTAGTAATGTCCACCTCTGAATAATCCAGCTCAAGAAAAAAAATTATGCTACCTGGCACAGACAACTTAAAGATCTGTAAAACTGAAAAAGGATCACTGTACAATCCTTATTTGTTGCTTGAATGGTATGTGCCAATTTCGGTAAACGTTACATACTTCTGAAACATGGCAATCACAATAAGTGATGCTGATGGGAGCAATTTATTATGCTGCATTGCTGTTGCATGATCCAGTTGTGTTTTCCGCCATGATAACGTTCCTGCGCAGGTCATTCCATATCAAGCGACTTATTCATATTAACTACTTCAGATTTTTATATGAAAAAAAAACAGCTATTAGTGATGTGCTGGAATCAAAGTTACTCCTTGTGAGAGTTCCATTACAATTTTATTCACTGCCACAAAAAAATAACGAAAGAATTCAGAAAAAGATATGGTTTCATGCAAACATGAAAGGCACATCATGCCATTACCAGAGATCTTTCGTTGCATTTTAAATTGAAGCCGACTTATACCTATTAATTTTACTCATGTATTTTAGAAAGCAATAAGTTATTTTTACAAAGTTATGTCAAATGCAGTTTTTATTGAACTCTGACAATGGCACAGATGCACTTGCAGGTGTGCGATTCCATGCCGAATCGACCAGCGTTTTTTTGACAGCACACATATAGCTGAAACATTACTATATGTTTACTAGAGTTCAAAACTCGTTACCCACTTTTATTTATTTTTGCCAGATATTTTGTAGCACTTTGGTGACAGTTTAGTTTTCCTGCTCAGCTGAGCTAGAGGACATCAATCAACATTCTTCTTCAAATGCACATTGTATTGATCGAGGCCTTCAAATGGTGTGTGTGGAAATACGGTGAAGTGATGCAACTGCCAAAATAGCCAATTTTTTAAATATTTGAATACTTCAATTGCTTTCGGCACCGGCAAAAATGAGTCAAATTATTCCAATCCGTTAGTTTTTTTTTTTCGTAACGAAAATTCACAGGACAGAAATTAAATACAGAATGGTAGCCCAGGTGACATAGTATAGCAAAAAAATGTGAAGCTTTGAAGGTTCAGCTAATCGCCTGTAAAAAAAAAAACAAATTTTAATCTTTTGCAAGAAGCTTCATGTTGAAGAAAAAAACAGCTTTCATGGTTGGCCAAAAAGTATGTGATACATTATTGGATAGCTCTACATGTCTGCTATGCATGTGTGACGTTAAAAAAGGCATTATTTTTAAATGCGAGAAATTCTTTTTTGAAATTTTGTCAGCACCGACTTTTCTCGGATGTGCGCACTGCTTGCCGGCTGGGAATGCAGACCACAAAGCTGGCTTCGTCTCCACACAGATGACAGAGAAGCGGTGTTAGTGTCTGCATTTTATTGCCAAGGGACACATGCTCTAACGCAACGAGGCTTGTGTTTGGTGTGGGCCAGGTAAACCATACAGCCATTACACATAAAATATCAATACGAGGTCTGTTAGAAAAGTATCCGACCTTTGGCTGAAGAAAAAAAAACTGGGATAACTGGAGCGTTGGAAACCTAATCACTCTCAAAGTCGTCTCCTTGGGACTCCAGCCACTTCTCCCAGCGGTGCTGCCATTGTTAGAAGCATTCCGAGAAGGCCTCTTTCCGAATGGAGTTTAGCTCAGCTGTCGTTGCAGCCATAATGTCTTCTCTTGTCTGCAATTGTGCTTCTTTCAATGGCCTCTTGATTTTGGGAAATAGCCAGAAGCCGCAGGCGGCCATATAAGGAGAGTAAGGAGCCTGTCGAACTACAGGAGTCTGGTTTTTCGCCAAGAGTCTGAATCAAGTGCGAGAAAAACATTGTCGTGATGGATGCGCCAATTTCCTGTTGACAACTTTGGTATCTTGCGCCACACAGCATCACATAGGCCATGGAGGACATCCCTGTAGTAGTTAGTCTTTAGTGATTGTTTGACCCTGTGGTGCGTACCCGTGGTGTACCACACTGCGGGAGTCAAAGAAAGCAGTCAGCAACACTTTAACGTTGATGCGCACTTAGCGGTCTTTGGTTGATGCGCACTTAGCGGCAGCCACCGGCACGCACGACAAGTGAAATCTACTCTGTATATTTACAGGTTGATCGTCTTTACTAATAAGGATTAGACTCTTTTTTGTTGCCGACCCTGCCGCTGCTGCCACGAGTACATTGTTTTCCTGAAGTGTATTTGCCTTTGCACCGCACGACATGTCGAGATGTTGTACATGCCGCTCGCTTGTGCCTGAAAATGTGCCCTCTGCCAGCTGCTGTGAATGTAAGTTTAGTTTTCATTTTGGCGATTGTTCTGGTATAACCGAAGAGGTGTGGCAAACAAAACGTGTGAAAAAAAACTGGAAGTGCAATACATGCAAACATGGCCACACTGTGGAAGATGGAAGTGAGAAGCTTAGTGCAGAAAAGGAAGTGTTAACACGTTTGCTCAAAATTGAGGCTAAACTTGACGCTCTCCAAACCTTGCCCAAAATAATTAATGAATTAGAAGCCTCAGTGCAGCTTATCTCAGATAAGTTTGACGAATTTCAAAACCGGCTGACTGATCAAGAAAAAAACACCAAAGAACTTTGCCAGCGTATAGACAAACTTGAGAAGGCGGACTCGGCAAATGAAATTGCTCACCTAAAGCGTGAAGTCGAAAGCTTAGAGTGGCGAAGTCGCCGCTTAAATCTTGAAATACATGGCGTCTCTGAGTCCGTCGATGAGGACCTACTAGAAAAGATAAACGAAGTGGCTACCAAACTGAATGTACCGCATGTAACAAGGAAGGATATAGCTGCCGTGCATAGGCTGCCAGCGAAGGCCGACAAAACGCCTGCTATTATCACTCGCTTTTTGAGGCAAGAGGACCGTGACACTTGGCTGGCAAACAGACATTTGCTGCAAAAAGAGAAAAGCTTGTTTATCTGCGAAAATATCACGCGGCTCTCCCGCACATTGCTAACCTCGACAAAAGAATGGGCAAAAAAGAATGGCTACGCATACGTTTGGCATGCTAACGGAAAAGTTCTGCTGCGGAAGCAGACCGGCGACCCCGCTTTCGTCATTCGCAGTGAGCAAGATTTTATCAACTTGCAGTAACGTGCTCTTGTAGCACCCACGATGTGGGCGTTCTTTGTGTTCTTTAGTGCAAGATGATGCACTCATGTTTTGACCTTCCTTGTGAACCTGCTTTCTTAAAAAAAGACACACTTTCTTTGTTTCATCTTAACGCTAGGAGCTTAAAAACTAAACTTGATGAGGTAGACTTATTCCTAAATGACCTTAACTATTCTTTTGACATTCTTTGTTTCACTGAAACGTGGTTTTCCTCTGATGATGAGTGTGCTTTTCTTGATGGTTACGACTGCATATCCGTATGTCGCGCTTTCAAACGTGGTGGTGGTAGTGCGATGTATATTCGCTCACACTTCAAGTACAATGCACTCACAGAATATAATATTATAAATGAAAACATTGAATGTGTCGTTGTACAACTTTATGACATCCTGCTAGGAGTGTTTTATCGCCCGCCATCTGGATCCTTGAACCATTTCTTGAACTGTATGGAAGAACTGTTTGAACTAAGTCTTGAGTTAAAACTACAGTGTGCTTTTGTTGGCGATTTTAATCTCAATGTTTCATCAGATACCTCCGGCTATTCGCGCCTACAAGAGCAGTTTGTGTCATACGCGTGCTGTAACTTAATAGATATGCCAACTAGGATTACTCCTACCTCTCAAAGTATTTTAGACCTTTGCATTACAAGCTTTCCGCCTGACGTTGTCAAATCGGGTGTATTGAAGTGCGATTTAAGTGACCATTTGCCAATCTACTGCATTTTACCTCACAAAAGGCCTAATTCAAATAAGCAACCAGTTTTTATCCGCCATTACTCTGAAAAAAATATCAGCAAATTCAAATATCTTCTCTCAAATCAAAGGTGGGACTCCATTTTAATGGATACAGATGCAAATAAAGCGTACGAGGCTTTTCTTTCCTGCTTTATGGCTGCATACGAGAAGTGTTTTCCCCTCGAGCCATGGGTAAAACGAAAAAAGATAAGGAAGCCTTGGATCACTCATGAACTGCACATGAGAATCAAACAAAAAAACAGGCTGTTTGAAAATTTCCTGAATACCAAGCATGAAAATGACTTTACACTGTTTAAAAAAGTTCGAAACAAATTAAATGCAGATATTAGAAAATCAAGATTTGAATACTACATAACAAAGTTTGCAGACATTACGGGTAACTCACGGCTAATGTGGCAAACCGTGAGGGAGGTACTCTCGAAAAATTTCCAGCACAAAAAGGTTCCGTATCAAAACGACGCTATGACTGACAACGAAGTCGCAAATTTATTTAATGACCATTTCATTGCAGTCGGATCATGCGATGGGAATTCAGTTGATTCACCGTGCGAGCAGTTCATTGCATCAAACGCCGCAAACACATTGTTTTTAGCACCCACTGACGAACGTGAAGTGCTAGATATTATTCTGACACTAAAAAATGGCTGTGCTCCAGGAGCAGATGAAATTAAACCGAAACCTCTAAAGGCTGTAGGTGAAATAATCAGTTGTCCGCTCTCTCACATTTGCAACATTATTTTATCTACAGGCGTTTTTCCGCAGAAAATGAAACTGGCCAAAGTGACTGTTGTGCACAAGGGTGGCCCAGCGAACGAACTAACAAATTATAGGCCTATATCAGTACTACCAGTATTTGCAAAGGTAGCCGAACAGGTTATAAACAAAAGATTCGTCCGTTTTCTCACCGCGCAAAATATTATAGCCGATGAGCAATTTGGCTTTAGGAAAGATAGATCAGCCGAAACCGCACTCCTCGGGATAAAGGAAAAAATTCTAAACAACATTGAAGAAAAGGCACACACCCTGGGAATTTTCCTCGACTTCAGAAAGGCATTCGACTGTGTTCAGCACGATGTTCTAATAAGAAAGCTTCCACTTTACGGATTCCGTGGCGTGTCGTTGACCTTAATTGAGAGCTATTTAACGTCAAGAGAGCAATTTACTGTCATAAATGCTGCAGCCTCACACGTAAAAACAATAAAATATGGTGTGCCTCAGGGATCTATTCTCGGACCTGTACTCTTTATTTTATACCTGAATGATATTGTGAATATACCAGGCAGCGAAAACCTAGTGTTGTACGCTGATGACACTAATGTCTTTTTCTCAGGTAGTGACCCCTACGCGCTCGAAAGAAAGGCTAACTATTGGTTGACCGGCTTGAGTACATGGTTAAAACTAAACAAGATGCAATTAAATGCTAGTAAGACCAAATACATTCTCTTCAGAGCAAAAGGTGTAAAAGCTCCTGACAACCTAAACTTAAACTTTGAAAACACTCAGCTGAAACAGTGCTCGCAAATTCGTTTTCTAGGTGTACTGTTTCAAGAAAATCTCTCTTGGAATTCGCATGTTGATCAGCTTCGAAGTGATCTTTGTCGGGCGGTTGGCATTTTAAACAAATTGAGATATCTCCCGGCGTCCATAAAGCGGCAAATATACTATTCATTAATACATTCCCGTTTAAGCTACTGTTCCCTTGTATGGTTAACGACGACACAAACAAATCGAGATTCCCTCTTTGCAATTCAAAAGCGGGCGTTACGAGCTATTGGGAAAATACAGTTATTGCGCAGCTGCTGGCCCTTGTTTAGGTCTTATGGAATACTAGAAATAAGTAAACTGCACACATACAAATTATGTCTGGAAATATTACGCCAGTACAAACTAGACAAAAAAACCTTCGAAACCACCTATCACACTAAACTTAGCACATACGAACTTAGGAAACAATGTATGGAAACACCTCGTGTACGCACTAATTACGGTTTTCAGAGGTTAGGATGGCAAATTCCTGACTTAATTAATCAATACCCTATTATTCTGGATACTGTACGCAGCACTCCCTCTATACGTAAATACAAAATGTTAATTAAAGCAATGCTCATAAATGAACCTTAAAGGTGAAAACTGAACGTATACCTATCACTAGTGTGTTTGTAAATACTGCTATGGTCGAATTGTGCTTTGAAGTATGCTGTTTTGTTTTTCCGCCGAAAGCCTGTGTTTTTGTAAGGATGTCTTATGCATTGTGTAAAAAATATTGAATGTGTGTTCTATTATGTAATGCTCTTTCTTGATTTTTGTAACCTGTGGTGCCGCCTGTCATCCGGGTGGCGTGGCCTCGTCAGGCAAAGTATGCCTTTTGCCACGTCACCCTGGACAACCTTTTCGTTGTCTTAAATAAATTCTGAATGAATGAAATGAATGAATGGTTGGTGACGTGGAATGCTTCCACTGTAATGACTGGGATTTGGTTTCCCGGTCATAAACATACATCCAAGACTTGTCACCAGTGATTATGGTGTTCGTGAAGTTGAGGTCACTGTTTGTGGAATCCAGCATGTCTGTGAGACTTCAACACGAAGTTGCTTTTGCTCGACCATGAGCAGCTTGGGAACGAATTTCGGGGCAAATCTCTTCATGGCCAAATCTTCGGTGATAATGGAATGTGGATAAAATGTGCTGATGCCCACCTCTTCCACAATTTCTTGGATAGTCACACGACGGTCCCGCATCACCACAGGGTTCACTTAGGCAATGACCTGGTCATTTCGGCATATTGATGGCCGACTGGAGCGTGGCTCGCTCTCCACCGATGCGTGGTTGTCTTTAAACTGGTTGTACCACTCCTTAATCTGTGTGCTGCTCATAGCGCAGTCACCGAAAGCAGTCTGAATCTTCCGAATGGTTTCCACGTGGCTGTCGCCCAGTTTCTGGCAAAATTTGACGCAGTAGCACTGCTCCAGTCGCTCCGCCATTTTCCTTGCAATAAAAAAACGACGAGAGCACTGTGTACTACCTCATTCAAATGCTGCGTCCCAGCAATTCACGCTATTGGCAGGCAGGAAAAAATTCGTGCATGCGCGAAAAGGTTCAAGGGTGGCTGATGAAAACGCGCTTGTTTCATATTCATCAGGTGTCTGCAAAAAAAAGTCAAATACTTTTCTAACAGACCTCGTACGTATTAATATGCGAGGGAATCCTGCAGTGTTAAAAGATATCTTTCATGCAGTTTACAAAAAGAAATATCGGCTATTATGTAGACAGTAAATCCAGGAAGAGCGCTGATATTGTTCATACAAAGCATTTTAAAGGGCATGTCGCACTGCAATGCAACACAGAGGGAGCAGGACACTTCGTGCCCTGCTCCCTGGAGCCCAATGATGATGCAAGTAGAAAACACCTTTATAATTAAGACTGAAAACCTACATAAGTGTGAACAAATTCTTGTGGTGTTGTTTGCTACCACTGTTTCAGAGCCAGAACGTGTTCACCTATAAAAGTCATATTTGCCTTGTTCAGTCTGATGTGGTCAGACACCACTGGCGACCACTTTTTGCATTCATGTTAAAAAAATACAAGTTGAGACTGCAGCTGTAGCGCTTGACGTCACCTGCCTTCGCAATGATAAAAAAGGCAGTCAGTTTGTTGAGTAGTTTTTGTGGCTAATTATATTAACAATCTTTCCTTGCTAGCTGACATGGCTTCATATATTTATGCTATATTTATGCTGTATGTGTGATCCACAAATGAACATTACAGAAAATAATTTATTGCACTTAAAGAATACCTTTTTGTTACTTGTCACATGCATAGCAGACATGTAGGGCTGTGTAACGATGGGCGACATACTTTTGTGCCAACCTCCAAAGTTAATTTTTTACCTTCAACACGAAGCTTCTTGCAAAAAATTGGAACTTTAAGTTTTTTTAGCTGATCAACTGAACCTACAAGGCTTGAAATATTTTGCAGCTATCCCAAGTCAACCAGTCTGATTTTATATTTATTTTGTGCCTTCTGTATTTCCCTACATTAGAAGAAAATTCAAACTTTGCAAATTTTGGCAGTCACACCACTTGTCTCTTGACATGAACATCATCTGAATATCTGGATCATACAATTTCCCTTTCAAAAGAAACGTGTATCAGTGCCTTCTAGCTTAGCTGGGCAAGAACAATAAATTTTTGCCAAAATTCAAAAAAATTTTTGCGAAGGAAAATAAATGGGGAGCAAGAGTTCGGAGTTTCAACTATATCTGTGATGGTCAAAAAAACGCTGGTTGGTTGCCCTGGAATGACTCAAGTGTATGTATGAAAGCAAATTTTCTCAAAAATTTTCTTATTGTACCTACTCAAAATCAAGCAAACTTGAAATGCTTTGCCATAGTGGAACAGTTCTTGACAAAATTGGGTGGTTTGGCATGAAATGACTTAAGATACTTAAAAAATATATTAATAAGGAAACACTATCCTTACTGGAACCATATCAAAAACTAACATAAAAATGTAGTGAACTATAACAAAGCACAGCACTTGTATTCTGGATTAAGCAATCCAATGTGGGCTTCTCAGGAGACTTGCATAATTAGCATAAATAAAATTAACATAAAAATGTCAAGGCATAGAAAGGCACAACATTTGTATGCTCATTTGAGAAATCCAAATTGAGCCCTTCACGAGACTAACATAAAACATAAAAATGTCGAGAGTTACAAAAGCACAACACTTGTGTTTTGGTTTGAGCTGTCCAACTTGGGCTCTTGAGAGGCTATTGGTCCCATGCGAGAAGCGAGGCCAGAGTTCTTTACATAGGGCATGTTGGTACCAGGAAACTTGTGACACGTGAAGCCTGCAACAACAAGCCAGAACAAGTTTTAAAAAGCAACTTCTACATGCAAAAGAATGGCATGCAATATGCCCTTGTTATAATGAAATTGAATTATGTATTTGTGTAGCTTAATTCCAACTTTCCACGGGTACAGCTTTGCAGCATGACCATTTAAATTGATTCTGTGTGGCACGGGACTCCACTAAGTGTCAAATGCAAGAAAGGGCAAAGAGGAACAAAACACTGTAGCAAAATAACTTTACGAATATCCTCAATGTCGAAGATGTGAACTTTGCTTGCTGAGAAACAAAATGGTGAAAAAAATTCATGTTGTTCATAAATAAACCTGAACTGACAATTAAATTATTTCTTGTAACTTTCATAATTAAAATGTGCAGCATTTAACTGTGCTTTTCCATGCTCCAAATACAATACTGTCATGTCACTACAATTGAGTGTAGCTTCATTTGAAGTTAGGTTTCCTGAGTTCACATGCAATCGGAATGTACTTCTCGCCTTACAATGACTTAGGACTTTCTACATTAAAGAAGACACTGCTTACAGCAAAGTATGTTTTCTGCCTCAACGATTGAATTACTGTTATAATGAGGATTCCATGTAGTTGTGCACCAAGCTGCTTAGCATGAAACATGCAGAATGTGACAGATACGAAGAAATGCTGTCTTTTAAGAGCCATATGCCATAGGACTGACTTCTTTAACCCTTTTAGGGTTTACTGCCGTACATCTGTGGCTGTGACGGAACGTTCTGAAAAAATTTGCCGTTTCAGAACAAAGTGTTGCCTAGCATCCCACTGGAGGTGCTGCAACCTTCCGAGGCTTCTAGAAAATATTCTTAAAGTGCTGTCGCTCCATGGGTTTCTCCAAAACTGATTTTCACTTAGCTCCTTGGTGTCTGTCATTGCAGTAATTTGGGAGTGTTGCCACAAGTTTTTGTAAGTTTCATTACACAAAAAAATTATGCTGCTTTATCCTGCATAAAAAAATAAAACATCTAAAACTGCAAATACTGAAATGGTATTGCCACTTCATCATTATTTAAAAATATTATTTACCACTTCATTTTCTCGGAACGTCACTCTGAAGAACTTAAATCTGCAATAAAAATATTAAGAGTGCACGAAAAGTGATTTTTGAGGCTGAACCGAATAATGCTAGAAGCAAATCAAATAATGGATAGCTTCTGAATAATGAACAGCTGATATCACAATTAATGTAAGATGAGGCTCACAACCTAGTATTTTTAATGTTTGCAAGTTTCTGTCATTGTTATGTTATGAAGAGCTGTTTATTAAAAGCACAAATGTAGCAGCAAAAGGTTTCCTCACATGCACAGGACTCTTCAGTAAGCATAAATGATTGCTGTACAGCCTCTAAAGTACAGCTACTTAAGTAATGTAGCCTGGTCTGCTATTCTTACAAGTTCTTACGTTTTATGTCTATACTATGTTATTGGACGTGAAAATTTACCGTACTTTGGCTCAAATTTCATGTTTTATTGGTGTTTCGAAATATTAGAATACTCACATTTACAAATAGTGACCATTCAAAGACTAAATTGAATAGGACACTATTCAATTCGAAAGTTTTGAGCATTTGCAAACCACAAAAAATATTAACTCCTAAATTAGAGAGGCATATTTCTCCCCAAAATGTGACCCTCAACGGGCTAAACAAGAGCGACAGAAAAGCCCATTCATCTTTTTGATTATTTTAAGCCCATAATCTACTTGGCAATGGTTCATAATAACCCTGTTAACAGGTAGGTGAAGTAAGGAAGCAGGAATCAATTCTAACAATTTCAGAATGGGAGTAGTGGACATGTCTGATGGACTGTAAGAAGCTTTATACATTAGGCCCCAAGAGCCTATTTTCAATTTATTGAAGTATATGGGGAAAAGCCTCATAAATATTTTTTTTCATATCTTAGAATACAAAGTGATAAAGTGTGCGTTAATAAATACCAGTCACAGGTTAAGTGCTTAGAATGAGTAAGCGCCCACTAAACGTAGTACTGTTGACAGCAATGCTTGCAACTCTGTCCATGTTGTTTCTTTGATTGAAACAACCAAAAGAAAATTGCCACACCACTCAGGTTCCCTCTGCTAAAAGGCTGCTGTCTGGCATCACATGGACCTCCTTCAATATAGGAGCAACCTTAATTCGATGTGGTCTGTTAAAATTGGTGAATCTACTGTTTCACATCTCAGAACCTGGAGAGCTGTTTTGATTTCTGCAATTTGGTGAACGTGCTCCTGCTCGAGCTGAGCAGTAACCACACTTGAGCATAGCTTCTCCGCAATTCGTGTATTAGAATAACACTTTCAGGCTAATTAAACATGTCGTCCATGCCAATAGATTTGGAGTGTGCTTCACAGACAACTATTCCTTGCAATGACAGCCATGTAGCACTGCTAATGCGCCAATGCAGCTCATGTTATGTGGTGGAGCCACTAAAAACTTTCAGCAGTGAAGGCAGCTTTCAAATTTTAGAAGCATTTGTGTATGGCGGCATTACGCACTTATGATCACATGAACAGTCATTCCAAATAGTAGGCTATCGTAGCACACAACTGCACACACTTGAAAGTCGTTTGTTATGCCAATGGCAAGTTCATAATTTTAGAAAAAAATGTGAATGTAAAAATGCAACCAGAAAGGATATATGGTACTTGCCTATAACAGCACTGACCCTGGTGGGGTCAAGAGCCCTTTTTGCCCCTTGGTGTTATTTCCAAAGGCCAAATGGCCCATGAGCTCCTCCTCTGTGAACACATGGTGAAGCAAGGCCCTTGCAAACTTTCCTGGTCCACCATGGCAGGCCATGGTAAGCTGTGCCAGGATAACCTTCTCAATGTGCACTCCTTCAACCTATGTGAACCTGCACGTTTAAGTAAATGTTAGCAAAACAGTTTTAAGCCTTTCAAGCACATTCACACAACAGCCCTACTGCAAATAAATTAAAAAAGTACCTGTTGCAAATCTAGAACGCTAAACTGGACTTCTTACAAGCTTCTTATGCTGTCCGGATGCCACGTTTCAGAAGAACAATCCAGCACAAACAAGAATAATAAACCAAAGTATCCAAACATCTAGTACTTGAAAAAGGGGAGTACCAGCGAAACACAAATGACACGCACACAAGGAAACGGCATTAGACACGGACTCCCTGTCTAACGCCTCTTCCGTGTGTGCACGTCCTTTGTTTTGCTGGTACCCCCCTTTTTCAAGTTCATCATGCACCAACTGGCCCAAGAGCTTGAGCTAATGCACATCTAGTACTATTTATTGTGATTACCATTCTTAGGATACTTCATATTTTCAGGTCTCTATTTTCCCATCCATTTGTGTCAATAGGTAGCCCATGGTCTAATGGGGAGATTGGGCTGCTATGTTGAGGGAAGAGTTCAAAATCAACCGTCAGAACAGCTTGGGTGACTGGTTATGCGACCCTGGGCATATGCCACTTTTCAATGAATCTCTTTCCCGCTATCTTGGGCAACTGCTGCTGCTTGTGTTGGCAAGCAGCATTAGGAGCTCGAAGAGGGACATGATTGTCGATCATTACTAAGATTACCACTACACATCATGTTCACTTGCTGTGCTCCAGATGTAATGTGTGAGGATTCCACTCCACTGTATGAAATGTACATAAGTTGCAAGGACAGTATGTGCCAACCGCCACCTCAATTAAATTAATCGACTCGCAAAGCACAGGCTGCACAAGATCACGGAGTGAACTCAGAAGTTTGTGGACAGTCAGTTGATGTCCATGTCAGGGACTTCTAGGGAGACTCGGTCATTTCCTCGATGTGCATCATCGTGCCGTCACACATTGTATTACAATTCTGTCTGTCTTGTTGTACCACCGTTCTAATAGTCATCACGTATCACCACAATTCAATATATAAATAGACACTTATATCTACTGTTTATTTAATCTTTATGGAGATTACTTTGAGCATGAGTTTTTGCAGAGATCATGAATTCTACAGCTTAAAGGAGCACTAAAGAAATATAAATTAATTAAATTCTGGCATTTTAAGTGCCAAAATGACAATCTGATGTTTAGGCACGCCATAGTGGGGAACTCTGGACTAATTTTTACTAAATTAGGCTGCAAGGTACCTGGGCAGTTTTGTATTTACCCTCCATCAAAATGCGGTTGTTTGATCCTGTGACCTCGTGCTTAGCGGAGCTGTGCCAACACCCCTAAGCAACTACGGCATGAAAGCACTATAGAGAAAAATTATTTTAGATGTATCTGTACATTACCTTCCTACAATTCAAGAGATTCACTCATACCGTAACAAGAGGCCGAGTAAACTGTAAAAGCAGCAAGAGGAAAGATTGGTGGCAGTGCTGCCTTGAAGTTACCACACCCGCTTGCTGTGACGTCATGGATTTAGATGACGTCTGTTCAGGTGTAGCAATTTTTTTTACAAATAAAGATGTTCTTCATCATATTCCAAAAACCCAAATAAAAAGCGTCAGGAACATTTACAGAACCAATACAACCAAAGTATGAAAAAATACTTGGAATCCATGATGTGACAATGAGGTGTCAGCACGAAGATTTTGGGGCGATACTCAGAAAATTACACTTTGAGTTTTATTTTCTCTAATAATCAAGCAACTACCAAGAAATTTACAGTAGTTATTTAAGACGATGCTTTATTTAAAATTCATTTAGGGTGTCATTAGTGTCCCCTTAATACAAAACAAGGAATGCACTTGGCTGCGTAATAGGTTAACATGCATCACTGGTTCTCATTAAGGTAGGATTATCAGTATAGCAAAGGGCATGCACTGGCTGCTCCAGAGGGGAGCCCTTCCACTTCCCCTCAACCTTCCAATTTCCAATTTATGAGCAGTGATGCAATTTCTGTATCTTAACAAGACATAATGCCAAGATAGAGCATGTGGTGACCGGCACTTCGCACCATCCAGCTCGGCATCAATCTTTTTGGAATTTGGCCCTTGAAATGCAGAAAGCCCCGATCATTGCTCATTCTTCAGCCAACTTTCTCGAAGGGTGCTGCTGTTCTGGTTTGATACATCTAGCAGTGCACTGCTGTATGACATAGGCCATTATACCTTCGTTCTGGTAAAACTATAAAGATGTTCACTCATGTAGACCACTAATGTCCACACTAAGTTTCATATCAGGCATATACACTGAAAAAGACACATTCTGCGTTTAATATGTTCACAAGTGACACTGAATTCACTCCCAGTCCCGGTGCAGTTGTTAAGTCTTTCAGCTGAGTGCTTAAAGGCACCATGTCTCCTAATGAAGGCACTCTGCACCAATTGATCACTGGAGCAAATGCCTTGCAGTTGCATCAGCAATGTTTTTTTCCTGCTTCCTGCAATACATTTTCACGGCATCACTGTATTTGATCATGGTGACGCTACAGAATGGATGACCAAAGAATTCACCTTTAGCGTGCCAGCTGGGGCGTCTCCCAGCTCACTTTGAATCTGAAAAAAGATGTCAGTATTAAAACATGAAGCCACGATGCAGCAAAAGCGACAATCAAAAGAGCTACATGGACCATTAGGCTGACATAAATGGACAGATACAAATGACTAGTCATCGAATACACGAAAGTGTGGCTGCTCTTGCCAATGGCAGTGTGAGCTTGTCAAATAATTTATTTCACATTCCTCTACTTATATTAAAAATTATTTCCACGCATCTACTTAACTGTTATGGCCACATATTAAAGGCAGTTCCTTCATATAAGGCCCCAGTGTTACATTCTTTTACTCCCCGTCTACCTGATGCTACTGAAGTTTTGCTTACACTCAAAGAAAGAATTTCACAGACCTGCTCTTTCGACAAAAAACATTATTCCAAGCTTGTGGCAAAGCGTCGTCATTTAGTTCACAACGATGCGCTCCGCTTTCAATCTGCTCACTGTGTAGTGCTCGGATTCAAAGCAAAAATGGCTTTTCGACATAACTAGCTACTTCTATGGTCACAAGAAACAATGCTAATTATTGATGTTTATGTTGCCGATAACATATACATGCCGCCTCGAAACACAGTGGGACGACAAGGCAGATATGCCAGGCATTTATCTCGTTCCTTTACTGATTTTAAAACTTTGTTACATCAATCAGTTACTAAAGTGCGAAAAGCTGAAATTTCACGCTGTTACATTTCTTTAATGTTCTATCCCAGTAAAGTAGGACCTGGAGTGCCATGAAATCTGCCTTTCCGTGAATGCTGAGCACCTACGCGAAGCCGTTTGGGCGAAGCACTCGATGGCACCGAACGGAGAAGATAAAAAAAGAAAGTTGAATGCGCGCTAACAGGTGGAAAACAAAACACACGCGGTTGGCAAGGCGTGTAACTCGGTGATTTCGCAGCACTCTGTGGCATCACCCCTATTGTATGTCACGTATCGCATAGAATCGCGTGTACACACTTGAAATTTTTTATTATTGCGAGACAGCCTCCTCTGTGTTTTCCGGTCGCGCGAACGTCGGCCGCACGGCGTGACAGATAGTGGCGTTGAAGCACCGCGGTGTCACTCGATCCTGAAGGGAACACCGCAACAGAATACATTTTCGCTGATCCCACCGCCCCCCCCCCCTTTGTTGCTACAGCTCACTCACACGCCTTGTACTAGCGTGGCGCAAACGAAATATCTTCGATTACAGTACAGATCGGATGGTTTCAGGTCGCATTGTTATGCGCTCATTAATAAGGCTAACTCAATCGGTGCTCGAACACCGTATTAGAAATCATGGCGTACAACAGCCCTGTTTTAGCTGGCACCACATAGCTGCCTTACGTCACCACTAGCGGAGAGTAAAGTTAAACCAGGACAAAGCTCCACGTTATATATCACAAATCTAGTGCTGTACAACCAATTCTCGCAACGGAAGGATAGTGCTAGGAATGAAAACTAGAAAAGAGGCCCGCGGAAAACACGCACAGGCGCTGAACTCATTTCCGGGCTCCCGTACACCGCTTCGCAATGGACGAACAAGGGGAATTCGAAACATCAACTCACCTTTGATGACGCTGAATCGGAGGCGATCATGGCGATCTTCGAGGCAACAAGCCCATAAAAAGCGAGCAACACGCAGGAATATTCCAAAGATGTCACAGCGAAGCACACAAAGAACGCAGAAAAGCAGGAAGCTTTCAAGCGAACAGCGTACACGAACTCGCCGGAATGCTCCAAGCATCAACACCGCAAACGCGCAATCATACATGTACACTCATACAAATACACGCTTATATTATCATAAATTGTACTATTTGATAACAAATTCTGTCATGTCATGTTATTACAGAACAATTGTTGTGCTTTGCATGTGTATGAAAGTTTTTTGCTTCACTTCTTTGATGAACTACTTTCTTTGGCGCAGTAACGCGGTGCACCGGCCGGAGCTAATGGAGTGCGCTGGAAAAGGCGCCAAATTCAAACGTCGCAAACGCCGTGCTAATTTGTGCGCGCACAGTTTTCGTCGTTTGGATTTAAAAAAAAAGTAATGCGTGCCGCAACCATGCGAACTGAACTACTGACCAGAAAAGTACAGAAACGTCGCTGTTTGTGCTTCTTATTTCGACGTCACAGCAAACTGCAGGCGGTCTGTCGTCCCATTCTTTTAAACATTTGTGTGTGTGCTTCTGCGCTGTGCGATTTGTCACCGAGAACGTATAGCAGCGCAGATTCTGCTTGGTGGCCGAGCAGATTCCCAACACATTCGCCAGCACCCCGTCTACGTCACAGAAAAGAATGTGGCCTCCATGTGAAATATGAGCACGATGACATACATATCAGCCAAGCTTTTCGTTTCGTTCTGTGCGTGCTAACGGGTAACATCTAAGCGATACGCACTCTGTAAAAACGATGTTCACTCCTTTATCCGCCGCACCCGCCGTGGTGGCATAGTGGCCTGAGGTGTTGCGCTAATAACCCGAGTGCTTGGGATCTAATGCCGCTCGGGGCGGCTACATTTCGATGGAGGTGAAATGCAAGAACGTCCGTGTACTGTGCGTTCGGTGCAGGTTAAAGGACCCCAGATGGTGAAAATAAATATGGAGTTTCTTACTACGGTGCGGCTCATAATCAAAGCGTGGATCTGGCACGTCAAACCCCAGACTTGAATTTTGTTAACGTTCTCCGCCACCTTGACCATATTTAACATGGAGGCATGCAATGCCGTTTCCTAACACACAGCCAGGGCACTGCCCCCTTATAATGGATGCCGATGGAAATGCAGGATGCGTCCAATCATCGGTTGTTTGTCACTGCTAGTAGAGACGTTTGTCTTCTCAAACTGCATATATATATATGCAGGGTGTTTCTTCCTGCTAACTTTAGGCCGAGTGTAAACTCTATGCATTCTATGACGACGCGACCAAATGCATGTTGCTCCCTTTGGTATGTAGCGTGTCGCGCTATTTCTGTGTTTTGCTTAATTAGCTAATTAGTCAAGGATAATTAACCAACTTCTGAAGCAAGGAAGTTAGGAAAAAAATTCCAATTAGCAAGTTGCAGAGCAGTTGGCAACACGTACGAATAAACCGTTTCTGTCTTTCTGTGTGTTAAGCATTAGTGTTTTTCAGCTTACTGCGTATGCTCGCGAAATACAAAAAGCACCACATGACATGCCCGCCTGCGAGTCGTGATTGCACTGCTCCTAAGCCTTCCGCGCACAAACGAAAACATACCATTTAACCGGTGTGAACACTCGTCTGCTTATCGCCATCATGAACCGCAGCGAGGGAAGCACGTCGCTGGCGTCAATTATAATACCTCAGCCAACGCCTTCGTCACTGCCCCGTCGCCTTTTAAGCGGCAGCACACCCTGCTCGATGGTATGCTCGTTTGAGAGCGCTGCAAGCACGGCGCGCAAGCGGGTATGTCAGGTGATATTTTTTGTATTTCGCGGGCATCCGCAGTAAGCTGAAAAACAATAACACTTAATAGATAGAAAGTTAGAAATGGCCTAATCGGACGTTTTACAAAGTGCTCTAGAACTTTCTAATTGGAATTTTTCGCCTAACTTTGTTCCTTCAGAATGGCTAATTTTCTTGACTAATTAACTACTTAGGAAAAATACAAGAATAGCGTAACACATACAAGAGTGAGCAACATGCATTTGGTCACATCGTCTTATGGTGCATCGGCATATTTTTAAACTCTGAGTAAAGTTAGCTGAAACACGTGTATATACATCTATGGTTCAAGTAACGTGAAACAACACCCTGTATATATGCAATGGTGACAAGTGATCAGTAAAGCAACATATATATGCAAAAAACGCACACATACGTATGTTCGTGTGTTTTTCACATATACTTCGAAACTCAATATTGCTCGTGACTCAATCTTATTCAACAATAAGTTAACAACATTTAGTAAACGACTTTATTGTTGAAAACTACTCAACAATGGTTCAATACTCAATACTATTCAACACTATGTCAAGAGAATTTAGTCAACGACTTTATTGTTGAAAATTACTCAACATTGGCTCAATAATAGTCAATACTATTCAACAATATATCAACAGAATTTAGTCAACGACTTTATTGTTGGAAACTACTCAACAATGGCTCAATAATACTCAATACTATTCAATGATATATCAAAAGAATTTAGTCAACGACTTTATTGTTGAAAACTACTCAACAATGGTTCAATATAACTCAACACTATTCAACAATATACCAACAGAATTTAGTCAACGACTTTTTTGTTGTGAACTGCCCAACAACTTTACTGTTGAATTATTGCTCTGTGGTTTCAATATTTGTTGAGGTATTGTTGAAAGGCTATTGAGTCAACAATTCGTCAACAATACGCCAACAACATTTCAACAGTCATTTTCATAAGGGTATTACAACCTGCAACTGCTGCGACATCAGAGATCAGCTTCAAGCCTGACGCTAAGCTGTACTAGGGACACATAATCAACTGGCTACATTACAATCTAAAGCAAAAGTGTTGAATATTTTTTGCCACACCTGCCAGCCTGTGCTCTTTATATATTGCAAAAATCCCAGACAGAAATCCTATGTTGGAAAGACAGCACGTACTTTCTTAAAGCTTTCTCTTAGCACCCACATTTTTCTTTGCATACCTTATTAATCATTATTTACTTTGACATGCTGTACTCAAGCAGCACACTTGGAACAGCAGAAACTAACATGTTTTTAGATCAGCGAGTTTTTCTAAGTGCTTTTGTTGCTGCCAATTTGGCCTACTTCTTGAATGTATCCTAATAAACTTAACTAACGCAAGTGCCCCTCTGACATTTTCGTTAGGGATTTTTCATTGCTACCAATTAAGAAAGCAGCATAAGTGCCATGACTATTTTTACGTGCATTTTCGCAATCCCATGCCACTCCATCTCTCAACAGCTTTAAAACATCTTCACCCATAGAACTTCATTCTCATTACTTAATGGAACATTAGTAAAATTGTAGAATGAGCAAGAATTTGTAAATTGCACGAATGATTCGGGAAATTTGGCAGGTAGCAAATACACGAACAGAACCTAGAATACATAAGTGGCCGTGACCGTTTTGTACACACCTTGTCACAGCAAGCACATTGATGATTTGTCATGCTGTTCAGGTTGCATTAGTGCCGCAGACTCCTATGTGGTGCAGAGATGCCTTCATCTCAGGAAATTGTGACATCCCTAAACAATAAGAAAGGTTCAGCTTATTGTAATCACTGCTGAAACTGCAAACTTGTGATTAAACAACATCGCGTAAAATTGACAAAAGCTCTCGTACAGCCAGCTACATGAAGCTGCATCCGCTTAAAGAAATTAAATATCTCATTCTTACATCAGGCGGTTAGTCAACGTGTCAGAGGCACGAAAATACACAGACCACTAAACACAAGAAATACAGGTTGCCTTGACGACAATCAATCAGCAGAAAAATTTGCATACAAGCTAAAATATTCTCACGAGTCGGCGCATCGGGTGCCGTCGCGCGTTGATGTTATCTGCGAAAACAACACATCAATGTACTTCCAGAAATGTCTGTACGATTTCTGGACCGAATGTTTTTCGGTCCAAGCGACTGTCAGCCTTCATTTTTACACGACTTCTTCGTTCAATGCAACCGCTATGTGTACGCAGCACACTTACATGCGAAAGATTTCACAGAGCATACGGGATTAAGCGCAAGCAAAGAGCAAGGCTCGCGCGGTGATTGAGCGCAAACGAACGAAATCTAAACGTGCGGAATCGAGGCGATCAAGCCCTTATTAAGCTCTCTTGACCTATTTTCTTGGAGCGCTCATTTGAAATTAAAGGACAAAATTTAGCAGTTCGGGTCCTTCTTTCGTTTTTCGCCGTAGTCAGGCACAGCAGGTTTTATTTCCGCGTGTATGCAGATATTTTTTCACCTCACGAATGCCGCGGCGGCGCGGTTTAGCGTGGGCGCCGTCTGCTACAGGAACTTCCTAGATGGCGCGCGCGGCAGATGTCGCTACCATAGAGTTTCCTACAAAAATTACAAGAGGGAACTCTGGCGCTAGTGTCTACGAGAGCTGCAATGGGAGCGGTTGTCCCAGTATGGGAATTACATGGATATGCGTAAACTTCGTCCTTTTGGCTTCAAATACGGCTTTGTGACTTTGTAAACTCGTCATTTTCAACAGTGTATTGCGTAATAAATAATTATGTAAACATCATTAAAATTGACCGACGGCAGGACTCGAACAGGGACCCTAGCACAGAAGCCTGATGTTGAAACCATTAAGCCACGAACGCATGTATCGACAAGCGAATGAAACGCCCTTATGAATTTATCGCAGGCATGCCAGTGCCTTGAGACGCTTGGCGCGTTTCGATTTCGCCACCTGGACGAGCTCAATCGTTGCAATTAATAGCAGTTGCACGCGTTCCCGGTGTCTTCTGTACTACGAAGAATATAGATTGCGCTGAAATATACGACAATAAGATTTATATAGCGTAATATACAAAGCCACAAGAACGTCTGAATTAATTAATTATGGGGTTTTACGTACGAAAACCACTTTCTGATTATGAGGCACGCCGTAGTGGAGGGCTCCGGAAATTTCGACCACCTGGGGTTCTTTACGTGCACCTAAATCTAAGCGCACGGGTGTTTTCGCATTTCGCCCACATCGAAATGCGGCCGCCATGGCCGCGATTCGATCCCGCGACCTCGTGCTCTGCAGCCCAACACCATATCCACTGAGCAACCACCGCCGGGTGAAGAACGTCTGAATCCACAAGCACGGAGATCAGACAAATCCATGTACTTCCCATCATTCCCATGGTAGGACAATGATTGCAGCGCCAGAGTTCCCTCCAGTAATTTTTGTTGGAAACTCTATGGTCGCTACCTTGAAAATTATAGACGGACCTCAGTCACAACAACGTTTATAGATTCTTTTGAAGTACCTCAACTCCTCTCCTCGCCTACGCGCACCGAGAGGCCCGCTGCCGTTCCCGCCGCCACAGCGATGCCATCGACCTCCAGGCCAAGCGTACGAGCGTCGTCTGCTATTGCCTGGCGCAGTTATGGTTGTTTGTCGCGGCACTCGGCATTGACATGGTGCTCGCTGAATAAAGCAGCCGTTATTTCTTTCTGTTGTTCTTTAAGCAGAAGTATAATATTCTATAGAAACCATACTTGAGTGTGCACGTCCGAAGAAAGGAATGAGAGGAAAAAAGTGGTCCTACAAGCCGAAGTGCTCACGCAATATTGACGCTCGGTGACCCACACGTCGCCGGTACTGGCATCTCCGTAAGCGCAGAAATCCGACCGGACGCAAAAGGCCTCAGCCGCCGCCACGTCCGCGAGGACAGTGACAAGGCACACACAATGAGAAAATAAAATCGGCTACACCACAAGAAGCGCAAACACCCGTCACTAGCGTACACACGTAAGTCGAACAGTGCCGCTCACTTGGCGCAGATATCGACCGCGGCACGCTCACAGTCCAAGGAACAAGTCGCGCTCTGCTCGAAAGGAAGAGTCGTGCAGATGAGAAAGTAGCAATAAGTCTCAGTCCGAAATGAGGGGAAATGACGTCATTTCCTTACAATAGAGGATGGGTTTCTTCGATTTTCCATTTCTGCCCGCGGGCTGCCAGAGCCAGCAAGAGCGTCTTCGTTTTTCTCGGGTTGCTCTGCCCACCGCGCAACGCACTTCCGCCGGGCGTTCGTTTTGCTCGCGCTGGATGGTTCTGGCTACCCGCGGGCTGCCAGAACCTGCCAGGACGATTTTGGTCTGGCTGCTCTCTGGGAGTTCTCTGGCTAGCAGACGACTAAAAGAGGCGATGGGCGCTCGCCGCCATCTTTGCGGGGACTTCACGGATTGCAAAGCGGGCGCTTGGGGACTTAAGTTTACCTCGCTCAGGGAAATGTCTACGGTCATCTTCGGATTTCCTTACTTGTAGCGTTATCTTCTTTAAGGGCTTACGCTCCGTTCCGCATTGCGAAGCGGTGTGATACCAGCAGTGGTGAACCGTTTGAAGCCTTCGTGTGTTTGTGTGTGTGTGTGTCCCCTGAAGGCTTATTCGCGGCGGTGATCAGCGCGCTGCGCTCTCATGCGTGCGTGTTATCTGCATTGTGTTTCACGCAAGTTATAGACGCTCATTCACACATTGCGGTACATTTTGGGTTCATCTTTCTCTGGTGGCCTTCCTTTTCTCATATATATGGCGCATTATATGTATAAATCTCCTTTTTCAACGGTTAGCGAAGGCTTTGCAGCTAGCCCGTGTTCGCGCCGTCTCTGTCGTATGCTTAGGTGGCAGCTCGAAACCTATATGTGTTAAACTGCAGGCCGTCGATCTGAGAATGCACTGGTTGCACTCGATACATTAGACACACGTACATTGGCTTATTCTTATGATCGCGACCAATGTGTGAAACGTTTCGCGGGTCACAGGCGGCGTGCATTTTCATGCGCCAGCCGCGTCCCCAGCTCCTTAGGGTCAAAATGAGAAGCACAATCAGCCACACCAAACTTTCTGAAATTGAAGCGAAAGCAGGTCGGCACGAAATTTTATGCATATGAGACGTACCCGATAACCTGCTTTTTCATATCTTGTGATGACATGACGCCAACTCGTCAATGTCACCGGTGGGCGACGTGATCGCTGCGAGCAAGGATCCTCGAGATATCGCCTTCGAGCATACAAGCATACAGGCCATCTGTTGCGCTGCTCAAGGTGAGGTTGCGAGGTTGCCCAAGTGCGCGTCCTGCGCCGAGTCGCGCGAAAGTGATCGTATCCCTGAATGCAACTGTACATGTTGAAGCTGGCAACGCATAAATGGACTGACTACGCCCAGCGCGCGCCGGCCTCGCCAGGCGCTGTCATGCTGGTAGCATGTTTACCTTTGGCCAGCTGTACCGGCGTTAGATTTTGCAAACTTTGGGCAGGGCGTATTTGCAATTGCTAGTAGGTACAGAGGGGCGTGGCATATGCGGAGACCATGAATGTTTGCGCGCATACGCGAGTAAGTGCGGGTGCGAGAGAGGAAATGTGGGGACTTTTGCTCCTTGAAAATACTACTCTGGCTAGGTACTACGAAGGAGTTTCTTGGGGCGCGTTGTATGTGCTTGTTCCTAGGCGCGCCGGCAGAAGTCGTGGGGCGCGGTAGTGCTGAACTTAGCATGGCAAGTTGGCAGTTCGACGCATTTATATCTATTCTGTCATGTTTAATGAAAACAACGTGTCATTATTTCACATTATTGGCGGCGAATCCAGGACACCAAAGCGGCAACGGGGGCATCAAAGCCAGAAGCCGGACTGGCCCGTAGGTCGGGGCTCGCAGAGGCCTGCGCGTGCCAGGGTATATAAGATTGGCTGTCCGCTATTGCGGACAGCCAATTTTTTATGCGAACACCCCCTGGCACGCTTCGGCCTCCGCAGCCTCAACCCACTGGCCACCCTGCTTCCAGCTTTGATCTCCCCGCGACCGCTTGGGAGCCCCGGAGATCCTGCACCGCCTGCTTTAATATAACCCCAGGTGCACTCCTGAGGCCTCCGTTGGTCGGTTACATGTACCCTCCTGGAGCAGTGCTTGTAAAAAAGCCGATCTATCGTCGCGACGGAAAAGGCGACCCGCCGCTTATGCAACGCCATTAAGAACATTAGGTACTTTTAGCGTGTCCGGTATTCGGGCAAGCACGGGCAGTTTTCCGGTTTAGCGGGGGCGTCAAGGTGAGCGGCCCGATTGGTGACGCCAGCTGGTGGCGCAAAGCTCAACCACACAAACACAGAGCTAATTACTGTATTCTGCTTAGCTGCTGGGTTAAATTTTTGACAGTGGCGTAATCGTGTTCACAATTACGCCGCTGCCAAGAATTTGCACGAGTGGCGAAGCAGGATATGGTGAGTTACTGCAGTTTTAGCTATGCGTTTGTCTGGTTGAGCTCTACAACACCAGGCAGCTTCACCGCTCACGTTTACGCCCCGACCATCCGGTAATCCGCCCAAACCGCTCCCGTTTACTGGAATAGCGTACAAGCTAAAAGTCTCTATTGCCCGTTCAGACACAGCGACCACCAAGCGGCGTTTCCGCCAGCTGCCACACTGCGCGGGCAGCCAGCGGCGCAGCCTAAACAAACTCGCTCCGCATTGCCGGCATGTCTAGGGGACAAACGAATAAAACGCGCGCGAAGTCTCCTCCGTAGTGCTTGTGCTGAGTCATATATTGAAGGAGCAAAAGCCCCCAGATTTTCTCTCTCGCGCCCGCTCTTAGTCGCGCATGCGCTGAAACGTCGAGAGCCATAAAAAGGGACACGTACTTCTGTACTTACTAGCAATTGTAAAAACGCGTTCCGCTAACCGTGATCGCATGGGTAGCGTGGGTAGTAGAGGCGTATTATTTCCATGTTTTGCGTGTTTTAGGCGGCCTGTTTCTACAACTTTGCTGACATTGCTTTCAACAGCGAGGACACCAACCTGCACACACAGAATTTAAACCAATGTTTTGAACTTTCTCGTGAACGATGGCTTGCACGAGGGCAACTGAAAAAAATGCTAGCATCAAGGCTGCGTGAACAGAAAGCTCCTGTCGCCGTCGCATCCAGTTCACGCAAAACGATTCGTGCCATGTCCTCTGACGGCGACGAATGCTGCTGTGCGACCGCATACGTCGACGCTGCGGCAGTATTGGGAAGTCTGGTGAATAGTTGCACGACGCATCGGTTTCGGCCTGCTCGGATTGTCGGCAATCTTTGATGATGCCATCAACTGGGGAGCAGCTTTTCCACGTGAGCAGATTAAAAGCACGCTTGAGCATGTGCGCGACCTTCTCACCTTCTATTATGTCGTGGCCGGCTTAACCCCAAAACAGCCGCACATCCTGGATGTACGAGAGAGAGGACTCCGTAGGGATTGGCCAGGGCAAGCCAGTTCATGCTTTGTGGTAATTTTACGGCCGGCTGGATTGCCAAGCAACTCCGTTAACTTCTCTTTGCATTGGTCCCAGCTGCTTAGCTCCTCTTCTTGGTTTTCCTTCCACACTTTTGCCGTGCCACTTAGGCAGAACAACTGGTTAGCTAGCCTAAGTAATGGGTCCCGTCTGTTGATTCCACTCACGCGTTCCTACATAGCTACCCGCTCTTCAACGTTGGCGCCATCATTCCCGCAGAAAGTTCTGGATCCTTGGATTGAACAACCACAACGGAAGGCGACAGCGACGTGGCTGGTGACGGTGACGATGGAGGCGGCAACGACGTGGATGCCGCGTGCTCACCGTTATTCATGGTGATTATGGTGATGCGACGTCCACTGCGGAGTTCCGTTTCCTGCCGTACTACCCAGTATATCAACCAATATAGTACGGGGATGTTGGGAGTATAGACACACTGTATTTACAATATTGACACGTGTACTTATCTTTATCGGGCGACCACGTTTCGCCGCCTAACAAATGTAATCGCACAGCGCGGGACGCGCCTGCATGTATCAGAAGTTTCTGGAAAGTTATCGATGCTTCTACCCGGCTGTCTGTTGTCGCCGAACCTTGTGCTATCAGATTTTATCGCGTGACGCGAATGGTGTAGAACTTTGTGGAAGGCACGCGGGTCCCAACGATTAGTCTGGAACATTCGACGACTGTTGTATAAAAGCCGACGCGCTTGACCCGCTGATCAGATTTTCGACGATCGCCGAGCGTGTTCGCCGCTATCGTTGTGCTATAAGTGTAGCCTGTTTTGTGGGCACAGGTTAACCCAATAAAAGTTAGTTTTCTTGTTCACAGTATTGCTACTGTGTTATTAAACGTCACCACCACGTGACATCTGGTGGAGGTGCTTGTGCGTTCATGTACCGAACGCCCCCGCGAAGCCGCGATCTAAGCCCGAAGCCCGAGGAAAAAACCGACATCGTCCAAGACCAGTGTGCTAGCCGCAGACTGCAAAGACTGCCCCCAGAGCACGGACTTCTGCTAGAAACGACAAGGAAGATAGTGGTCAAGACAACCCAAATGGCTGCCCCAGTGTCCCCGTTATCCTACAGCAACCTCGGGACCCACCAACCTTCCATGGAGCAGCAACTGAAGACCCGGAATCCTGGCTGGAGACGTACGAGCGAATCGCGACTTTCAACAACTGGGACTCCGAGGACAAGTTGCGGCATGTATACTTCGCCCTTGAAGACGCCGCCAGAACGTGGTTCGAGAACAGGGAGTCGACATTGACAACATGGGACCTGTTCCGTACCGGCTTCCTACGCCCCTTTACAGGCGTCGTGCGCAAGGAAAGGGCTGAAGCTATGCTGGACGCCCGAGTACTGCTAAATAACGAGAACGTTGCCATCTTTACGGAAGAAATGAGCCGTCTCTTCCGCCACGCCGAACCGAGTATGCCCGAGGAGAAGAAAGTCCGGCTACTTATGCGTGGTGTGAAGGAAGAACTTTTCGGCGCAATGATACGAAGTCCACCGACGACCGTAGAAGAATTCCTTCGCGAGGCCACCAGCATCGAGAAGACACTCGAAATGCGGAACCGGCACTTCAACCACCGCACGAGCTCTACAAACTACGCAGGAATTCAGTCACTGGCCGCCGACGACCTGCGCGAGACTATCCGAGCGGTCGTGCGGGAGCCTCAAGTGACTTCGATTGCCGACGCCGTGCGTGAGGAGCTCCAAGAACAACTTGGAGCAGCCCCTGAATCGCCGCAACCTCAGCCGCAAGCGATGACATACGCCGCTGTAGCCCGCCGTCATGTTCCCCCTCCGCGCCCACGGCTGGGCCCAGTGACGACACAGTTCCGTCGTCCACCACCACCCCCGCCGCCAGCACGCCAACCCGTCAAGCCATGCGGCATTCCAAGGAAGACTGATGTTTGGCGGGCCCCCGACCACCGCGCGCTCTGCTACCACTGCGGAGAAGCCGGCCATGTGTACCGCCGATGCCCATACCGAGAGATGGGGCTGCGAGGTTTCGCCGTTAACGCGCCGCGGCCACAGATTGGCGAACGACCTCGCGATATCGTCGACTACTTCGCCGCCACTCAATGGAGCCCTCCACGACCTTCGCGTTCGCCATCACCAGGCCGCTACCTGTCGCCGCAGCGCCGACCATACACTGGCCCAGCCCGGGGCCGGTCCGTCAGCCCATATCCGGAAAACTAAAAGCAGCAACCGATGGAGGTGCGGTTGCTGTTCGTCGAACTGACGAAGATCCGCCGACGAAGACGCCGAATAGACTACTTCGACGACACAATGACACGCCGCCGTTCCGACGAAATGTGGAAGCAAAGAGTACGACGACGAAAGGCAACTTAACGACGCAACGTTCTAGCTTCAGTTCATCACGACGCAGCCGTGATCCGACGCCAAGACCTAATTGCAATGCCAGACAAAGAACCACCGACCTCGATGTGCTTCTCGACGGCCACGCAGTCACCGCTTTAGTGGACACAGGAGCCGATTACTCCGTCATGAGTGGACCCATCGCCGCTCAGTTGAAGAAAGTTAAAACTGCATGGGAAGGCCCTCAAATTCGGACCGCTGGAGGACACCTCATCACGCCGACTGGAATCTGCACGGCAAGAATAACCATTCATGACCGGACTTACCCTGCTACCTTCGTTATCCTCCAACAGTGTTCACGAGACGTCATTCTCGGTATGGACACCCTGAACCAACATGGCGCTATCATCGACCTGAAGTCGAAGTCAATAACGCTGTCGGAAGATAAAGCGATACCGCCGGGGAGCCTTCGTAGTCACCGCGCCTTGAGTGTGCTCGAAGATCAAGTAAGCATCCCGCCTCGCTCCAGCGTTGTTATTTCGGTCGGCACTGAAATGCCCGCTGACGTAGAAGTTGTCATCGAAGGCAACCAACGTCTACTGCTAGACCGTGAAATTTGCGTCGCAAGAGGGATCGCTCGACTGCATGGAGGGAAAACTGAAGTGTTGCTGACAAACTTCAGCCAGGAGTTCAAGCACATCAACAGCGGCATGACGATCGCGTATATCGAGGAAATTCTGGAAACCAGTAATGCGTTTGTCCTCTGGGACTCCACCGCATCTACCCCGACGATCATGGTTCCCGAACCAGACTACGACATTATTCCAAGTCTCCCCGTGATTAAGCAACAGCAGCTCAGAAGTCTGCTCCGACGATACAAAGGCTGCTTTTCGACGTCATCGAGGATTCGATAAACACCAGTCGCCAAGCATCGCATAATCACCGAGGAGTACACTCGACCACTCCGCCAGAGCCCTTACCGAGTTTCGCCGCGAGAACGCGAAGCTATACGACAACAAGTCGACGAAATGCTGCGCGACGACATCATCCAGCCGTCGAAAAGCCCGTGGGCATCCCCTGTTGTCCTGGTGAAGAAAAAGGATGGAACCCTACGTTTCTGCGTCGATTATCGTCGTCTGAACAAGATCACGAAGAAGGACGTATACCCCCTCCCACGGATAGACGACGCATTGGATCGGCTCTGCAACGCTAAATACTTCTCCTCGATGGACCTCAAGTCTGGCTATTGGCAAATAGAAGTCAACGAAAAAGACCGCGAAAAGGCCGCCTTCATCACTCCAGACGGCCTCTACGAGTTCAAGGTTATGCCATTTGGACTGTGCTCGGCACCTGCAACGTTCCAGCGCGTGATGGACACGGTTTTAGCAGGATTGAAGTGGCAGACCTGTCTCGTTTACTTGGATGACGTCGTTGTATTCGCCCGAAATTTCGACGATCACCTTGGCGGCTTGGCACAGTACTAGAGGCCATCAAGTCATCAGGGCTCACTCTGAAGCCAGAAAAGTGCCGCTTCGCTTACGATGAGCTTCTTTTCCTAGGCCACGTCATCAGCAAGTCTGGAGTCCGCCCTGACCAGCAGAAGACAGCTGCCATCGCAAAGTTCCCGCAGCCCACCGACAAGAAGGCAGTGCGCAGATTTCTTGGCAGGTGTGCCTACTAAAGGTGATTTGTCAAGGACCTTTCGCGCATCGCTGAGCCGCGGACACAGCTAACTAAATGTGACGTCGAGTTCAAGTGGGAAACGCCGCAGGCCGACGCATTTCAAGAACTAAAACGACGTATGCAGTCGCCGCCCGTACTTGTGCACTTCGACGAACACGCCGATACCGAAATCCACACTGACGCCAGTAGCCTAGGCATCGGTGCCGTCCTAGTCCAGAGAAAAGATGGACATGAACACGTGATAGCTTACGCTAGCCGGTCGTTGTCAAAAGCGGAAGGCAATTATTCTACAACCGAAAAAGAATGCTTCGCCATCGTTTGGGCTACAGCGAAATTTCACCCTTACCTATATGGCAGGCCATTCAAAGTGGTCAGCGACCATCACGCGTTGTGTTGGCTAGCTAACTTAAAGGACCCTTCAGGACGGCTGGCACGGTGGAGCCTCAGACTACAAGAATACGACATCACTGTAACATACAAACCTGGACGAAAACACTCAGATGCTGATTGCCTATCAAGTGCCCCCATTGACCCGCCGCCGCAACATGACGAGGATGACAACGCCTTCCTTGGAATAATAAGCGCGGAAGACTTCGCCGAAAAGCAGCGAGGAGAGCCGGAGCTAAAAGCCCTGGTCGAGTATTTGGAAGGGCACACCGACGTTGTCCCTAGGACACTTAAGCGTGGATTGTCTTCGTTCACGCTACAAAACAACCTGCTCGTGAAGAAGAACTTCTCACCAGTCCGCGCCAGCTACCTTCTTGTTGTACCGTCAGCGCTGCGTCCAGAAATACTGCACGCCCTACACAACGATCCAACCGCTGGGCACCTCGGATTCTCCCGGACGCTGTCGAGAATACAGGAAAGGTATTACTGGCCGCGTCTGACCGCCGACGTCGCCCATTACGTCAAGACATGCCGAGAGTGTCAGCGACGCAAGACACCACCGACAAGGCCAGCAGGATTATTACAGCCGATCGAACCTCCTCGCCGACCATTCCAGCAGATTGGGATGGATTTGTTGGAGCCGTTTCCGATGTCAACATCCGGGAATAAGTGGATCGTCGTGGCGACGGTCTATCTCACCCGCTCTGCTGAAACTAAAGCTCTACCAAAAGGCAGCGCAGCCGAAGTGGCGAAATTTTTCGTCGAGAACATCCTGCTGCGACATGGGGCCCCAGAAGTCCTCATCACCGACAGAGGAACGGCTTTTACAGCAGAGCTCGTCCAAGCCATTCTGCAGTACAGCCAGACAAGGCACAGGAGGACAACTGCCTACCATCCGCAGACGAATGGCCTCACGGAACGGCTGAATAAGACCCTCGCCGACATGCTGGCAATGTACGTCGACGTCGAACACAAGACCTGGGATGCCGTCCTGCCGTCCTGCCGTACGTAACATTCGCTTACAACACGGCGGTGCAAAAAACAATACGGATCACGCTGTTTAAGCTGGTTTACGGCAGGAACCCGACGACGACGCTCGACGCCATGCTGCCCCACGTCACTGACGAAGAGAACGTTGACGTCGCTAGCTATCTACAGCGCGCCGAGGAAGCCGCACAGCTCGCCCGCCTACGGATCAAGAATCAACAAAGGACTGACAGCCGACACTACAACCTCCGACGACGCTTCGTCGAATACCAGCCCGGCGACCGTGTTTGGGTTTGGACACCGATACACCGACGAGGACTGAGTGAGAAACTATTGCGCCGCTATTTCAGACCCTACAAGGTCATTCGACGTATTGGTGCGCTGGACTATGAGGTCGTGCCAGACGGAATTTCGCATTCGCAGCAGCGCCGCGTACGATCTGTAGTGGTCCACGTGGTGCGTCTGAAACCCTTTTACGGACGCTGACGAACTTCCTTATTTTTGTTTACTTTGCTACAGGTGTTTTTCTTTATTACTGTCATTTGTATGCAGCATCGGGTCGATGCTTTTTAAGAGGGGGGTATTGACACGTGTACTTATCTTTATCGGGCGACCACGTTTCGCCGCCTAACAAATGTAATCGCACAGCGCGGGACGCGCCTGCATCTATCCGAAGTTTCTGGAAAGTTATCGATGCTTCTAACCGGCTGTCTGTTGTCGCCGAACCTTATGCTATCAGATTTCATCGCGTGACGCGAATCGTGCAGAACTTTGTGGAAGGCACGCAGGTCCCAACGATTAGTCTGGAACATTCGACGACTGTTGTATAAATGCCGACGCGCTTGACCCGCTGATCAGATTTTCGGCGATCGCCGAGCGTGTTCGCCGCTATCGTTGCGCTATAAGTGTAGCCTGTTTTGTGGGCACAGGTTCGCCCAATAAAAGTTAGTTGTCTTGTTCACAGTATTGCTACTGTGTTATTCAACGTCACCACCACGTGACAATATATATACAAGGAGTCAATGTGGTTAAGATGGCCGACCAGTAGCAGTAGATCTGCTTCCTTTTCCTTCTTTTTCCTTCCGTCGCAAGATTATATATATATATATATATATATATATATATATATATATATATATATATATATATATATATATATATAAATATATATATATATATATATATATATGCAGGGCAGCCGAGGGGGCTAAATTTTTGCTAAGCATGACCGTATCCTCGTTTGCTTCATTTGGTGATGTATATATGTAAGGCTGAAATGTGCAATGTGTGACAATAGCATTTTCTCTCTCAACTATGCGCGGTGCTATTCAGCATGCTCCCGATTTCTAAAGAGAATGACAACCAATGTTATGGAGCATATTTTCTTTTATGCGATGGAGAGATTACCGTGCAGAATGCCCAATTTGGAGCAGTAACGAAGAAAATTCTGCGGAATAGCATTATTAGAATATTAAAATTTTTATGGATGGTGCAAACAATAGTAACGCCATGATGGAAGAATAGAGAGAAAAGCCGACCACGATTCCGGCCGCAGCCGTAAAAAATCATCCCCTGTTTACAAATGCAGCCTTGACGCGGTTCTCCATTTTCGAATTGAATTGCTCGATTAGTTCGCCGATAATATATGCGTCGTTGCGCCATTTTCTCTCAATCTCTTCTTGTACATTCCAAGTCCAACCCTTAAACAAATTCTGTGAAGATTTCAAGAGAGAAAGGGTGCTTTTATTCATGTTCTTTTATCCACGGTGCTACTATGGGGAGCACGTGATAGTAAATGCGAGTCGTGTTCGTATCGCAGTGCAATTGCGCCTCTTCAGCAGAACGACCATAGGACAAGTCAAGCAAACTTACATGCGTGTACAATTAAAACAACTTATACAGGCTGCCACGAAATTAGATGCGCCGTGGTTCTGCTACACTGGTTTGCAAACGTGAACTTTCTCTACATTAAGATACAAACGGATATAAATTACAAAGAATGGGTCTCTTTGAGCAAGAAGTAAGTTGCACCTAGTAACAGCTAAGTTCCCGTACACAGGTTCACAGCCATTCAGGGTGACGGGGTGGGGCATCCCGGGCACGTGCATCCTCCCCATAATTCATAATTTGCCCACTTACATGCATAAGACTACAGCCAATTGATAGAACTGACTCCAATGACTTTCCTACTTTTTAGCGCATATATATGTACATATAAAGAGTATTGATTGGGGCGACCTCGAAGTTTGGCGAAAGCGAATGGTTGCAATTTTTAAATTTCGAAGTCGTGTTACGAATCGCAGGCGAAGTGTTACCTCTGCTAGCGAAAACGCCGCACCGTCAGCTGTTAACACGCGGGTACTTTCTACCAAGAGCTGCAACTTCACGCTGCCGGTGATTCTTCGCGTTAGAGGTTGAGGGCGCCTAACGATTTTTTATACATCCTACTTTATGGCCGTCTTGCATTCCCGCTATCTATCGATGTGCATTGGTTTATGCACCGTGTCTCTTTTGAAGATGAAAGGCAAGACCTCTGCACAGCTCTCAATCAGCTAGATGGAAAGCCGTTCACCTTGAAGAAGATCTTGGGACCATGGCCTCGCATATCGCACCTACAAAAGCCCACAATAGCGCTGCTGCAATATTTGGAAGATACCGGATTGAGTCAGCGTCTGTGATCCGGACTGAGTGACCGACTGATATCCCCAGTGGACTTTTTCTTATTTTAACCTTTCCGTCCCCCTTTCCAACGTGTAGGGTAGCCAACCGGGCTCCGTCCTGGTTAACCTCCCTACCTTTCATTTATCATTTTCTCTCTCTCACTCTCTCTCCCCAAATGAACCCACCCTGCTCTACGTTAAACGCACAATTGACGCAATGATCTTTGAACTAAAGTGATACCTCAACAGTTTCCTGTTTTTTTGCTAGAACCAACCGTGCAAGCCATATAACAGTACAAATTAGGTGCCTGCGTATAGAGGGCCACTCTACACATGTGGTCATCTGACCGATGTGTTCAGTTAGCGCGCTTTACCGAAAATGTAACTAGAAAACGTGAAAAATGTACTGAGGAACGTTTTAAGGAAGTACGTTGTACGACCATGCAATTCCTTCCGACACTTATGTTCCGGCAAAATTATGTTCTGCCACTCCCAAGCGTACTAGCTGCGGAGCGTGCTATTCACTTATAGCCACAGCTGATTCAGTTAAATGACGCAGATAGTCTTAATGCGAAAGCATGTCAAGCTGCCGACAACCATGCCTCTTTGTGATGCAGATTGCAAAACAAAATGATTGCAAACCTGCAACCAGAGCGTTCTAGGCGATTGTGCGAAGGGAAATAATTAGCATGCCTCTCTAATAAAATAATTTGAATCTATTAAAATACAATTGGAATGGCCTGCTAATAAAGGATGTTGTTCCACGAATAAAAAAATAATAATATGCGGCTTTACGTGCCAAAACCACTTTCAGATTATGATGCACGCCGTACTGGAAGACTGGAAATTTCAACCACCTGGGTTTTTTTTTAACGAGCACCTAAACCCAAGTACACGGATGATTTCGCCCCACATTGAAATGCAGCCTCCATGGCCGGGATGCCATCCTGCGACTTTGTGCTCAGCAGCCCAACACCATAGCCACTGTGCAAATACGGCGGGTTCCCACGAATTCACGCCGCAAATATGTTTCGCATTCTTCCACTATAAGTGCAGTTGTCGCACCGATACGCGGCCTTCTCTCTCTTTTCGCCTCCGCTAGCGCGCTGGACGCTACACAGCCCAGGGGTCAAAGCCTCGGCCACAACTTCAGTGGCGCGGTGGCGAAAGGACTCGTCGCGGCACAACGTGGCTGCCCTCGTAGACTACGCTACGCAGCACGCCACTGCATCTCGGAGACCACGCGCAGCACACGCACGTACGCGCAGTGCAAAAATGAGAGGATTTTCCGGTCTTTCTGAAATCGTATATATATATATATATATATATATATATATATATATATATATATATATATATATATATATATATATATATATATATATATATATATATATATATCTGTATGTCTCGTTTATTTAACTCACAATTAGTCATTAGGCATTGCTGAGAATGCGACCAGGATCACGAAATTAGCCTTCGAGCACTGTTGGGTCAGTTACTTCCGAGGGCGTAGCATGACGGGCTTGCGGAAGCGGGAGCAAGCGATTTTTCCCTTTGGTTGACAATACTTTGATTGGAAGTTCCCTGCTGTATGCGGTGGATTAATATTCACTCACATGTTTCCAGCGGCATCTACGACAGATCGGCAACCTTTTCTTACAATATTCAAAAAATATTTCAGTGCCCCTTGACGGCCCATATATTTACTTACTCTTCGCCATGCTCATTATTTGGAAATGATGGAATGACAGATAACGAATCTCATTTTTTGGGCGTGCTGAACGGCATCCAAACAATACTCTCGATTTTTTTTGTAGCGTCGCTTTGACGGCATCAAAAGAGAGCTTGAGAAGTGGCCCATCTAATAACAGACGCTGTGGTTTCGGCATTTACTTCGACGTGCCTTGATGAAGTGCTGCGTTTGTTTCCACGCATGATGCCTCAGTTCAAAATCACTTCGCTGGCCAGCGGCGTACCTACACTTCGCTGACCAGCGGCGTACCGACACAACAGGTAGGCGAGCGGGGCGCAGTTTACTGGGGAAGAGGAGAGAGTGGGGGACGGGGCAGGTGGGAAAGTTGCAAAATAACTCAAAAAGTTCAAGGGCGGGGGAGGGTGCAGGTTCATGGTTACGTCACTTCCACAGCACACATGGAGCGACCTGGGAAAGCTGTACACAACTATACGCTTTTACAACTAAATGTGTGATTTTGGCATGCCGTGTGGCTTTGATAGTATTCATCATGCGTGTCTGCACCGGGTTCGTCTAAACGTGGCCAATACAGAATGCTTGCATAAAATCCAGCGCCTCGTGTCGTAGGTGGGCCCACGTGCAACGTATTAGAGGACAGCGCACTTAATCTGCCATTGCAGCCTTTTCACACTACGAAGGACTATATTAAGCTCCGCACTGAATGCACCCGAGATACTTCATCTTTAGCTACAATATTACGTTAGATCATGAGCTTTCTGGGAGACATTGGAGTCAACAACATATCTTAATTCTGTATGTTCTGTGTGGGTCACTTTATTTATCGTCATATTTAGGTGGAATTGCATTGTCGTTTGGCAAACCTCTCTAGTTATCATTAGAGCTCCTCTATCTTTTTAAATTTTTCGTATCTGTATTGATACATGCATGTCGAAGAAACAATACGAACTATTGAAGAAACAATGACATATTAAAGACTTCTATAGTCAGAGACATTTATTGCATTAAGGCTTCGAGTTGCAGGCTAAATAAACAAGAAGAGAAGTGCTGCGCACGATCCATGTCTACCATTCTAGCCACCTTCGGGCGGCTGGTCTTCCATGCCCTGTAAAGCATCCTCCTCTAGCATTGCAACGTCTGCCTCCATTTGATCCAGAATGCTTTGATCCAGAATGTCCTCTCTATCCAGCCTGTGTTTCAGGTCTTCGATAAGAGCCTCAATTTTATCCATTTCTGATTTATGCCGTTCCAAAACTTTTTGCTGCTGTTTAAGTTGCGATTCAGCGGCCTTTAAAGCACGCATCTCATTCTCCTGACTTGGAAGCAAAGCATGTAAGGACGCTTGTCCCTTCCTAAAAATGATGTTTGCCTTCAACTGTGACTCAAAGTCAGCCTCCTCCTGGTTGTACACTGCTTCTTTATAATATTCTGTTGGCTCCTCCGTCGCATTGTACTGGAGTAGTAGCGATTTCAGCCTTTGCTCCTCCTCTTGCTGCCATGCTGTCTGCATCTGTTCAATGGAGTCCAGTCGAACACTACGATGCTTTTCGATGGTGTTTATCACCTTACCCTGCCCCTGTTGCTTTTTCACTGACTCAAAGCTTTCACTGAAGCTATTGCGGCTTGCCTCAAGACCAAACTCATGCAACTCCTTCGAACTTATAAGTCCTTCATCGCATGACCATGAATAAGCCCCAAGCTGGTTACTGTGGGCAGTTTCGAGCTCTCTTATCTTCAAAGGGCCACTTTCATTTAGCTCGGTTATAACTGATTCAGTTAGCTCATCATTGGGCCGCTTTATTTCTTCCATGGCGATACTGCATTCGTCGGCTAAAGCAGGGGTTTGTCTCAACGCTTCTATGAACTTCTCGTGTTGTGAGAGTTCGGAAAAACAGAATACACAGTTTTCTCCGCGTGAGTAACGAATTTGAACTGATGATCTGGCATCAGATGGCCTGAGATGCACATTCATCATGTATGTGTCCCTAGTTCTCGGGTCATGAGGGTCACCTAGCCGTTTCGTCTCTTTTATGCAGGCCTTAGTTCTAGCGCTGACTCGCGCTGCACCGCTCTTAGGGCGTGCGCCAGCTACGGCACCCAGAGAGCTCGATGGGGCTGCAACGGTTGCACTCTTCCTGGTATTAGAGGGCACTGCGCGTGCACCAAGATCAAGCGCGGGAATTTGCGTCGAAGATTGAGCAACTTCCACGACCGGATAGCGGATAATCGCGAAATCTTCTACCACAGTCGAGGCTCCTGGATTATGGCCATTAATTGTAGCGAAGCGCTCCGTTGCATCATTCACGTTTCTGCACGGGGTATCTGCGTTTGATTCGGGTAACTCCTCGGTGTAAGCTTCAGGAGCTTGCGAAAAACTTGACCGTACGACTTCCTGTTTCTGCGAGTCATGGGTAAGAAACGTATCAGAGTGCAACAGCTGTTCCGAGTATTCTTGAAGATGGGCTTCATTGCTCTTGGCTGGGCTCTCTGGTGTCTCTTTCGCTGTATTGCTGACGTTTTCCTTTGTGTCAGGAATAAAAAGTGCACCCGTGTCGTCCAAACAATCTTTCTCCGAGACACCAGCTATGGCATTTGATACGGGTTTCTTGACGTCAGTATGGAAGAAGCAGTTCTTTCGTGGCAGCTGCTTATGTATGACTTCCCCAGTAATGCAGCAATGGCTGGGACCCATGGCCCTTTCAGAGCTTTTGTTGATGGGCGAAGCAATTGGATAGATTTTGTCGGACAGTGTCGGTGTCCACGAAAAACAACTTCCATTATGCATACGAGGCTCACGCGTTGCTTGTTGGATCGGCAAAGGTTCAGTGGCGACCACGTGGAAACACTGCAGCTTTTCGTGACAGCTACCACTTGCAGACTCTGATATCTTTGATTCAGGCATTTCCGTGTTGCCGTAATGCTGCCTATTCGCGTCAAACGCATCCTCTAGCTGTGATGGGACTAGGCGCACAGGTGATATCTCGCGGTCATTGACGCTTATTTGCTCTTGCTCAATGTAGCTACGGATGGGCATGTCAGTCACGACCTTTGCTTCAGACATTTCCGTGTTGTCGTAATGCTGCCTAGTCGTGTACCACACGCCCTCTAGCTGCGGTGAAACTAGGCGCACACATGACATCTCACCGTCATGGACGCTTAGTTGCTCTTGCTGAATGTTGCTACGGGTAGGCATGTCAGTCACGACCTTATATTCAAACCCAATTTTTTCCTCTCTCACCCTCCCGGTGTTGTTCATCCCACTGATGTCGTCTGAGTGTTGAGTTATCAAAATATTACCGTCTTCTTGGTCACTTAGCCCTCCAAAAACCGGCGACATTGATGATTCTGAAGTTGGGGCATCCGTGCTGACCGACTTGAGAAAAGAGAAAGTTACCTGCTCTTCAGCTGAACATTGATAGGCAACAGCACTGTCTAAGCCAATAGAGCGTCGTCGCTGTCGTAGAGCGTACTTTATCCCATTCGCCATTGCAGACTTGCCAATGTTCACCTGGGAAGAGTAGCACTCGCCGCTTCGTTCCTCGTTTCCCGTCTCGGTAGCCTCGCGATTGGACGTGGCAATCCGGGGAGACTTGTCATGTCCCCCGTATTTCTTGCCTTTAGAAAAGTGGACGAGTCGTTCCCACAGGCTCTTTTCGTCGTCCAGGGCTGACACACATTTGGCTTTGCTTGTTCCTTCAACATTCGCGAAGCTGGACGACATGCGTATTTCTGTAGACTTCACTATGCTGGAAAGCTGTGATGCGTCGGGTAGCGACGCCCGCCGTTCAAGGGCTCGTCGTGGTCCGTCGCTGCCCTCGATGCATTTGGAAGACAGATGTGGCGAGTCCGGGCTCCATTTAGTGGCCATGATCGTTTTGCACGAACAAGCTTGGCTCAAGCCACAATTACTACACACAGGCTGAGCGATCGGCTGAAGCTATCTTCTAGCGATGGCACGGCCTCGTGATCCACGTACAGTCCATGGTACGGCACTTCGGAATTCCAAGGCCTAGGACACCATAGGGGTGGCGATGATGATGATCCTCATCCCCAGCGCGCACCCACTTTAGGGCGATAGGCCAGGATTTCGCGGTAGGAAGTAGCAGTACAAAATTAGTAGTTAGGTGAGGAGAAACGGAAAAATGAAAAAGAAGAGAGAGGAATAATTTTATGCCCCTGAGCTGTTCGACTAATCGAAAAAACATCTATTAGAAACGTAATAATGAAGGCGACATTAAAGACAGCATCATTAAAGAATTTGAAAAAAAATTTTCAATAAATTTATTAGAGAGCAGGGAAGGAGAGTAACGCTAAAAACGTGGCATGGTAAGCGTTTTGTTTCGCCTGAAAAAATGAATGGAGCGCAATGAACATTTCTGGTGTTTTCTTCGTCGTTCTATGAAGGCGCAGAACACCCTCTGGCAGCGGGGAATAGCATGCACAGAAATAAATTTTTGATTTTATTTTTTAGGGCTGTTCGTTCAAAATCGCGACAAAACATACCTCACTAATTTTATTAAACCAAAGAAGATCCAGGAGCCATTAAGACTGTTCGTGATGAGCAGCAGGGTAACTTAAAGGCGGAATGCAACGTAATTCCATGTTTGTTATATTGCTTAAAAATCTGCAGTATATTCTACACATGGAACCTCCGTAAAATTGAAGGAGTCGCATGCCTCTAATTGCTCATTGACGCCCTTTGAATGCCACCTCAGCCGATGAATCAAGCACCCGGTGGACAGCGAATATAACGCCTATAGCAGAAGATGCCCCTGAAATATCGCCACTGGTGGTGCCCAATTTAAGACGCCATGCCAAGCCACCCGCCCTTGTTTTTTAGCGTTCATTGTTTGGCTGCATTTTCGGCGAAAATTAAGGCCGGAATCGCTGTTGAGTTTTAGTACTAAATCCTTTCATTTTAGAGAAGTTTTTGTGATGGGTCACTACGTAGTTCAAGATCAAAACACTATACGGAGGCGGCTCTATTACCTACTATGTGAAGCTATGCTAACTACACGTAACAATGGGTACGCTGAAGATAGCATGAAAATTTCGACCACGCAATTAGTATAGCTTCAAATAACGTAGAAGCAGCCTCCATGCAAAATTTTGTGTTTTAAGTGGGTATCGCTCTGTCAAGTATAGCTTGCAAAAATATGTTTCATACTGAAACAAACAAATAATTGGTGGATCCCATGTATATGCGGCGGTCGCTACCAAAATCTTTGGTGCGTTGCGCAACGTCACCTTTTCATTATTCTTGGCAAATGTTAGGTCTCGGGTCGTTACTCTTTAGCGCCGTGCCTACTCTCGTCTGAGTGCCTGGGACTATGACGAGCGTGAGGCCTGATTCTTGCGAATCGCTTTATAGGTCCGTTCCATTTGGTCTGGTAAATAAATATCCCCACGTCTTCCTTAGGTCATTAAACTCTCCTCCTATAACTACCTTATTTTCTCCAGCTAGTATTAGTGTTTCGTGGAATAGGTTTTTGAATTTGTGTTCGTGTAGCGTGGGGTTGCTATAAATGTTGAGAATAAATGGGCCACGTCCCGTCTGCTTTTGCGGGATGAGTTCCAATAGAATGTTGTCAATGTGCGTTATGCCGGGGTTGTGTTGCACGCACGCTATCTTTCTTTTTACCAGCGTGGTTAATGCCCTCGTCTCCCCTTAGGCATAGCCAAAAGATCTGTATACTACAAATTTTCGGATCCCATGTGTTACCTGCAAAATGATAACGTCCGGTGTATTCGTCTCTATAAAATACTGCTGCAAAACTGGACTTTTGTTTTCGTAACTTCTATAATTCTATTGCCATATCCTGAGCCCTTTTTTAGCGCACCTCATTTCGGGTGCGACCATGGGAGGGAGACGGGATGTTGGAGGGAAGATGACCTAACGTAATTATGTGGTTGTGAAGTGGGTTGGGGCTTACAGGGGTTACACGTCAAAAAAGGGCCGAATAGATGCGAAGAACGACAAATCAAATTAGTAGACTGGGAACTATTTCGTGGAACGCGACAGACGACACAATAACGTTGCATCACACAGAGAACAATGAAATAAAGAGTTAAGCGATGACGTCAAAATTGACACAAAATAGCACCAACTGACTCACTTGCAGAAATGCGACAGCAGACTTCTCTACCTGTGGGAAGCTAAGCAGTCACAGCAGAATAGATTTAGAGGTCATGAGCATAACAGGAAGAAAGTCCTTAGCGCACCTCTACAAAAAAGAAACATTCTAAAGAATTGACCATTCAACAATGGGCCGAGATGTGTAATTCCATAAATGGCCAATTAGGCACCGGCAAAACCTGGCACATGCTCAGGTACTTGCTTGACCATGAGAATAACAAGAAAAAACACAGGCAAGCCATTAATAACTTAACACACCCACATGAAGGCACAGAAGAGGAATTTCTCAAATAATTATAGCAGAAAAACTTAACACAGGCATTCCCCTTCAGCCATCCTTGCTACAACGGGAATATAAACGCAAAATTAGACGACGAACTCATGGAGGCAGAAATACGCGCGTCCCTACAAACGTTCAACCCCTAATCAGCAGGAGACCCACCCCGTATAACCAACAGGACTCTCGGGAAGCTCGATGATGAATCAATCGCCAGACTAACAGAATACTTAAACGAGTGCTGGATAAATGGAGAAGTACCAGCTCAATGTAAGAAAGCAACGATAACGCTCTTTTCAAAACGTGGTAAAAAGCTTGAGATCGACAACCTCAGACCAATCTCCGTAACATCCTGAGTGGCAAAATTAATGGAACATGTAATTATAAACAGAGTGAGTGAGTGAGTGAGTGAGTGGCGAAACTTTGTTCTGAACGCCTGCAGAACGGTTAGCCTTCCCCTGTTAGGGAGGCGTTACCGTGACGCGGCCATGACGTCTTCGCGGCGTGTGGCGCCTCTACTTCGGCCGCGGCCGCACTATTCCCTTTGGTCGACCGCGCCTGCCCCTCCTTTGGGGTGGCAGCCTCGCTCCGGTTTCGCTCGGTCGTTGCCTTTCGAGGGCCGCCGAGATCTGCTGGACGGCCTGGGTTTGAACATCTTGGTCATAGCATCTCGTTGCGGCCTCGAGCCGCGGCGGGATCGTTGTTAGTGTTGCAGCTTCATGCGGATTCTTAGCACAGTCCCAAAGGATGTGAGCTGCAGTGGCTCTTTCCTTTCGGCACACACAACACAGATCACTTTCATAAACACTTGGACACACGTGCCTCATCAGCACCGGGGTGAATAACGACCCCGTTTGAAGTTGTCGGTATAAAACCGCCTCCTTACGGGTCAAGCCCGGATGAGGTGGCGGCATATTCCTTCGCTCTAGTCGGTACCATTTCACAATTTCATTGTACGAAGTCATTTTGTCCTTGGTTTCCCACCACCACGACGGGTCGGCTGTAGTAGCAGCGGCACGTAGATAATTTCTTAGAGGATAATGGCATATACCCAGATACAATGATAGGATTTCGCAAACTCTTTTCGACACAAGATGCGAGGCTTCAGCTTAAGCATCAGATAATCGAATATAAAACGCTTTCTACAAGGGCCATCTGGGGCATTGATCTTAAATAGGCTTTCGATAATGCCAATCGCACAACCATATTGGAAAACATCGAACGAATAGGACTAGGGCAATGGAAGTGTAACTACATCAAGAGCTTCCTATCAGATAGGAAACCATCACCTCCGTCGGAGGGCTCACGTCTTCTGTGATCGACATGGGACGAGGCGGAACGCCGAAACATTAAACTCTCCGAAACATTAAATCGCATAGACTCTGACTCACGCAATCTACGCGGATGATATAACTATCTGGGTCTATCATGGCAGCGACAGATCAATAGAACGACTCCCAACTGCTTAGTGCAGTACAGGACCACCTCACAGGAACAGGCCTCACATGATCTGCAGAGAAATGCGAACGTCTCTTATACAGCCCCACACCTAAGGGCAGCCCTTCCAAAGGATACGACAGAAACGTGGTTCATGAGGAAATCAAGCTACAAACCAAGAACGGGTGCAATATCCCAATAGTCAGCAAGCTGAAAATGCTTGGTCTAGTAATAAAGACCAAAGGTACAAATGGGGACGCCATAAAGAAATTAGAAACAAAGCTAAAGAACACCATGAGAATAATCAAACGGATTAATAAGAAGCACCAGGATATGAAGGAAGAAAGTATTATACGGCTGATACAATTATTCGTAATCAGTCGGACCACATACATAGCAGCCTTCCACAAGTTGGTTGCAACTGAAACGAGTGAAATTAACCTGGTAAAGAAGGCATACAAACTAGCACTGGGGATTCCCTTCAGTATGAGCAAAGATCTCTTTCTAACGTTCGGACTCCACAACACACAGCAAGAAAACCCAACAAACATCTCAGGCGGAATGACTAACCAAACTCAAAACGGGATGGCATATACTAAGCAAGCTAGGAATGAATTACCACTATTTATACCGGGAAAGAGGACGATAACGAGAGAAATTCGTGACAAACGCCTAATGTCAAATATACCCGAGAACATGCATCCAGGTTAGAACGAGGGCAGACGCATGAGTAGAGCAGTGAAAATGATACGAAACTATGGGTCAGACGACAGAGTAACCTTCGCATGCGCGGGTGAATAGCCACACAGAAATAAATACCTGGGAGTAGTAATAGGATACACCCAATAACCCTCTGCAAGCTTGTCAAGTAATATCAAACATTCTGACACAGCAGAGAAGGTAGCCATTGCACTAGCATTTGTCTCCACGAATGATCAATACATCCTTAGTGATTCTCAGACGTGCATTAGAGGTTATGCAAAAGGTGGGATCCCTTCTGAGGCGTGGCACATCATCAAAAGGAACGAACAAAAATTATCGAACGCACAGAAGAACGGCAGTCAATTGCTCTGGTTCCCTGCGCATACGACCATAAGCATTCTCGCATTCAACCCCAAAAGAGATAGCACACCGCGAAGCTCTTTGTCCTACTTGTCGAGCTGAGCAAAGGGTGGCTTCCATCGGCCAGGGGAACGTGGAGGAGGAGCTCTTGAGAGAACGATAGATTAACAAGATTGAGCGATATTACCAAATTTTATTAATATCGGAGGTGAGTATTACCACCGCCTCACACTAAACTGAACAGATCTGAATCCTTTGCTTAGAGGCGATTACAAACAGAAACTTATACGAGTCCCGAGCAATTAAAAGCGCCTGCGGCAGAAAGGATATTCCACATCAGCCGCCAAGGTTTGTGAGTAGCGGCGCTGGCTAACACACCGAAGGTTAGTTCCAGCAGTAAGACATGAATACCCAAGAAGGTTAAGTGGATGGGAAGATAGTGCCGCGGTAGCTCCAATGATTAAAGCATCCCACGCATAAAGTGAAGAAGTGGTATGGTTCGCCACCCGTGGCCTGTTCTTTTTTCCTCCATTTTATTCGTCAATAATTTATAATTTCTGAAATTCCATTAGTAAGTACAAGTCATTTCCCCTATGTTGTCCTTGGTGTCTTCTCTTGGCTTCTCATCATATCATTACTAAAAAGCAGGCCCCTTGGTTAATCCCCTTTGTTCTCTAAGCCTTATTGTACTCACGTATCTTTTTAATTTCGCAACCGGAGTGCCTATGAGGCATTCGGATATTTAGCCGCAATAATTTGTGAGCAGAGATAAACCGACCATATACAATGAAATTGCGCAGCACTTTTGTCTCGGCAGGAGGGTTTCCCCTTCCACACAAGAAGTTAAATAGAGCACAGGCATTGATCCTCAGATTATTGCAAACAGGCACGTATCCCAGCCCGGCTTTATTCCACAAAATTTATCCCGACACTTATGCCACTAGTTCTTGCAGGCACTGTAATGACATCGCTAGCCTAGACCATATGCTCTGGCGTTGCCCCTCGTTTCGAGGCACAGAACAAATTAACTAATGAGGGCAAGCGGCTCTCCACTATCAAGAGCCCCAATGGCGGGGCGCAGCTATGGGCTGTCCAGAGGGCCCAGGATGCGGCGGTCGGGCATGGCTTTACTGTGCCAGCGTGGGAGCGGCCCGCAGCCTGCTGAGTCGCGTACCTCAGGACCTCCATTAAAGTTTTACATTCATCTATTATAGTCGTAAAAATATGCAATGTCGCTTATGGTATCAGTATCGCTGCTGAGAATTAGGGCAAGAGCATTCAGGTCACGTGTAGGATGGTTAACAATTTAGAAAGGTTTAGGTCCAAGGTCTTATTTAGAAAGTTACTTGATGTGGTGTTAGCGGTAGATAAACTAGGCAAATACATATTTGGTAAGTTGAAGTCAACAGAGTGATTTATGTGCTAGCACGGGTATTGAAAGATAGCCGTTTTCATACTATGGCGGAGATTGCCAACAACGCAATGACAGTGGTGCGGTGGACGGTAATATACATCAATAAGTAACTTTGTCGAAGATGAGACAAGGGCCGTCCAGACAATTTCATTGGTGAAACTGTGTCGGGTACAAATGTTTCGACGTTTTTTTTTTTTTTTCAACGACTATCGAAACGCCTCCGCGTTTATTTCTTGAGCGGGTTGATTGATTGATTGATTGAAAACATCTTTATTTACAGGATATTCGTAGAACTCGTGGGTGGGCCGCCTATTCCGGTAGCCCACTGGTTACTGCTGCTGCGCTGGCCCTCTCCACCAGCCAGTGCTGACGGTCAGGATCATCGCTGAGCAGAATAGCCTCCCACTGCTCTTTTGAGGGATTTGGAATGGGGTCAACTATGGGATTAAACTGGCAAGCCCACACCATGTGGTAGAGGTTAGCTACCGCTCCACAGTGCGGGCATTGCGGGGAGTATAGTGTAGGGTACCACTGGTGTAACTTAGCTGGCGTTGGGTATGTATTAGTTTGTAGCCTCCTAAGAGTGTTCTCTTGCAACTTATTGAGGGATTTATGTGGTGTCGGGTACTCCTTCCTGGCTGTTCTGTATGGTGCGAGAATGTCCGCATACAGTGCTAAAGCAGTTAGGTCCCAGCACTCTTCACGGTCATCAGGGGGAGACGCCCGGTATAGAAGAGCTCGGGCATGCCTGTGAGCGGCTTCGTTTCCTCCTGGTAGTTCCAGGTGACCGGGAAACCAGATGACTGAGGCTTGGCTGGGTGGATGCTTAGTCAGCAATGACAACCCTGACCTGTGAATTAATCCATTATTGAGGTTGCGACAGGCGTTCTGGGAGTCAGTGAGCACATCGGCGTTGGGGTTAGATGCTATAGCTAATGCAATAGCTGCTTCCTCTGCGTGAGTGGGGTTGGAAGTTTTCATCGAGGCGCAATTCACCATCGATCCTGAAGGCGTTGAGACCACAATAGTCATCACTCCATTCTTTGGCCCTGCGGCGTCCACATAAAGGGTGTTAGGTTGCTCGTCCCATTTCTTCTGCAGGGCTTCCCCTCTTGCTTTTCTTCTTTCGATGTTATATACGGGATGCATGTTCCGCGGAATGGGGTACACGTTGATGCGTCTCCTCACATCACGTGGTACCTCTTCCCTTTGGTCTATCGTATAGGGCAGATTAATATGGATCTTTTCGAGCAGATCTCTACCTGGTTTTGTGAGTGCGAGCCTATTGAGTTGTGAGAGGCATTGTGCTTCCCACATCTCTTTCAGGGTATTATGTACTCCTAGAGCCATGAGCTTTGCCGTTGGCGTGGAGTTTGGTAGCCCCAGTGCCGTCTTGTAGGCCTTCCGGATCAGCGTCTCCAACTTTTCTATTTCCGACTTGGAGAGGTTAAGAAATGCCGTCCCGTACATTATCCGAGAAATCACGAAAGCCTGCACTAAGCGGATGGCGTCTTTTTCCTTCATGCCATGGTGCTTATTTCTAATACGATGCATCATCCGGAGGATTTGCTCGGTGGATGTTGTAAGCTTCTTCACAGTGGTGGTGTTCTGTCGCCCCTGCGGGATATACAGCCCTAGGATCTTGATCTCCGTGGGTTTCGGTACTGAGTGGTTGTCTATATACACCGTGATGTTCTGCGCCAGGGGTGTCCTCGGGTTCTTCAGGATGAGCAACTCGGACTTTTCCGGCGCACACTGGAGGCCTCTTTCTCTTGCGTACTGGTCCACCGTGTCCGCTGCTGCTTGAAGACGCTCCTCGATCTCGGCGTCACTGCCCGAGTTGCACCAGACAGTGATATCATCCGCATACAATGTGTGTTTGATACCCGGGATTTCGGAGAGAAGGCGTGGGAGATCTTTCATAGCCAAATTGAACAAAAGGGGTGACAGTACCGCCCCTTGCGGAGTTCCTTTCGGGCCTAGAGTGATGGGATCAGATTTTATTCCACCGAAGTTTATAGTGGCTTGCCTTGCTGATAAGAAGTTTTTGACATAGTTGTAGGTTCTGGCGCCACAGTTGGTGTCGGCGAGGCTTTGAAGAATATTTTTATGCAGAACGTTGTCAAACGCTCCTTTCAAATCAAGTGCCAGGATGGCCCTTGTCTGTGACTTGGGGGGTGTCTCAAGGAGATCCTTGTACAGGTACAAGAGGGCGTCCTGGGTCGATAGGTGAGGGCGAAAGCCGAATTGAGTGTTAGGTAGGAGGTTGTTCTCTTCTAAGTATCTACTGAGTCTCGTGTTAATGACCCTCTCTATGAGCTTGCCCAAACACGAGGTCAGCGATATCGGTCTTAGATTATCCAGTTTAAGGGGTTTGTTCGGCTTTGGAATGAACCGAACCTCGGCCGTCTTCCAGGATATTGGTAGCGTTCCTGTAGCCCAATGCTGCTCGTTGAAGCATTCCACCAGCGAGGTGATGGTGTCATCGCTGAGGTTAAATAAGAGCTTAGCTGTTATTTGATCTGGACCTGGAGCTGCATTTTTTCTCATGGCCGCTATTTCTGCTTTGATCTCTTCCTTCGTGAGTGGGATGTCCAGCTTCGCATTCGGCAGCCCAGAATACTCCGGTTGTTCCACGACTGGGTCCGTGCACAGATACCTGGTCTTGAGCTTTTCCATCAACTCTGTGTCCGTACCCGGGATGGTGTGTACAATCTTCGTGAGCCTGTCTTTAGTGGCCGACTTGCTGCTGCTGGGGTCGATTAGGACACGCAGGAGCTTCCAAGTCTTTGACACACCTAGCTTCCCCTGAATACCATCGCAGAGCGTATTCCAGTTCTGTCTAGCCAAGGATATGGCGTAGGATTCTGCCTTTTTGTTTATCTCGTCTATTTTTTTCCTGAGTTTGCGGTTAAGCCGTTGTCTTCGCCATCTCTTTGTCAATGAGTGTCTTGCTTCCCATAAATGCAGAAGGTGCGGATCGACCGCTGGGCAATCTTCTGTCGTGCAGACCTCTTTCGTAAAGGCTTTCAAAGCTTGCACCTCACCTTTAACCCATTCCTCTAGGTTTGTAATAGAGTTTGCAGTAGATGCCCGGGCCTGTCTCCACCTGTCCCAGTTCGTAAGTCTTGCGACACCTATTTTGCGTTTGCACGCGTTTGTGCTTATCTCCAGAGAGAGGATGAAGTGATCGCTTCCCAGGTGCTGTTCGGTATTCTTCCAAATCGCGCTGTTTATATTCTTGGTGAACGTCAGGTCCGGACACGTGTCTCTACTAACACTGTTTCCCAGCCTCGTAGGGTAAGTGGGATCGGTGAGGATCGATAGCCCTTCTTGCGTCACCACTTCTTCCAGTTTTCTGCCCTTTGGTGTCGCCGCCGGGTAGCCCCATGAAGGGTGCGGTGCGTTGAAGTCGCCCCCAATCACGCAGGGGGCATGGCCCGCTAAGCTCAGAAATTTCTTTATGAGGGAACCCAATCTTGCGTGCCTGTCTTTGGGAGGGCTGTAAACATTCAATACATGCGTGCTTGTCGCTCCTCTTTGGAGAGGAAGAATAGTAATGTAGCAGTGCGCAATATCCGGCTCGAAAGGGTCGTGCAGTATGGCAGTGTATAGTTTGTGCACTAACGTGGCAGTTAACTGGTCTTGCTGATAAGTCACATAGCTTTGGAGTTTGATAGGTATTAGGTGGGGTTCTTGAATTAGGATAGCTGCCGGTGGGTCAGATTCCTGAGATAGTAGGAGATTAAGAACCGCCTGCTTTCTCCTGTAGCCCCGGCAGTTCCACTGCCAGATCTTTATTCTAGGTTTGGCTGGCATGGTGAGTCTGTATCGGAGGGCTCGTCCACTTGCACTGTACGAGCGAATTTGGACTTATGTCTTTTATCCGCATGTTCCTTCCGAAGTGCAGAAATTGCCGTCTCCGTGTACCGTCTGTTGTTTGCAATCTGCTCTCGAATTTCTTGGAATTGGGCGTTCACGTAAATTGGAAAGGCTCGAAACTCCTCCTTGAAGGATCGGAGTTCTTCGATAATTTGTTGGTAGACCTCGCCTAAAGCAGGCTGGGAGCTAGGTGCCTGCTATGTTTGGCTTTGAGGAGTCGGCTGAGTTACCGGCGTTATTGCATTAGTAGTGGCTCGCTTAAGCTCTTGGTTTTGGATTGTTAAAGCGCTGACTTGTTTTTTAAGACTTTCTATCTCTTTTTTGAGTGCTGCCAACTGCGTGTTATTATGGGGCGGGGAGGACGAGGCGAGGGGAGGCCACTCTGCAAAGCTCACCTTCGAATCTGAGAGCTGACCCGAGGACGTCTTCTTCAGCGCCCCGGTGGTCTTCGTGTGGTTCTCCTTCCCTTGTTCTTTACCCGCCTCCACGTGACTGGCGTTCTGGTTGGAGCCGGTTGCCCGGCGTCTCGAGCTCGAACGGCCGCGAGAGGTGGAACGAGAGTGGGAGACTGATGACGACGCTCCTCGCCATCGCTGTTCAGGTTGCTTCTTCTGCCTTGGCCTGCTCCTACCTTCTTCAAGTTCCGTTGTTGATGCCGCGTTTGAAGACGTGGCACTGGCGTTCTTGTTCAGTGGTCTGTGGAATTTCTCCTTGCAGTCCCTTGAATAAGTCTTGTGCGGACCCTTGCACAGCGCGCAAACGGGTGCGCACTCGTGCGTCTCATCTGGACTCGGCGTTCCGCAGTTCTGGCAAGCAGCTCCCTTGGGTTTCGGGCAGACGTCTGCTCGGTGACCTGGCATTCCACAGTTGATGCAAGCCGCCCTCGTTTTCCGGTAGATGTAGCAGCGGCGCTCTGACCACCCGTAGTTGACCGTGAATGGAACTTTCTGGCCGGCGAAGACGATGACTGCCGACGTAGTCTTGCCCAGACGGCGCGCTCCCAGGATTGTATGGCTGGGTGAGGAGACGTCTTGGAAGATAGAGTCATCACCTACTTCAGGCTTGATATTATGTATTACACCCCTGCAAACATCCTCTGGCAAGGCAACGTAGGCGGTGACTGTTATACTCTTGCCGTCGAGGTGCAGACTATTAAGCTTGGCGAGGCGGAACGCATCGTCCTCACAGTGAGTACATATCATTATAATGTTCTGCTGGCTAACAACGCGCAGAGTTGGCTTTTCTTGTAGCGGTGTGTCAAGGGCCGCTTGGATCCCTAATTCGAGATCGAAGGAGCGTGGAGCCACAGATTGCAGATCCACCGTGGTTTTAGGTCGGATGATGACCTTGTATGGAAAATTCTTTAAACTCGGTAGACGCGGAGGTCTCGGTGCGGGAGGCTCTCGGCGTTCTTTCCGCTCCGGCTCTTGCTTGGGAGCTGTCGATTTAGCTTGCGCCGCTCTTTCGTTGTTGCGCCGGGACCATATGTTCCAGCCATGGCTGTTGTCTTCCTTCGGGAGATCCTGCGGGGGCATCAGCTGCTGCTGGGATGTTGGTACATGGCTGAAGTCCATCTCCGTCGGGTCGTAGCCTCTTAGGGAATTCATAGTAGTCGCGGTAGTCATGAGTGAAGCGGGAGCACTCGCCGGCGAACGTCGTTAGACCCAGCGTTGCGCGAACGCCATGCCGCGCATTCGCGGGCGCACCTGCGTCTCTGCTGCGGTGATGCACCCAAACCACTCGGCCGTTAGGGTTAGCGCTCTTCGCGTGGTGCTGAGAAGTCACACAGTCTTTACCGCCGAGAATATGGCACTCACAGGTTCACTGGTGGTATTAGGCGGTGCCAGGCGTTGAAGGGAACCCGTGAATGGTAAATATACGGTGATCCAATGTTGTAATCCGCCGCAATCGAAGATTGTCAACGGAGCCCAAGCATCGAACGTCCGCTCTTGACGAACGCTTGCAGCGCCCCCTTCTTGAGCGGGCATGACGATTGTGGTGAAACAGAACAACGACGACGGCGATAACGACAGTGACTACCTGTGCAGCGCTTCGCAGGCAAAAAGAAAGCACGAGGTAGTGGTGGCAGGGAAAGAAAAGACAAAGAGGAGGTAGTAGCTCGAGCACAGTGTGAGCAGGAAAAGCTAGACTCTACGGCCCTATCATATCTGTTTTGCCAACATCAGCTGATGTCACCGCGGCTAGGCACACCAATTTCTCAAAACTCTGCAATATCTATGCTAACGCCGTCTTCTGAATTCCACCATGTTGGCTTCCCATGGAACGATAATCGGTGTCCTTCAACGTAATTGGAAGTTTCTTTTACAAAATTGAGATAACGTATATCTCCTCAAAATGTTTACTTACACAGGTCTGGTTCCGCTATGTCCCCTCTATATTCTTTTTGCAGTGCACCTGAAACTATTGAACATTATTTTCTCTCGTGCCACGCCTTCCTAAGATAGAGAAGACTATTACAATACTCATTCATCAATCTTCGGCTATGGATAACCCCGCCAACCATTCTTTCTTCTGGGGCAACTTTATTCTGCTTTTCTTGCAGTTTACAATTTTATTAGAGAGAGAAAAAGGGTACCTTGCTCAATGCCTATAATTATGGAATATTTTTATTATTTATGTTATTTACGTTAACTTATTTTATAAAATTCTTGACAATATATTCAGTAAACTTCTAAATTTCAGCTCTATAGTCCCAGGAACCACAATTAAAATCTAGTTTCGCATTACTTCTAAGGATACAGAAAACCGCCTGCGTTGTGGCCAAACCCCTCTTGTGGGTACACGCCGCTGGTTAGGATAAAAGGCAAGACAAGACAACGCTAGGCTCTACAGCACTTCAGCGCAGGTGGACGTTGCCGAAATGAGCCCCGCGAGCGGAGAGGAAGCGGCGACCGCAGAGACCGCGACTACGGCAACGACGCATATCCCGTGAGAAGGAGAGCTGACGGCCATTTTGGCCGCAATTTTCCAAATTAATGAAAGGCTAGGCAAAATGGGCGCCTTACTCGAGGCTGTCCAGAGAAAGCCTCAGATGCGATCGGTGAAGCACAAGCGCTTAGCACCAAAAGTAGCCTCAACATCGGCGAGGAAGCGCTTCGCGTCCCTGAAAAAGGAGCGGTCCGAAAATATCAAAGGCGCGATTGCGAAAAGGCGCAATCGACTCGGGACGGCCGGAAAGGATGATGCAGAAGCCAAGTGAGAAGCACAAGAAGAAAACCGGGGGGGATACCACCGTAATTTACTAATGAAACTGCCGCGGGAGTCACAACAAAAAAGCGGAACTATTATTACACATTGACGGGCAAGAAAACAAGCCCGATGTAATTGCTTTGCAAGAAACAAACGGGAAACCAAGACTCCCGGGGTACGTCACTTACACGGACCCCACGGAGAACGGAACGGCGGTGCTCTTCCGCAGCAACGTGGTGGCAACTCAACATGTCACGGCGCAGGGTGGGTGCGGGCGCACGCTGGTTGCAATTCATGCGAGAGAAATTATCAGCTCGGGCAATTTATTTGTAATGAGCGCGTACTGCTGGCCGTCACAACGGCAGTACGAATTTGACCGCATCGTGAACCAGGCGAAAGGGTTGGCGGGCACCAGACAGCTCCTGATCCTCGGCGACTTTAACGCCCCTCACACAACGTGGGGCTATAAGTTTCAGTCCAAGAGAGGCAAAACATTGGCCAAAGCAATGGAGGATCACGAGATGGCCCTCCTGAACGAGCCGGACTTAACCACCAGGAGAGGCAACAGTGCCGCGAGGGACACCACGCCAGACCTGTCGTTGTTATCAGGCACGCTAGACGTCTCCTGGAGAAGCGAAGAAGTGGACTTGGGGTCTGACCACAGCGTGATCGGCATCACGATCCGAGGCTTCCGATATAGGGCTGTGCTGGGGACGGCGCGGATCACGGATTGGGACAAGATGAGAAAGTTTACCCAAGAACAAGAAGAGGCGTCCAAGGTAGAATCGGGACAAGCTGAAACACAAAGGACCTACACCGAATGGGTGAGGGACCAGAAGAAGGCCCTCGTTAAATTTACCCAAGAAATCGCAACGACGTCGCAGACACCGTACGTGGACGCCAGACTGACCCACATGTGAGCGGCCCGACACTCGTTAACGCGGCGGTGGAAACGTTAAACACACAACAGAAAGCTGGCCAAGCGCATAGCAGTCTTGAACAAAGAGATCACCGAGCACGCGGCCAACCTATGTAAGGAAAATTGGCCGAAGGCCTGCGACGGCCTACAGGGCAAGCTTTCGACGTGGAAGACGTGTTGTCTCTTGAGGCATCTCATCGACCCGCTGAGTACAAAATCTGCGACCAATCGCAGCCTCACCAAAGTATTGAACCCGTACAAGGGAGACGGCCGCAGACTCCTGGAAGACCTGAAGGCCAAGTACTTAAAGACAGAGAAGGGCCAGTACCCGGTGCCCGAGAGGTACGAAGGACCCGACAACGAAGAACTGGACCGGCCGTTTACCATGGCGGCACTGTGGACAGCGATAGATGACAGTAACAAGAGAAGTGCACCCGGCAGGGATGCCATAACTTACAAATTACTCGGTAACATGAGCGGTACAGGGGCCAGGGGCCTCCTAGAGCACATTAACGACGACTGCGAGAGCTCGCAGTTGCCGAAGGAATGAAAGGACGCCGAGGTCCGCTTCATTCCAAAGCCCGGCAATGCCCTCACGATAGACAACATGCAGCCCATATCCCTCATATCCTGCGTGGGGAAGGTGATGGAGCGCAAGGTCCTTCGACGGCTGCAGAAGCACCTCGAAGAAACCGATCAGATGCCAGAGACGATGTACGGCTTCAGGCAGCATCTCAGCACCCAAGACGTGATGATCCAACTCCACGAACTGGTCGTCAAGCCGGCAACGATGCACGCGCGGCGCGGGATACTCGCTCTCGACTTGAAGGGAGCGTTTGACGTGTCCCACGCAAGCGTGTTGCAGAATCCAAACAAAACTCGGTGTTTGGATTCTGCAATCAGCCACACCAAACTTTCTCAAATCGAAGCCAAAGTAGGTCGGCACGAAATTTTATGCGTATGAGACGTACTCGATAACCTGCTTTTTAATATCTTGTGATGACACAAGGCCAACTCGTCAATGTCACCCGTGGGCGACGTGATCGCTGCGAGCAAGGATCCTCGAGATATCGCTTTCGAGCATACAATCACTTACGCGTGATATCGCGTCTTGTAATCCACCGCGTCGGAGGCCATCTGTTGCGCTGCTCAAGGTGAGGTTGCGAGGTTGCATAAGTGCGCGTCCTGCGCCGAGTCGCGCGAAAGTGATCGTATCCCTGAATGCAACTGTACATGTTCAAGCTGGCAACGCATAAATGGACTGACTACGCCCAGCGCGCGCCGGCCTCGCCAGGCGCTGTCATGCTGGTAGCATGTTTACCTTTGGCCAGCTGTACCGGCGTTAGATTTTGCAAACTTCGGGCAGGTTCGGGTTGTCTTGGGATCCCAGCGCAAGTGACTTCCTATCAGAACCGGAACTAGATGGGTGCAAGCGGGCTGCCAGAACTCCGAAAATCGAAGAGGCCCGATGTTTACTTTGCTGCCTGTGGTTTCGGTAACGTATTTCCTATTGCGAGTAGTTACAGCGGGGCGTGGCACATGCGGAGACCATGAATGTTTGCGCGCATGCGCAAGTAAGTGCGGGTGCGAGAGGAAGCATGCCAGGGTGTAAAAGATCGGTAAAAAGAGAGCCAATTTTTTATGCGAACACCCCCTGGCACGCTTCGGCCTCCGCAGCCTCAACCCACTGGACACCCTGTTTCCAGCTTTGATCTCCCCGGGACCGCTTGGGAGCACCGGAGATCCTGCACCGCCTGCTTTAATATAACCCCAGGTGCACTCCTGAGGCCTCCGTTGGTCGGTTACATGTACCTCCTGGAGCAGTGCTTGTAAAAAAGCCGATCTATCGTCGCGACGGAAAAAGCGACCCGCCACTTATGCAACGTCATTAAGAACATTAGGGACTTTTAGTGTGTCCGGTATTCGGGCAAGCGCGGGCGGTTTTCTGGTTTAGCGGGGGCGTCAAGGTGAGCGGCCCGATCGGTGGCGCCAGCTGGTGGCGCAAAGCTCAACCACACAAACACAGAGCTAATTACTGTATTCTGCTTAGCTGCTGGGGTAAATTTTCGACAGAGGCCTAATCGTGTTCACAATTACGCCGCTGCCAAAAATTTGCACGAGTGGCAAAGCAGGATATGGTGAGTTACTGCAGTTTTAGCTATGCGTTTGTCTGGTTGAGCTCTACAACCCCAGGCGGCTTCACCGTTCACGTTTACGCCATGACCATCCGGTAATCCGCCCAAACCGCTCCCGTTTACCGGAATAGCGTACAAGCTAAAAGTCTCTATTGCCCGTTCAGACACAGCGACCACCAAGCGGCGTTTCCGCCAGCTGCCACACTGCGCGGGCAGCCAGCGGCACAGGCTAAACAAACTCGCTCCGCAATGCCGGCATGTCTAGGGGACAAACGAATAAAACGTGCGCTAAGTATCCTCCGTAGTGCTTAGGCTGAGTCATATATTGAAGGAGCAAAAGCCGCCAGATTTTCTCTCTCGCGCCCGCTCTTAGTCGCGCATGCGCTGAAACGTCGAGAGCCATAAAAAGGGCCACGTACTGCTTTACTTACTACCAATTGTAAAAACGCGTTCCGGTAACCGCGATCGCATGGGTAGCGCGGGTAGTAGAGGCGTATTATTTCCATGTTTTACGTGTTTTAAGCGGCCTGTTTCAGCAACTTTGCTGACATTGCTTTCAACAGCGAGGACACCAACCTGCACATGCAGAATTTAAACCAATGTTTTGAACTTTCTCGTGAACGATGGCTTGTACGAGGGGAACTGAAAAAAAGGCTAGCATCAAGGCTGCGTGAACAGAAAGCTCCTGTCGCCGTCGCATCCAGTTCACGCAAAGCGATTCGTGCCACGTCCTCTGATGGCGACGATTGCTGTTGTACGGGCTGATATTCACACGTCGACGCTGCGGCAGTATTGGGAAGTCTGGTGAATAGTTGCACGACGCATCGGTTTCGGCCTGCTTGGATTGTCGGCACTCTTTGATGATGCCATCACCTGTGGAGCAGCTTTTGCACGTGAGCAGATTAAATGCACCGTTAGCAATTCCCTTGAGCATGTGCGCGACCTTCTCACCTTCTATTATGTCGTGGCCGGCTTAACCCCAAAACAGCCGCACATCCTGGATGTACGAGAGAGAGGACTCCGTAGGGATTGGCCAGAGCGAGCCAGTTCATGCTTTGTGGTAATTTTACGGCCGCCTGGATAGCCAAGCAACTCTGTTAACTTCCCTTTGCATTGGTCCCAGCTGGTTAGCTCCTCTTCGTGGTTTTCGTTCCACACCTTTGCCGTGCCACTTAGGCAGAACAACTGGTTAGCTAGCATGAGTATGGGGTCCCGTCTGTTGATTCCACTCACGCGTTCCTACATAGCTACCCGCTCTTCAACGTTGGCGCCATCAGTCCCGCAGAAAGTTCTGGATCCTTGGGTTGAACAACCACAACGGAAGGGAACAGCGACGTGGCTGGTGATGGGGACGATGGAGGCGGCAACGATGTGGATGCCGCATGCTCACCGTTATTCATGGTGGGGATGGTGATGCGGCGTCCACTGCGGAGCTCCGTATCCCGCCGTAGTACCCAGCACCTCAACCAATATATTACGGGGATGTTGGGTGTATAGACACACTGTATTTACAATATATATACAAGGAGGAGTCAATGTGGTTAAGATGGCTGACCAGTAGCAGTAGCCAGCGTCTGGCGATCTTCTTCCTTTCCCTTCTTTTTCCTTCCGTCACAATATATATATATATATATATATATATATATATATATATATATATATATATATATATATATATATATGCAGGGCAGCCGAGGGCGCTAAATGTTTGCTAAGCATGACCATAACCTCGTTTGCTTTATTTGGTGATGTATATAGGTAAGGCTGAAATGTGCAATGTGTGACAATAGCATTTTCTCTCTCAACTATACGCGGTGCTAGTAAGCATGCTCCCAATTTCTAAAGAGCATGACAATCAATTTGATGGAGCATATTTTCTTTTATGCTATGGAGAGATTACCGTGCAGAGTGCCCAATTTGGAGCAATAGCGACGAAAACTTTGTGGAATAGCATTAGTAGAATATTTAAATTTTTGTGGACGGTCCAAACTATAGTAACGCCATGCTGGAAGAAAAGAGAGAAAAGCCGACCACGATTCCGGTCGCAGCCGTAAAAAATCATCCCCTGTTTACAAATGCAGCCTTGACGCGGTTCTCCATTTTCGAATTGAATTGCTCGATTAGTTCGCCGATAATATATGCGTCGTTGCGCCATTTTCTCTCAATCTCTTCTTGTACATTCCAAGTACAACCCTTAAACAAGTTCTGTGAAGATTTCAAGAGTGAAAGGATGCTTTTATTCATGTTCTTTTATCCACGGTGCTGCTATGGGGAGCACGTGATAGTAAATGCGAGTCGTGTTCGTATCGCAGTGCAATTGCGCCTCTTCAGCAGAACGACCATAGGACAAGTCAAGCAAACTTACATGCGTGTACAATTAAAACAACTTATACAGGCTGCCACGAAATTAGATGCGCCGTGTTTCTGCTACACTGGTTTACAAACGTGAACTTTTTCTACATTAAGATATAAACGGATATAAATTACAACGAATGGGTCTCTTTGAGCAAGAAGTAAGTTGCACCTAGTAACAGCTAAGTTCCCGTACACAGGTTCACAGCCATTCAGGGTGACGGGGTGGGGCATCCCGGGCACTTGCCTACTCCCCCTAATTCATAATTTGCCCACTTACATGCATAAGACTACAGCCAATTGTTAGAACTGACTACAATGTCTTTCCTACTTTTTAGCGCATATATATGTACATGTAAAGAGTATTGCTTCGGGCGACCTCGTATTTTGGCGAAAGCGAATGTTTGCAATTTTTAAATTTCGAAGTCGTGTTACGATTCGCAGGCGAAGTGTTACCTCCGCTAGCGAAAACGCCGCACCGTCAGCTGTTAACACGCGGGTACTTTCTACCAAGAGCTGCAACTTCACGCTGTCAGTGATTCTTCGCGTTAGAGGTTGAGGGTGCCTAACGATTAATTATACATCCTACTTTATGGCCGTCTTGCATTCCCGCTATCCTCTATCGATGTGCATTCGTTCATGCACCGTGTCTCTTTTGAAGATGAAAGGCAAGACCTCTGCACAGCTCTCAATGCGCTAGACGGAAAGCCGTTCACCTTGAAGAAGATGTTGGGACCATGGCCTCGCATATCGTGCCTACAAAAGCCCACAAAAGCGCTGCTGCGATATTTGAAAGATACCGGACTGAGTCAGCGTCTGTGATCCGTACACTCTAAAAACTAGGAAGGGTATCGCAGGAGTGAAGCGGCCGGTTCACTCTTCAAAGCGTCGTTTTACTCTCGCAAAATGTCGAGGAGAGTGAAATGCATTGTTCACTCTCTCACCAAGGAGAGAGTGAAATGTGCTTTTCACTCTCCCCTTCAGAGAGAGAGAGTAGTTCTACTCTTGCGGCAGTAGAGAACAAAACGTAGCGTAATCTTCTGCTTCAACTGTAGGTGGCTGGCCCCGAACATGGCAATGTATCATTCATGCGCGCTCGCTGAGCAAAGAACACATCGTTTTACTCCTAAGAGAACAGGCCGCTGCAGTTCAAAGGAATGCGTAGCGAGCGCTCTACTTTTTCACTCGGAGTTCTCCACCGCGCGCGCGCGCGCTCAAGGTCGCGGAACAACACAGCACCGGAGAAAGGTGATCCGTACAGCGAGCAGTACAGCGACGCAGGCCTGCAGCCAGGGGAGATCGTGTATCAGCGATCTCGCGTTGCCACGAAAACACGACAGTCGTTCGTCATGCCTTGGATATAACAACAAATCCTCCACGGTAAGTGAATTCTAACTTAGGTGCACATTCTCCGTATATGTCATGTTATCGCCAGGAAGTCGTCGGTGCGCTTAGCCGACGCGATTGACAAAGGACTAGGCATACGCGCTGTGTCTCTCGATGTCAATCGAAAAAGCCAGTCGTGGCGATAACTGCATGTGATTTTATCACTTTGCCGTTGTCCGTAAGAGCTTTAAAGATCGCAAACGCTGCCAGAACTATGGTATGTTCAATAAGACGCCAGGCAAGAGGACGCTTAAAATGGTTCGTTCACCAGCCCGTGATTCAGAGCCTATGCGGAGCGTGATTAGCGTGCGTTTTGTGTGTTTGAAGTTATTCAGTTTGGCAGTCTGCTGTGTACGGAACGCTGTTGAATTAAGGAATCACATAACAAAAGGCGTCGTTTTGCTGGCAGCGTGCTTTTTTTCTAAATAAACCGCGCGCTTGACGGTGTTTCGCGCAGGGGGAATCTGCGACCACTGAAGTTACGTGCAGCACCAGTGCTAGTTAGAAACTTTGCCGCAGGCATTCAGCTGCATGCTGCAAGAGGTCAGTTAGGCGCGTTATCTTGAACTTTCTGAAAACGCATGAGGAATCCATGTTTTATGCTGAAAAAAGTATAAACCCCATATATAAGCGATCTTGCGCGCGGCAGCTACAAGCGACGCGATGGAGATGGCTGTCGCGTTCGCTCGTCGCCTACAAGTCGTACTCCGTGCGAGCGACGATATTGAGCGACGCCTCCCCGGTGTTGCCGGCATGAGGGCTGCAATCACGCGTGACGCGTGCTTTAGTAATTTACGTTGATGTATTTTACTATAAAAGTAGCATAAAATATTTGCGGAAGTCTTGCCGTAGGTTCTTATCCTTGCACGTATAAAAACTGAATTATTCGCTCGTTCCGCGTGACAATCGGTAGTATTTGAGCGATGTACATACATCCAGTTCCGGCTTCGCGCTATTGGCTAGTCGCTCATAGCACTTTCGGGCGACGAGCGACGATTTCTAGATTTCCAGAACCGAGCCATCTGTTCAAGCGACGGCCCGTTTTGTCGCTCGAAGCCGTCGCTCGTCGCCGTCGCGCACTAAATCGCTCTCAGTGTTTATCCCTAAGACTGAACTGTTTTTGCTCATGTATTGAAATGGTGTGATTATAGGTAGGTCTGGTTTTGTCTCCTGTTGCGGTTTTCGTGCCCGGTGCGAAACTGAAAGGATGCTTATGTCTACGAACTCGGTGAATTGTCGAGCAGCTAGTTATGCATCGGCATTGAATATAAAGGCTGCTGTGTGGAATTACAATTGCAAGGGTGCTTTGCATACGCTTGTTGTTTTCGACATGCCTGTGCATTTGCTAATATGAGTTGGCGTGTCAGAGTTATGTCATATGAATAGCTAAATCAGCCTTCCTCTGGGGGTTACAAGTGTAATGTGTGTATTTTGCTATTGCATGGCAGATCAAAATGTGTTTATCGCTTGAATATTTTTAGTAGAGAAATAATATCAAAATAAAATGTTGCTTTGATTCCGTGTTACCAGTCTGTCGTACACAGAACAACAGGTTGGTGTAATAAACTAATAACTGCGGTTTAACTGCAACTTTTACATGCCTTCAAGAATCTAAAATGCTAAATTTCAAACTGCAGCAGTAGTCGGGTCTGTCAAAAATGAACTCCATTGCGCACCTCATACATGAAAATAAGTTCATGCCTTTTAGTAAGTTTAGATGCAGGCTGCAGTGAGCTTTCTATTTAGTATTGAAATGTGGGTAAGCTTGCCATAATAAGCCTTGTTGCCCTTTTTTATAGGCACATCCATATATCCATTGAACTGAAGGACAATATTTTCATCCCTACTGAGCATCATGTTTGCAGCTATAATCCTCAAATTATGGCTTCAGCAGTGGCACAACCAGGGATGGTGCGGGGGGCACACTGGGCACGTGCTTAAGATGTGTCACAAGTGGTGTTTGCGATACACCAGACTCATGACAGACCTATGATGTCTGAGAATGACCAATATTCTATTCATTAGCAGGGGTATTCTAACATTCGTGCCAAATGAGGATGAACTGTCCGTTATTTCTTGTTTGTTTAAATCTAAAATTGAAGTTAATTTAGCAGTTGACTGTTGCAGTCATTTGGATGTTTTGCATGCATTTCACTAAGAGCTAAGACTTTCTTTTATTGCCATGGCCTTGACTGTCTTGACGTTGTTTTGCACCATGCCCTTGTGTCGACTTTTGCATACAATATTTTTCAGGCACCCGCTTTATATAACGCAAGAAAGCAGCTGCAAGGACAGGAGGATGTGAAAGAGCCAGTGCAGAGGAGCCAATGCCAAAAAATCAAAACGCATTGGCATGCAATTTGGACAAGAAAACTAGTATGTGGATATATTGGGTGTACCATTTGACCAAATGTAAACAAAATCAAGATACAGTATGTTACACCAAGATGAAAATTCTTACGTGCTCCAGGCAGTCATCTTAACATGGTATATTTATGTAATGTCTCCGATTGGAAAGTCAAATCAAGTATGCTCTCTGGAGACAAACACATAGCAGCAAGTGTCATTGAAAGGTTAGAAATGTGTTTTAAAAAAGCTGATTAGTTCTGAGAAGTGACTGCTTTTTGTCTTGCCTCTCAACAGATACATCCATATGATAAAAAAATAGTGGTACAATGAAATTGCATATTTGCTTAGTGACATGATACATACTTGCAGTGAGCACGGTGACTGTGTTTACTATAAAAAAGAACAGCCCATGCTTGGTTAGGTTAGGCCCACTACAACATGCAGGCATGGGTGATTGGCACTTTTTTTTTATTTCTGTGTCGTGAGGTTTATTTACGTGCGTATAGGTGCAATGGCACGCAGTATGGCTAGTACAAAAAAAGGGGGGGGGGGCTCAGATATATGTAGCTCACTGTACACGACACAGGGCAAAGGAAATCCGTGTTCAGCAACTATGTTAAATGCCATGTACGTAAATTTTACAACGCTACTCATTCGAAGCACGCACAGGTGCATATTGAAGAAAAGTTTTCCAGGGTACATAATTTAGTGCGTCATTTACACTAATTTTGCTCTAACCACAAGACATAATGATTTGAATATACTGCACGGAAAAACCTAGAGCGAATTAAATTGTGTGTCAGCTTCGTGTGTATACATAAAGTCATTCCTATGCATTAGGTTTTTCGCGTAATGCATTACCTGTTGACAGCCTATCTTATCATGTGTACTCTGTTTACATTACAGTTGTTTATTAGTTTACTCATTTGTTTTGCAACTTATGAAATGCCGGTGTATATGTATTTTCAACATTTGACATAACCCTGTATGTTTTGTAGGGACAACCCAGGACGTGCATTTCTCAGCACCCAGTCAACTGCCAGAAGTGACTCGAACACAGGCCACCAGTAATGGACATCAGTTGCAATTTCACATTATGAAGTTGGCTGCTGCCTTGTACTGAGGCTTTTTTTTTAATGAGATGGTGGTGTCGTTCTAATGTACATTTTGACCACAAAGGTGCGATCATGTCTCACAGAGGCATATATGGTTGCTATTCTCTGCGAGTGACGTGTTCTCGTGTTCGTGAAGCATTTGTGTTTGGCAGTATTGTCGCCCAATGAATCAGATATAAACACTGTAACTCGTCACTGCCGGCAAGTAGTTGCGAGAAACACAATATATTATGACGCTGTAAAGTTATCTCATTAATTCGAAGGAAAATTTTCCAGCGGGAAAAAAGGTTGCTATTCCAGATAAACATGTCTTTTTCTCACAAGGTATTTAACCAAACTGTGGGTGCGCGAAATTCGTGACTTATGAATAGATTTTAATTCATCCTTTAGTAATGCTTCTAAAAGAGACTAGAAATAGCATGTGACTACCTCTCCAATCAGCAGATCATACACTTAGAGTCATAAGTGGTAGTTCCATGCAGTCTCGCACTCTATATAACCTTTCCTTTTAGCACCATTGGAACTGGCGGCTGCGTTTTCAGAAGGAGGAGTGCACTTGGCACTGTATATGTATGTGTGAAGTCGGTTTTCTTTGTATGTGTTGGTTCACTGATACAAACAGTGCAAAAATCAGTTGTACCATGAGGCTGACGACGCCTTCTGCTGCTAGAAATGCGGCACTTCATATTTTACAGTACTGCATGACATTTAAATCAAAGCTAGCACATAAAATGATAAAAAAAACTAACCGCTGTTATAGCTAGTTTCCTCAAAGAAAGCTTGTCCTTTACGGGCTGTGTTAATCTGAGCTCTCCACCGATGTTTCAGTAGTGAATCCCTTAGTGAGTGAGAGATTGGGGGAATTAATTGTGTTATTCTTTAAATGGTGTCCTAATTATGTGTATTTGTTCCAACAAAGTTGTCTAGATTACTTTATTGTGTAGTGGAAAGCTTATGAAACCATAAGCAACTAGTGAGTTACTAACATGCATATGCATTTGTCACTATACAGGTGGCACTCGGCTGTACCACTGCAGTGCTGTGGAAATTGCCAGCACCAGCGGCTTTGCAACAGCTGTTTCACAGCATGTCGGTATGTGCTAATTTATGGTTATGTTGGGATGGGTTAGTATTATGGACTACTGCTACTCTGTATTGTGACAGATCCATATGATAAGTGATGTAATGGGCACAGTGAAAACCTGTGAATGTTTTACTATGGTAAATAAAAAGGCTCTCTTTTTCGTCACTGGAGCAGGGAAGAAGAGCATGCAGGCACTCCTGAATGTATATATATTTCAAAACATGAGAGAGACATATATATATATATATATATATATATATATATATATATATATATACACATACAATTAAACTAAAGGCAGGGACATTCCATCTTTCATTTTGAATTGACTTGTACAGCGCAAAAATACAACACTGACCACAGAGAAGCCCACATGTTAACAGGTTTGATACACACAATAATTCAACAGATTTGATACTTCAGGTGTGCTATTTTACGCCAGGGGAAGGGAAAGGGGACAAAACCAGAAAAAAGTGGAGTGGAAAAGAAAGGAATCGTGCCAAAAAGCATGAGAAACATCGTGCAGCCAGGATCGCCAGCAGGACATCTGAAAAGCACTCTGATAAAATTACATACAGGGCAACCTTACCTATTGTTTGTTTCAATCAACTCAGATCACATGCAGCCATTACTGCAATCAAGTTGTTTCCTTATGTCATGAGGGAATGATGTGGGCCCAAAAAACTGTTTAGAGCTGAAGGATTATGTTCCATGCTAGCCTCATTACCTGCTTTTTATCATATTGTTATCAGCTGCTTATGTTAGGGACAAAAAGTAAGAGTACGAGGTCTTTCCTGATTCGCCATTCCACACAACATGTCTTTGTGACTATATGTACATGCAGATGATCCATAGATGAAAAATATTCAGTAGAGTAGAATCTCATTACAAGATACACTTGGTTGTAAGAGACATATGAAAATGGTTTGGTTGGTTTTTCGATGTTTGCCACGTTAACAACACTGTACACAAGAGACACCTTTGTTACTAACGACTTTTTAAGTATTCACTACTTCGAAGGCACACAACCCAGACACATTCACTTCATGCACCTTGTGTGCTCTGAAGGGCGTAAAGATCACGCAATCCTCACACAAGTCAATTGCGCATGTCTCTTTAGCATGGACTAGAAAAGGAAGGCAACGAGGACAGTGCAGGGCAGAAAGTGTCGACAGTTGAAGCTGACGAGCGTCTAAGAGCACCTCAAAGGCACTGCGAGCAACAAGGCTTGCAAAGTGAAGTGTTTAACTTCCAGAAGTTAGGAAGGAAGCTAACACAATCTACAGTCACTAAAAAGCTGTGAATGTCTTCTTTAAAGGGCCCCTAAGCCACCGAGGTTGAAATTTATTTGCGGTGTTGCAGTTGTACATGTTAAGGCAACGAACACGTAGCCATGAGAGTTTTTCGAAACGGTGCAGTAATAGTGGAGCTACGTGTTTGATTATCAAAAAGTAGTCCCCGCTCATTTTACTCTTTCATCTGGTACACGCCATCTGGATAGTACCGTCTTTTCCTCGCCTAGTACACCTCCAAATGTTACGGGACAGGCCATCACCAACGAGCTCTGTTGCTGCCGCGCAGGCCCGTCGTCCTGCGAGGGGTGGCGCTAATGACCTCGCCAATACAATGGAACTGTATGGTGACTCTAGTTGAAGAGCCTCATAGGGAGACCCTTCTGTTGGCATTTCTGTTCTTTGCCCCCATTGGCTGCCCACAATGGCATCGCGAGCAACGCGACGAGGAAGGAGTGTGTTTTTGCTTGCAGGCCTTGCCGGCAGTCGTACACTTTCGTTCGACCAATCGACAGCACCGGAAACTGGTGAATCATCAGAGACAGCCTGGTGATGTCAGGACAAACTGGGGGGTGCAGGATAGGTCCAGAGAGGCGCACGGAGTCGTTTTCTTCATATTGTGGTGCTCCCACAGTGCTACGCACTGTGGCATTTGCCATCGTCAATTGTGACGGCATTCTGATTTTGATGCGCGTGTTTACTTGAAATGTTCAAAAAATGTCGAGAAGTGGTTTAGGGGCCCTTTAAGCCACCCTGAGCAATTATTCCTTCAGATATATCTAAACATACTTTAGTGATGATGTATAATAAAGTGATCTAGTCTGGCTCCTCAGTGTTTTAAAATTTTTGGTATTGAGAGACATGTTTCCCGTGCCTCTTGAGTATCTCTTCTGAGGCTTAACTGTAATGTACACACACAATTGTGTAACTCCTCCTGCAAGTATATTCATTAAGCCTGGTCACTGATGTGCAAAGCTTGTGGTTAAGTTTTGATGTCCGTACGTTTTAGAGCTATGTTTATTAATTCATGCTGTTATTGGTTCTTCGATGCAGGAGACAATGCCTACGAAATTATTGGCCCTGATGACGAGAGCCCTCAAGGGGCAAATGACATCTCTGTTGCAGAAGTGAGCCCGATACCACCTGAAGTTACCATGACAGGTGGCACGGCAGCAATAGATACAGAGACGGCCATGTCTACTGCAGCTGCAACAGTGTACGAGGCAAGCAGCAGTGTGTCAGCATCAGCAGCAGTGTCAGAAGGAACCGCACCAGGCCTGGTAGAGCAACATGTGTGCTATCACTGTGACTTTTTTTGTAGTGCATACAACTCATTTGCTCAACATACGAAAGCTTTTCACCACGACTGTGAGCCATTGTTCTTGTGCAGCAAGTGCAAAGTGTGCAACAAGCATCACTTTAAGATATGAAAACATATTACAGTTGTTGCCTCCCCAGCAAGCCCACATAGCGACAACAATGTGGAACACATGGTGGGACACACCTCTTCCCCATTAGAAGATAGTAGAGACTGTCAGTGTTGTTGTTAGATTAACTGGTCTTTGTAGGCAACTAGAAGGACAACACAGGTGTCATAAGATTGTTGTTTATGTTGTCATTGAAGAGGTAAAAAAGAAGTTTGATGCAGCTGAAGTGCCAACTGATATTGAGCAAATCGAGAACAAGCACCTGAAAAAGCAACACTATCGAAATTTGGGTATCTGTGCCGCCGACTCTGGTAAGGATGGCATAGGACAGAAGTGTGATGAAAATCACATAGACACTGCTGTTCCATCACTGGTCACAGTGAGCAGTGACTTGTAGGGCAAGAGAGTCAACTGAAACGAACATTATGGCATAGTGTCATGCTCCCATGTGACCACTTTCCATGTTATTTTGCATGATACAGCTCAACCTCCAGAAACGAGACTGCAACTTGTCTGTAAAAAAGCTTTCACAAAAAATTATAACACTATTAACACAGCAGTATCTTCTTTTTTTGTGGGTTCGAGGTACCCGGGTGTCCATTAATGCAAAAATTGCGGAAAAAAAGAACATGTGTCGTACTTGCACCTTTTTAACACGTACGAGGGGGACAGAACTTTTCTAGTCATGCATCTTCATCATAGTATCAAGTTTTTAAATGCCTTTTATAATTATTATTACCAGTTATATCTGAGTGCATTGTATGCATTTAGCAGGTGTAAAATCAGGTCAGTTGGATCAGATGCCTTATCTGCAAGGGAGCCCTATATTCAAGAAATTGGAATTAATATAGGTACGTTAGAGACGCAGTCTTTCAGCACTTTATTGCGTGTGGTTTAAGCATTGCTCAATACTTTTGTGGATGGCAGTTTCAACCGGCACAGCACTGCGCTTTGTCACGGTCATGTATCTTCAAAGCGGTGTTTACCATTTGTGTTGATCTGTTTGTGTATTCATAGAGCAAGTTCTTAATTTATTTTTCTCCGCATTCTTGTGCTTGTACTAAGCTTGTATAAGGCAGGTACAAAATGGGCGTCACTATAACGAACTGTTCTGTTGAGCTTACACTTGCAAATAATAGTGTTGAGATGGCCGCACTTCTATGCAGGTGCACCGATAGCTTTGTGTATGTTCTCATGTTTGTATAAAGCTTATATAAGCTAGTTACAAAATGTATGTCACTAAACATTGTGATATTCTTTGAAGAACTGCTTGGTTGGTTTTACACTTGTGAATTAGTATTGAGGCGGTGGTATTTCTATGTAGGCCCACTCCTAGCTTTCTGTGTGCTCACGTGTTCGTATTAAGCTTTTACAAGGGAGTTACAGCATGTACGTCACTAAGAGCTGTGATATTTTTAAAGAACTGCTTTGTTGGTTTTACACCTGTGAGTAATAGTACTCGGGTGGCACTAGTCATGTGTGGGTACACAGGGACCATTTGTATACATTATGCTCATGTAAAGCAGTTACAAAGTGTATGTCACTAATCACTGTGATATTTGTTGAAGAATTGCTGTGATGGTTTTACACTTGTGAATAATAGTGGTCAGGATACAGTACTTGCGATGTATAGTTGAATTTATACAGTGCCAAGACATGGGCTGTATACGTACCAAAAGAAATGTCTGTCATTATATTGTTGTGATTATTACTGCTTGGATTTTATTAAACTCTAATAACATTTTTTCTTGTATCTATTGAGGTATGGCAATTTGTCATGCAACCAAACTGATGACCTGAACTTGTGCATACAAATAAACAGCTAATTTAAGAGTATACTGCTCATATTCTGCGAAACCAGTTTAACAAATCTTGTACTACAATGCTGAAAAAATGACAGAGCTGACAGGGATTTACAGAAAGAGTTCTGCACTGGCTGAAGGACTGCCCCACACTGGAGTTGGTAATGTTGCGTTTATTGGAGTAGAACAGTAAGTGAGCTTCTGTTAAAAATGTGACAGTCAATGCAGAAACATAAGGCAGACGAGCAGATGTGGCACATTTTTTTCAGGGCCCTCCATGCCTACTACTGCATTTCTAGTCTTCCTGTGCTCTTCGTATAAGCCCCTGTTCAGCCAAGGTTTTTACTCCATGACAGTTGTTCTACTGGGTTCGTAGCAATATTGAAGAAAAAAATGCAATGGTTTTCAAGAACTTTCGAGGCCCCGACACAGTAACTTCAAGGACCTCGTGCGATTTTTTTAGTAGTTTGGACAGGCGATAACTTGTTCAACAACATCGTTAATTTTAATGCAAACAAAAGAATACAAAACAAATTGCAATTCACTGATTTCAAAAATTTGAAAGACTGCTAATTTGCCTTTCACCGCCCATCACTAAATGCACACAAGGAAGCATTTCAAGAAAGCGCTCAGTTTTTCTGCAATAGCACAATTAACTACTTGGACCTGCAACATTTGCAGTTTTTGAATACTGTTTGGTTTGAGAGTGTATGGGATGTCATCTGTTGCCTCAGCTTTTCACCACCAAATAAGCAATAGTCATTTGTAATTTCCTTTTATTGTGTCTGTAGCTCTCAATTTACTCATCACGGCTTTTCTTTGAATGCCTCAACTGTTGAGCTTCCTGCTTCTGCTCCTCCAAGTACATTTGTCGCCGGTTCCATGTGCCTAAAACTGGTATCTGCAGCTCCTTTGTAATTTCAACTTTAAGGATGTCGCTTTCCTTCTATTACCTCCACAGACAATTCTCTGTGACATGCGAAGAGTGTCACAGAAGGGAAAAAATAACACTTGGCAATGTCTGCTATGTCTAGCCAAGTGTACAAATTTAAGGACTTTCCAGTACTTCTAAAAATTCCAGGGTTTTCAATGCCTTGAAAATGGCATTTTAGAAATAAAGGGTTTTCAAGGATCGCTACAAACGCTGGTTTCTAGCACCTAAATAATTTTACAAGCTTATTTTGGCATGGAGTTCGGAAATTCATGCTTTTTAGCTAACGCTGCACTATCTCTGTACATTGAAGCCACGAGAGCGCAACCATTTTGGAGTAAAGAAAAATACTGAAAGCTTTTAATACCACTCTTTTTCTATGGAGCTTCCTATTGCCTAGTTAGGTTTACGAATGTGCCTGGTTTTGGTGGGCGTTTCTTCGACATTTTCTGTGAGAAGTAGATGACTAACCCCCGTATTCAGAAATGTATATTAATACAAAGCTCATGCTTGACTTTATATAAACGACGCCTGGTGCGAACGTCCCCCAGACGCTCACTGCCTTTCTTTTGGTGCGTTCACGACTTGCGTCATTTAGATCAAGTCAAGCATGGGCTTCAAGTTATGATGCATTTCTGAATATGGGGGTAAGCGTGCGCAATTCCGGGCAGCGCATTGTGCCACTGACACTGAGAGGAAACGGGGAAAACAAAGTTAACGCCCTATACTCCTAAACTTTAGCCTACCTGTGGTGTGCGTGTATCGTGGAAGAAAAAACAGCGCAAACACCAGGACGAAAAAAAGCATCAACCACACCAGCGCTTCGTGGTGTTGTCCATATTTTTGCGTCGTCCTTGTGTTGCGCTGTTTCTTCTAAAATGCTCAACCAACTAGCCGGCAAGTCTATCCTGTGCATATATATTGAACACACGTATGAATGTAGATGGTCTTCGAAGCTTTTAGAACGAGCACTGCCACAGGATACGAGCAGTGCACGCGTAACAAGTGGACACATCAGTCATGTAAACATGCGTGCCAATGCATGTGACGCGGCTATCGGCATAAGCAGTCTCCAAATGCTGGAATACATGCTCTTCAAAACGCTAACGATCCGCTGCTAATGCAGGACAACAGCTCACAGCGGACTGAACCAAACTCTAAACTAATGCACTTGAAAAGAACGCCTACACGGCACTGTGAGGCACGTCGAAATGCCTGGTACTGGCGTCGCAGTTGACCACATACGAATGGAACTGGCGGAAAAAATAAACAGAAATGCTCACCAGTATACGCGCGACTTAAATTCACATACGTGGATGGTTGGCACGATACTTTGTATCCGCGTATTTTCGGAGAACATATAATGCATGAACTGGAAAAGCACTCGATCGTGAGCTGAACGGCACATTTGTTATTTTCCTGGGGTGACGACAAGCCGTGAATAGTTCTCACCTCGTCGTCTACGTTGTATTCCTCCGTTAGTCGTAGCAAGGAATGGAAATGATGCAAACGCAAACGTATTCCAGTACACAACAGCACAGCACACTGCAGAGAAACTCCACCCACTGCAGCCGATTCCTCAAATACATTTGTTGTGTATATAAGATCTAAAACAACACGACTTAGCGTGGTGGCTCTGTGGTGTAATGGTTAGGATGTGCGCTTTCAATTGTATAGATGCGAGTGTATGCGGGTTCGAATCCACGTGATGTATAGAGCAATATGGTTCTCCAGATAAGTGTGTGATTCCCTCGACTACTGTGTTCTAATTAGACCATGTGTCTCCTGATTGTGAAATATGCGAAGATATTTGCGGATTGAATGTGCATTGGCTTTTTTTTCTCCGCAGTGGCGTTCGGGAGACGCATAGGCCGATTCCGAGCAGTGACGACTCATGGTAGGCAGCAAATAGCCAGGAAAAATGACTTTAAAATCCTGCATAACATTGCTCACGCCTATTCTGAAGGCCGCTTGGAATTGGGCCACTGAGTCTGAGGAAGCCGCCTAGGGAACAGTGTATCAGCGACCCTAATTTGATCTGATTTCCTGCCTGCATGCGTGGCCAGGACTTCGCTAAGAAGGTATTGGGAAGAGTACTAGCACTCTGTTTGGGGGAGGAGAAGTACTCGGTCTGGTGGAGTGCCATTACCCTTACGGTGAGAGTATTACCACTCTGCGGAAGAGTACTAGCACTCCCTGTGGGAAGAGTATTATCACTCTGCAGAAGAGTACTAGCAATCCCTCGCGGTGGAGTAACAAAACTCTGTCAACAGGAGTTGACCTACTCTCTCTCAAAGAGGGTCGATCTACTCTCGAAAAGAGAGTGAAATATGGGACAAGCCGCTACTCCCTCAAAGGGAGTGCCCGGCACTCTCTTAGTTTTTAGAGTGTACTGAGTGAAAGACTGATATCCCCAGTGGACATTTTCTTATTTTAATCTTTCCGTCCCCCTTTCCCAAGTGTAGGGTAGCCAACCGGGCTCAGTCCTTGTCCGATACGCGGCCTTCTTCGGTCTCAGTCCGATTCGCGCCCCTCTCTCTCTTTTCGCCTCCGCTAGCGCGCTGGACGCTACACAGCCAAGGGGGCAAAGCCTCGGCCACAACTTCAGTGTCGCGGTGGCGAAACGACTCGTCGTGGCACAACGTGGCTGCCCTCGTAGACTACGCTACGCAGCACGCCACTGCATCTCGGAGACCACGCGCAGCACACGCACGTACGCGCAGTGCACGTGCATGTTTCCGGTCCTTCTGAAATCCGGTCTTTCCGGTCTTTCTGAAATCGTATATATATATATATATATATATATATATATATATATATATATGTCTCGTTTATTTAATTCACAATTAGTCATTAGGCAGTGCTGAGAATGCCACCAGGATCACGCATTTAGCCTTCTAGCACTGTTGGGTCAGTTACTTCCGAGCACGTAGCATGACGGGCTTGCGGAAGCGGGAGCAAGCGATTTTTACCTTTGGTTGACAATACTTTGATTATAAGTTCCCTGCTGTATGCGGTGGAAGAATATTTGACTCATGTTTACAGCGGCATCTACGACAGATCGGCAACCTTTTCTTACTATTGGCCTCGAGCTCCACCACTGGAAAAGCTGGCGCCACCGTCGGCGTGACGTGCTAGGAGGGATCACGTGGACATAGCGGCCGCGTCGGCTGCTTCGGGCGCGCCGAAGCGAGCTGAAAACGAGTTTAAATTCCCTCGTACGCTGCGGTTTTCATTTAGTGGCGAAATTTTCCCGCTTCGAGTGTCTCCTTTACAACGCTTGAAAGCACTACAATAGGTAGTGGCTGCCTTTGAAGGCGCGCAACATGGTAGGCTACTGCTCGGTGCCGCAGGGCCGGACGCACGTAACGGAGGCCGGTGTCGGCCTTATTCACACGTAGCCGCAGGACAAGAAACTGTGTGAAGCTTGGCTCGCGAAACATAAAACCGGCAGTCATCGGCTACAACTCGGGTATGCAGCAAGCACAGACGCGAGGAAGATTTCTGCTACGGCGCCCGGTCTGCGATGTTCTCAAAACGCGCACTGAGACGCTCGCCTGAGTCCGCTGCCCGACTAATGTCATGACGGCTTGGTCTATGAACTTGTCGATACTATAGATACTGCCAAGTTCAGTGGAGTGGAAAGGCAGCGGTGAGAAGCACATTTAAAGAAAGCATGGCACATGGTCATGTTTGTGTTGTGAATTAATACACTGGATTACAAAAAAGGAGCAGCGGGAAATTGCACGCTGAGAACACCGATAAACATACAGTGCGACGCAACTCGAGAAATAGTATTGAAAGGTCAAAGAATTTAGAAGAAAAAAAAGATTGCATCGTCGCGACGGCACATCACAGTCCCCGTAGGCGTCGAAGTCTCTACAATGAAATTATTTTTGAACAGCTCTGATAGCGCCCACGCAACAATGGTTGCCTGTGTACTGTCAAATGCTCATATTCTGCGGGCTAAAGCTCATGGCACGGTGCGAAAACGCGCGCGCGGAGAAAGCGAAACAGTGCGCGGACAAGCATGCAGACGCGTAGTCGGTCGCTGCGAATCTGCGCGATCGCTGCATTGAGGCTTCATTCTATTACGCTCCATTTAGTTATACAAACACTATAAGAACATATTTCACATAGTTTGCTCTCGGCGTTTACCTACCTTTCACGCAAGAAGCCGGTTCGGGAGACTCCATCGCGGCGACCGCGCGCAGTGGCGTTCACTGTACGTATTCGGTAAAGAGATAGCGGCTGTAAACGATTGTGTGCTTTCAGCTTGCCCAAGATTATTATTTAGACAGTAAGAAACTTCTCTCGTTTCGAAAGTACTTACAAAAATGTCCGGGAGAGCTCGCGCGTGGTGTTTTCAGTGAGCGCTGACAGCAAAACCTATGAGGAGCGCGTCACGTGATCCCTCATACTACGGCATCGAGGCGCTTCCGATAGAGGGCGACTCCGTAACTCCTCGCCGCCAATATTCAAAAAATATTTCAGTGCCCCTCGACGGCCCATATATTTACCTACTCTTCGCCTTGCTCATTATTTGGAAATGATGGAATGACAGATAACGAATCTCATTTTTTGGGCGTGCTGAACGGCATCCAAACACTGCTCTCAATTTTTTTTTTTTGTAGCGTCGCTTTGACTGCATCAAAAAAGAGCTTGAGAAGTGGCCCATCTATATAATAGACGCTGTGGTTTCGGCATTAACTTCGACGGAGCCTTGATGAAGTGCTGTGTTTGTTTCCACGCATGATGCCTCAGTTCAGAATCACTTCGCTGGCCAGTGGCGTACCTACACTTCGCTGACCAGCGGCGTACCTACACAACAGGTAGGCGAGCGGGGCGCAGTTAACTGGGGAAGAGGAGAGAGAGGGGGAAGGGGAAGGTGGGAAAGTTGCAAAATAACTAAAAAAGTTCAAGGGCGGGGGAGGGTACAGGTTCATGGTTACGTCACTTCCACAGCACACATTGAGCGACGTGGGAAAGCTGTACCAACTATTCGCTTTTACAACTAAATGTGTGATTTTGGCATGCCGTGTGGCTTTGATACTATTCATCATGCGTGTCTCCACCGGGTTCGTCTAAACGTGGCCAATACAGAATCCTTGCATAAAATCCAGCGCCTCGTGTCGTAGGTGGGCCCACGTGCAACGTATTAGAGGACAGCGCACTTAATCTTCCATTGCAGCCTTTTCACACTACGAAGGACTATATTTAGCTCCGCACTGAATGCACCCGAGATACTTCATCTTTAGCTACTATATTACCTTACATCATGAGCTTTCTGGGAGACATTGGAGTCAACAACATATCTTAATTCTGTATGTTCTGTGTGGGTCAATTTATTTATCGTCATATTTAGGTGGAATTCCATTGTCGTTTGGCAAACCTCTCTAGTTATCATTAGAGCACCTCTATCTTTTTAACTTTTTCGTATCTGTTTTGATACGTGCATGTCGAAGAAACAATACGAACTATTGAAGAAACAATGACATATTAAAGACTTCTACACTCAGAGACATTTATTGCATTAAGGCTTCGAGTTGCAGGCTAAATACACAAGAAGAGAAGTGCTCCGCACAATCCATGTCTAACATTCTAGCCACCTTCGGGCGACTGGTCTTCCACGCCCTGTAAAGCGTCCTCCTCTAGCATTGCAACGTCTGCCTCCATTTGATCTATAGCATTGTCCTCTCTATCCAGCCTCTGTTTGAGGTCTTCGATAACGACCTCAATTTTTGCCATTTCTGATTTATGCCGTTCCAAAACTTTTTGCTTCTGTTTAAGTTGCGATGCAGCCGCCTTTAAAGCACGCATCTCAATCTCCTGACTTGGAAGCAAAGCATGTAAGGACGCTTGTCCCTTCTTAAACATGATGTTTGCCTTCAACTGTGACTCAAAGTCAGCCTCCTCCTGGTTGTACACTGCTTCTTGATAATATTCTGTTGGCTCCTCCGTCGCATTGTACTGCAGTAGTAGCGATTTGAGCCTTTGCTCCTCCTCTTGCTGCCATGCTGTCTGCATCTGTTCAATGGAGTCCAGTCGAACACTACGATGTTTTTCGATGGTGTTTATCACCTTACCCTGCCCCTGTTCCTTTTTCAGTGACTCAAAGCTTTCACTGAAGCTATTGCGGCTTGCCTCAAGACCAAACTCATGCAAATCCTTCGAACTTATAAGTCCTTCATCGCATGACCATGAATAAGCCCCAAGCTGGTTACTGTGGGCAGTTTCGAGCTCTCTTATCTTCAAAGGGCCACTTTCATTTAGCTCGGTTATAACTGATTCAGTTAGCTCATCATTGGGCCGCTTTATTTCTTCCATGGCGATACTGCATTCGTCGGCTAAAGCAGGGGTTTGTCTCAACGCTTCTATGAACTTCTCGTGTTGTGACAGTTCGGAAAAACGGAATGCACAGTTTCCTCCGCGTGAGTAACGAATTTGAACTGATGATCTGGCATCAGATGGCCTGAGATGCACATTCATCCTGTATGTGTCCCTACTTCTCGGGTCGCGAGGGTCACCTAGCCATTTCGTCTCTTTTATGCAGGCCTTAGTTCTAGCGCTGCCTCGCGCTGTACCGCTCTTAGGGCGTGCGCCAGCTCCGGCACCCAGAGAGCTCGATGGGGCTGCAACGGTTGCACTCTTCCTGGTATTAGAGGGCGCTGCGCGTGCAGCAAGATCAAGCGCGGGAATTTGAGTCGAAGATTGAGCTACTTCCACGACCGGATAGCGGATAATCGCGAAATCTTCTACCGCAGTCGACGCTCCTGGATTATGGCCCTTAATTGTAGCGAAGCGCTCCGTTGCATCATTCACGTTTCTGCACGGGGTATCTGCGTTCGATTCAGGTAACTCCTCGATGTAAGCTTCAGGAGCTTGCGAAAAACTTGACTGTATGACTTCCTGTTTCAGCGAGTCATGGGTAAGAAATGTATCAGAGTGCAACAGCTGTTCAGAGTATTCTTGAAGAGGGGCTTCATTGCTCTTCGCTGGGCTCTCTGGTGTCTCTTTCGCTGTATTGCTGACGTTTTCGTTTGTGTCAGGAATAAAAAGTGCACCCGTGTCGTCCAAACAGTCTTTCTCCAAAACACCAGCTTTGACATTTGATACGGGTTTCTTGACGTCAGTATGGAAGAAGCAGTTCGTTCGTGGCAGTGGCTTATGTAAGGTTTCCCCAGTAATGCAGCAATGGCTGGGAGCCATGGCCCTTTCAGAGCTTTTGTTGATGGGCGAAGCAATTGGATAGATTTTGTTGGACGGTGTCGGTGTCCACGAAAAACAACTTCCATTATGCATACGAGGCTCACGCGCTGCTTGTTGGATCCGCAAAGGTTCAGTGGCGACCTCGTGGAAACACTGCACCTTTTCGTGACAGCTACCACTTGCAGACTCTGATATCTTTGATTCAGGCATTTCCGTGTTGCCGTAATGCTGCCTATTCGCGTCAAACGCATCCTCTAGCTGTGATGGGACTAGGCGCACAGGTGATATCTCGTGGTCATTGACGCTTATTTGCTCTTGCTCAATGTAGCTACGGATGGGCATGTCAGTCACGACCTTTGCTTCAGACATTTCCGTGTTGTCGTAATGCTGCCTAGTCGTGTACCACACGCCCTCTAGCTGCGGTGAAACTAGGCGCACACGTGACATCTCACCGTCATGGACGCTTAGTTGCTCTTCCTGAATGTTGCTACGGGTAGGCATGTCAGTCACGACCTTATATTCAAATCCAATTTTTTCCTCTCTCACCCTCCCGGTGTTGTTCATCCCACTGATGTCGTCTGAGTGTTGAGTTATCAAAATATTACCGTCTTCTTGGTCACTTAGCCCTCCAAAAACCTCACAGACTTGGTAAACTTGATTCGGCGACATTGATGATTCTGAAGTTGGGGCATCCGTGCTGACCGACTTGAGAAAAGAGAAAGTTACCTGCTCTTCAGCTGAACATTGATAGGCAACAGCACTGTCTAAGCCAATAGAGCGTCGTCGCTCTCGTAGAGCGTACTTTATCCCATTCTCCATTGCAGACTTGCCAATGTTCACCTGGGAAGAGTAGCACTCGCCGCTTCGTTCCTCGTTCCCCGTCTCGGTAGCATCGCGAGTGAACGTGGCAATCTGGGGAGACTTGTCATGTCCCCCGTATTTCTTGCCTTTAGAAAAGCGGACGAGTCGTGCCCACAGGCTCTTTTCGCCGTCCAGGGCTGACACACATTTGGCTTTGCTGGTTCCTTCAGCATTCGCGAAGCTGGACGACATGCGTATTTCTGTAGACTTCACTATGCTGGAAAGCTGTGATGCGTCGGGTAGCGACGCCTGTCGTTCAAGGGGTCGTCGTGGTCCGTCGCTGCCCTCGATGCTTTTGGAAGACAGATGTGACGAGTCCGGGCTCCATTTAGTGGCCATGATCGCTTTCCACGAACAAGCTTGGCTCAAGCCACAATTACTACACACAGGCTGAGCGATCGGCTGAAGCTATGTTCTTGCGATGGCACGGCCTCGTGAGCCAGGTACAGTCCATGGTACGGCACTTCAGAATTCCAAGGACTAGGACACCATAGGGGTGGCGATGATGATGATCCTCATCCCCAGCGCGCACCCACTTTAGGGCGATAGGCCAGGATTTCGCGGCAGGAGGTAGCAGTACAGAATTAGTAGTTAGGTGAGGAGAAACGGAAAAATGAAAAGAAGAGAGAGGAATAATTTTATGCCGTTGAGCTGTTCAACTAATTGAAAAAATCTATTAGAAACGTAATAATGAAGGCGACATTAAAGACAGCATCATTATAGAATTTGAAAAAAATTTTCAATTAATTTATTAGAGAGCAGGGAAGGAGAGTAACGCTAAAAACGTGGCATGGTAAGCGTTTTGTTTTGCCTGAAAAATTGAATGGAGCGCAATGAACATTACTTGTGTTTTCTTCGTCGTTTTATGCAGGTGCAGGACACCCTCTGGGAGCGCGGAATAGCATGCACAGAAATAAATCTTTCATTTTATTTTTTAGGGCTGTTCGTCCAAATTCGCGACAAAACATACCTCACTATATAATTTTATTAAACCAAAGAAGATCCAGGAGCCATTAAGACTGTTTGTGATGAGCAGCAGGGTAACTTAAAGGCGGAATGCAACGTATTTCCACGTTTGTTATAGTGCTTAAAAATCTGCAGTATATTCTACACATGGAACCTCCGTAGAATTGAAGGAGTCGCATGCCTCTAATTGCTCATTGACGCCCTTTAAATGTCACCTCAGCCGCTGAATCAAGCACCCGGTTGACAGCGAATATAACGCCTATAGCAGAAGATGCCCCTGAAATATCGCCACTGGTGGTGCCCAATTTAAGACGCCATGCCCAGGCACCCGCCCCGCCCTTGTTTTTTAGCGTTCGTTGTTTGGCTGCATTTTCGGCGAAAAGTAAGGCCGGAATCGCTGTTGAGTTTGAGTACTAAATCCTTTCATTTTAGAGAAGTTTATGTGATGGGTCACTACGTAGTTCAATATCAAAACACTATAGAGAGGCGGCTCTATTACCTACTATGTGAAACTATGCTAACTACGCGTAACAATGGGTACGCTGAAGATAGCATGAAAATTTCGACCACGCAATTAGTATAGCTTCAAATAACGTAGAAGCAGCCTCCATGCAAAATTTTGCGTTTTAAGTGGGTATGGCTCTGTCAAGTATAGCTTGCAAAAATATGTTTCATACTGAAACAAACAAATAATTGGTGGATCCCATGTATATGCGGCGGTCGCTACCAAAATCTTTGGTGCGTTGCGCAACGTCACCTTTTCATTATTCTTGGCAAATGTTAGGTCTCGGGTCGTCACTCTTTAGCGCCGTGCCTACTCTCGTCTGAGTGCCTGGGACTATGACGAGCGTGAGGCCTGATTCTTGCGAATCACTTTATAGGTCCGTTCCGTTTGGTCTGGTATATAAATATCCCCACGTCTTGCTTAGGCCATTAAACTCTCCTCCTATAACTACCCTATTTTGTCCAGCTAGTATTAGTGTTTCGTGGAATAGGTTTTTGAATTTGTGTTCGTGTAGCGTGGGGTTACTATAAATGTTGAGAATAAATAAGCCACGTCCCGTCTGCTTTTGCGGGATGAGTTCCAATAGAATGTTGTCAATGTGCGTTATGCCGGGGTTGTGTTGCACGCACGTTATCTTTCTTTTTACCAGCGTGGTTAATACCCTCGTCTCCCCTTCGGCATAGCCAAAAGATCTGTATCCTACAAATTTTGGGATCCCGTGTGTTTCCTGCAAAATTATAACGTCCGGTGTATTCTTCTCCATAAAATACTGCTGCAAAACTGGACTTTTGTTTTCGCAACTTCTACAGATCTATTGCCATATTCTGAGCCCTTTTTTAGCGCACCTCATTTCGGGTGCGACCATGGGAGGGAGACGGGATGTTGGAGGGAAGATGACCTAACGTAATTATGTGGTTGTGAAGTGGGTTGGGGCTTACAGGGGTTACACGTCAAAACATGGCCGAATAGATGAGAAGAACGACAAATTAAATTAGTAGACTGGGAACTATTTCGTAGAACGCGAGAGACGACACAATAACGCTGCATCAGACAGAGAACGATGAAATAAGGAGTTAAGCGATGACGTCAAAATTGACACAAAATAGCACCAACTGACTCTCACTTGCAGAAATGCGACAGCAGACTTCTCCACCTGTGGGAAGCTAAGCAGTCACAGCAGAATAGATTTAGAGGTCATGAGCATAACAGGAAGAAAGCCCATAGCGCACCTCTACAAAAAACAAACATTCTAAAGAATTGACCATTCAACAATGGGCAGAGATGTGTAATTCCATAAATGGCCATATAAACACCGGCTAACCTGGCACATGCTCAGGTACTTGTTTGACCATGAGAATAACAAGAAAAAACACAGGCAAGCCATTAATAACTTAACACACCCACATGAAGGCACAGAAGAGGAATTTCTCAAATAATTATAGCAGAAAAACTTAACACAGGCATTCCCCTTCAGCCATCCTTGCTACAACGGGAATATAAACGCAAAATTAGACGACGAACTCATGGAGGCAGAAATACGCGCGTCCCTACAAACGTTCAACCCCTAATCAGCAGGAGACCCACCCCGTATAACCAACAGGACTCTCGGGAATCCCGATGATGAATCGATCGCCAGACTAACAGAATACATAAACGAGTGCTGGATAAATGGAGAAGTACCAGCTCAATGTAAGAAAGCAACGATAACGCTCATTTCAAAACGTGGTGAAAAGCTTGAGATCGACAACCTCAGGCCAATCTCCATAACATCCTGAGTCAGAAAATTAATGGAACAGGTAATTATAAACAGAGTAGATAATTTCTTAGAGGATAATGACATATACCCAGATACAATGATAGGATTTCGCAAACTCTTTTCGACACAAGATGCGATGCTTCAGCTTAAGCATCAGATAATCGAATATAAAACGCGTTCTACAAGGGCCATCTGGGGCATTGATCTTAAATAGGCTTTTGATAATGCCAACCGCAAAACCATATTGGAAAACATCGAACGAATAGGACTAGGGCAATGGAAGTGTAACAAATCAAGAGCTTGCTATCAGACAGGAAACCATCATCTCTGTCGGAGGGCTTACGTCGTCTGTGATCGACATGGGGCGAGGCGGAACGCCGCAAGGCGCTGTCATCTCCCCGACGCTGTTTAATCTAGTCTTGAAGTTACTCCCCGAAACATTAAATCGCATAGACTCTGACTCACGCAATCTACGCGGATGATATAACTATCTGGGTCTATCATGGCAGCGACAGATCAATAGAACGACTCCCAAGTGCTTAGTACAGTAGAGGAACAGGCCTCACATGATCAGCAGAGAAATGCGAACGTCTCTTATACAGCCCCACACCTAAGGGCAGCCCTTCCAAAGGATACGACAGAAACGTGGTTCATGAGGAAATCAAGCTACAAACCAAGAACGGGTGCAATATCCCAATAGTCAGCAACCTCAAAATGCTTGGTCTAGTAATACAGACCAAAGGTACAAATGGGGACGCCATAAAGAAATTAGACACAAAGCTAAAGAACACCATGAGATTAATCAAACGGATTAATAACAAGCACCAGGATATGAAGGAAGAAAGTATTATACGGCTGATACAATTATTTGTAATCAGTCGGACCACATACATAGCAGCCTTCCACAAGTTGGTTGCAACTGAAACGAGTAAAATTAACCTGGTAAAAGAAGGCATACAAACTAGCACTGGGGATTCCCTTCAGTATGAGCAAAGATCTCTTTCTAAAGTTAGGACTTCACAACACACAGCAAGAAAGCCCAACAAACATCTCAGGCGGAATGACTAACCAAACTCAAAACGGGATGGCATATACTAAGCAAGCTAGGATTGAATTACCACTATTTATACCGGGAAAGAGGACGATAACGAGATAAATTCGTGACAAACGCTCAATGTCAAATATACCCGAGAACATGTATCCAGGTTAGAACGAGGGCAGACGCATGAGTAGAGCAGTGAAAATGATACGAAACTATGGGTCAGACGACAGAGTAACCTTCGCATGCGCGGGTGAATAGCCACACAGAAATAAATACCTGGGAGTAGTAATAGGATACACCCAATAACCCTCTGCAAGCTTGTCAGGCCAAACATTCTGACACAGCAGAGAAGGTAGCCATTGCACTAGAATTTGTCTCCACGAATGATCAATACATCCTTACTGATTCTCAGACGTGCATTAAAGGTTATGCAAAAGGTGGGATCTCTCCTGAGGCGTGGCACATCATCAAAAGGAACGAACAAAAATTATCGAACGCACAGAAGAACGGCAGTCAATTGCTCTGGTTCCCTGCGCATACGACCATAAGCATTCTCGCATTCAACCCCAAAAGAGATAGCACACCGCGAAGCTCTTTGTCCTACTTGTCGAGCTGAGCAAAGGGTGGCTTCCATCGGCCAGGGGAACGTGGAGGAGGAGCTCTTGAGAGAACGATAGATTAACAAGATTGAGCGATATTACCAAATTTTATTAATATCGGAGGTGAGTATTACCACCGCCTCACACTAAACTGAACAGAACTGAGTGCGCTACTTGGAGGCGACTACAAACAGACACTTATACAAGTCCCATGCAATTAAAAGCGCCTATGGCAGAAAGGATGTTCCACATCAGGCGCCAAGGTTCGTGAGTAGTGGCGCTGGCTAACACACTGAAGGTTAGTTCCAGCAGTAAGACATGAATACCCAAGAAGGTTAAGTGGATGGGAAAATAGTGCCGCGGTAGCTCCAATGATTAAAGCATCCCACGCGTAAAGTGAAGAAGTGGTATGGTTCGCCACCCGTGGCCTGTTCTTTTTTCCTCCATTTTATTCGTCAATAATTTATAATTTCTGAAATTCCATTAGTAAGTACAAGTCATTTATCCTATGTTGTCCTTGGTGTCTTCTCTTGGCTTCTCATCATATCATTACTAAAAAGCAGGCCCCTTGGTTAATCCCCTTTGTTCTCTAAGCCTTATTGTACTCACGTATCTTTTTAATTTCGCAACCGGAGTGCCTATGAGGCATTCGGATATTTAGCCGCAATAATTTGTGAGCAGAGTTCTACCGACCATATACAATGAAATTGCGCAGCACTTTTGTCTCGGCAGGAGGGTTTCCCCTTCCACACAAGAAGTTAAATAGAGCACAGGCATTGATCCTCAGATTATTGCAAACAGGCTCGTATCCCAGCCCGGCTTTATTCCACAAAATTTATCCCGACACTTATGCCACTAGTTCTTGCAGGCACTGTAATGACATCGCTAGCCTAGACCATATGCTCTGGCGTTGCCCCTCGTTTCGAGGCACAGAACAAATTAACTAATGAGGGCAAGCGGCTCTCCACTATCAAGAGCCCCAATGCCGGGGCGCAGCTATGGGCTGTCCAGAGGGCCCAGGATGCGGCGGTCGGGCATGGCTTTACTGTGCCAGCGTGGGAGCGGCCCGCAGCGCGCTGAGTCGCGTACCTCAGGACCTCCATTAAAGTTTTACATTCATCTATTATAGTCAGGAAAATATGCAATGTCGCTTATGGTATCAGTATCGCTGCTGAGAATTAGGGCAAGAGCATTCAGGTCACATGTAGGATGGTTAACAATTTAGAAAGGTTTAGGTCCAAGGTCTTATTTAGAAAGTTACTTGATGTGGTGTTAGCGGTAGATAAACTAGGCAAATACATATTTGGTAAGTTGAAGTCAACAAAGTGATTTATGTGCTAGCACGGGTATTGAAAGATAGCCGTTTTCATACTATGGCGGAGATTGCCAACAACGCAATGACAGTGGTGCGGTGGACGGTAATATACATCAATAAGTAACTTTGTCGAAGATGAGACAAGGGCCGTCCAGACAATTTCATTGGTGAAACTGTGTCGGGTACAAATGTTTCGACGTTTTTTTTTTTTTTCAACGACTACCGAAACGCCTCCGCGTTTATTTCTTGAGCGGGCATGACGATTGTGGTGAAACAGAACAACGACGACGGCGATAACGACAGTGACTACCTGTGCAGCGCTTCGCGGGCAAAAAGAAAGCACGAGGTAGTGGTGGCAGGGAAAGAAAAGACAAAGAGGAGGTAGCAGCTCGAGCACAGTGTGAGCAGGAAAAGCTAGACTCTACGGCCCTATCATATCTGTTTTGCCAACATCAGCTGATGTTACCGCGGCTAGGCACACCAATTTCTCAAAACTCTGCAATATCTATGCTAACGCCGTCTTCTGAATTCCACCATATTGGCTTCCCATGGAACGATAATCGGTGTCCTTCAAGGTAATTGGAAGTTTCTTTTACAAAATTGAGATAACGTATATCTCCTCAAAATGTTTACTTACACAGGTCTGGTTTCGCTATGTCCCCTCTATATTCTTTTTGCAGTGCACCTGAAACTATTGAACATTATTTTCTCTCGTGCCACGCCTTCCTAAGATAGAGAAGACTATTACAATACTCATTCATCAAACTTGGGCTATGGATAACCTGGCCAACCATTCTGTCTTCTGGGGCAACTTTCGTCTGCTTTTCTTGCAGTTTACAATTTTATTAGAGAGACAAAAAGGGTACCTTGCTCAATTCCTAAAATTACGAATTATTTGTATTATTTCATTTATTTACGTTAACCTATTTTATCAAAATTCTTGACAATATATTCAGTAAACTTCTAAATTACAGCTCTATAGTCCCAGGAACCACTATTAAAATCTAGTTTCGCAAAAGTTCTAAGGATACAGAAAACCGCCTGCGTTGTGGCCAATCCCCCCTTGTGGGTACGCGCCACTGGTTAGGATAAAAGGCAAGACAAGACAACGCTAGGCTCTACAGCACTTCAGCGCAGGTGGACGTTGCCGAAATGAGCCCCGCGAGCGGAGAGGAAGCGGCGACCGCAGAGACCGCGACTACGGCAACGACGCATATCCCGTGAGAAGGAGAGCTGACGGCCATTTTGGCCGCAATTTTCCAAATTAATGAAAGGCTAGGCAAAATGGGCGCCTTACTCGAGGCTGTCCAGAGAAAGCCTCAGATGCGATCGGTGAAGCACAAGCGCTTAGCACCAAAAGTAGCCTCAACATCGGCGAGGAAGCGCTTCGCGTCCCTGAAAAAGGAGCGGTCCGAAAATATCAAAGGCGCGATTGCGAAAAGGCGCAATCGACTCGGGACGGCCGGAAAGGATGATGCAGAAGCCAAGTGAGAAGCACAAGAAGAAAACCGGGGGGGATACCACCGTAATTTACTAATGAAACTGCCGCGGGAGTCACAACAAAAAAGCGGAACTATTATTACACATTGACGGGCAAGAAAACAAGCCCGATGTAATTGCTTTGCAAGAAACAAACGGGAAACCAAGACTCCCGGGGTATGTCACTTACACGGACCCCACGGAGAACGGAACGGCGGTGCTCTTCCGCAGCAACGTGGTGGCAACTCAACATGTCACGGCGCAAGGTGGGTGCGGGCGCACGCTGGTTGCAATTCATGCGAGAGAAATTATCAGCTCGGGCAATTTATTTGTAATGAGCGCGTACTGCTGGCCGTCACAACGGCAGTACGAATTTGACCGCATCGTGAACCAGGCGAAAGGGTTGGCGGGCACCAGACAGCTCCTGATCCTCGGCGACTTTAACGCCCCTCACACAACGTGGGGCTATAAGTTTCAGTCCAAGAGAGGCAAAACATTGGCCAAAGCAATGGAGGATCACGAGATGGCCCTCCTGAACGAGCCGGACTTAACCACCAGGAGAGGCAACAGTGCCGCGAGGGACACCACGCCAGACCTGTCGTTGTTATCAGGCACGCTAGACGTCTCCTGGAGAAGCGAAGAAGTGGACTTGGGGTCTGACCACAGCGTGATCGGCATCACGATCCGAGGCTTCCGATATAGGGCTGTGCTGGGGACGGCGCGGATCACGGATTGGGACAAGATGAGAAAGTTTACCCAAGAACAAGAAGAGGCGTCCAAGGTAGAATCGGGACAAGCTGAAACACAAAGGACCTACACCGAATGGGTGAGGGACCAGAAGAAGGCCCTCGTTAAATTTACCCAAGAAATCGCAACGACGTCGCAGACACCGTACGTGGACGCCAGACTGACCCACATGTGAGCGGCCCGACACTCGTTAACGCGGCGGTGGAAACGTTAAACACACAACAGAAAGCTGGCCAAGCGCATAGCAGTCTTGAACAAAGAGATCACCGAGCACGCGGCCAACCTATGTAAGGAAAATTGGCCGAAGGCCTGCGACGGCCTACAGGGCAAGCTTTCGACGTGGAAGACGTGTTGTCTCTTGAGGCATCTCATCGACCCGCTGAGTACAAAAACTGCGACCAATCGCAGCCTCACCAAAGTATTGAACCCGTACAAGGGAGACGGCCGCAGACTCCTGGAAGACCTGAAGGCCAAGTACTTAAAGACAGAGAAGGGCCAGTACCCGGTGCCCGAGAGGTACGAAGGACCCGACAACGAAGAACTGGACCGGCCGTTTACCATGGCGGCACTGTGGACAGCGATAGATGACAGTAACAAGAGAAGTGCACCCGGCAGGGATGCCATAACTTACAAATTACTCGGTAACATGAGCGGTACAGGGGCCAGGGGCCTCCTAGAGCACATTAACGACGACTGCGAGAGCTCGCAGTTGCCGAAGGAATGAAAGGACGCCGAGGTCCGCTTCATTCCAAAGCCCGGCAATGCCCTCACGATAGACAACATGCAGCCCATATCCCTCATATCCTGCGTGGGGAAGGTGATGGAGCGCAAGGTCCTTCGACGGCTGCAGAAGCACCTCGAAGAAACCGATCAGATGCCAGAGACGATGTACGGCTTCAGGCAGCATCTCAGCACCCAAGACGTGATGATCCAACTCCACGAACTGGTCGTCAAGCCGGCAACGATGCACGCGCGGCGCGGGATACTCGCTCTCGACTTGAAGGGAGCGTTTGACGTGTCCCACGCAAGCGTGTTGCAGAATCCAAACAAAACTCGGTGTTTGGATTCTGCAATCAGCCACACCAAACTTTCTCAAATCGAAGCCAAAGTAGGTCGGCACGAAATTATATGCGTATGAGACGTACTCGATAACCTGCTTTTTAATATCTTGTGATGACACAAGGCCAACTCGTCAATGTCACCGGTGGGCGACGTGATGGCTGCGAGCAAGGATCCTCGAGATATCGCTTTCGAGCATACAATCACTTACGCGTGATATCGCGTCTTGTAATCCACCGCGTCGGAGGCCATCTGTTGCGCTGCTCAAGGTGAGGTTGCGAGGTTGCCCAAGTGCGCGTCCTGCGCCGAGTCGCGCGAAAGTGATCGTATCCCTGAATGCAACTGTACATGTTGAAGCTGGCAACGCATAAATGGACTGACTACGCCCAGCGCGCGCCGGCCTCGCCAGGCGCTGTCATGCTGGTAGCATGTTTACCTTTGGCCAGCTGTACCGGCGTTAGATTTTGCAAACTTCGGGCAGGTTCGGGTTGTCTTGGGATCCCAGCGCACGTGACTTCCTATCAGAACCGGAACTAGCTGGGTGCAAGCGGGCTGCCAGAACTCCGAAAATCGAAGAGGCCCGATGTTTACTTTGCTGCCTGTGGTTTCGGTAACGTATTTCCAATTGCGAGTAGTTACAGCGGGGCGTGGCACATGCGGAGACCATGAATGTTTGCGCGCATGCGCAAGTAAGTGCGGGTGCGAGAGGAAGCATGCCAGGGTGTAAAAGATCGGTAAAAAGAGAGCCAATTTTTTATGCGAACACCCCCTGGAACGCTTCGGCCTCCACAGCCTCAATCAACTGGCCACCCTGCTTCCAGCTTTGATCTCCCCGCAACCGCTTGGGAGCCCCGGAGATCCTGCACCGCCTGCTTTAATATAACCCCAGGTGCACTCCTGAGGCCTCCGTTGGTCGGTTACATGTACCCTCCTGGAGCAGTGCTTGTAAAAAAGCCGATCTATCGTCGCGACGGAAAAAGCGACCCGCCACTTATGCAACGTCATTAGGAACATTAGGGACTTTTACCGTGTCCGGTATTCGGGCAAGCACGGGCGGTTTACCGGTTTAGCGGGGGCGTCAAGATGAGCGGCCCGATCGGCGGCGCCAGCTGGTGGCGCAAAGCTCAACCACACAAACACAGAGTAAATTACTCTATTCTGCTTAGCTGCTGGGGTACATTTTCGACAGTGGCGTAATCGTGTTCACAGTTACGCCGCTGCCAAAAATTTGCACGAGTGGCGAAGCAGGATATGGTGAGTTACTGCAGTTTTAACTATGCGTTTGTCTGGTTGAGCTGTACAACACCAGGCGGCTTCTCCGCTCACGTTTACGCCCCGACCATCCGGTAATCCGCCCAAACCGCTCCCGTTTACCGGAATAGCGTACAAGTTAAAAGTCTATTGCCCGTTCACACACAGCGACCACCAAGCGGCGTTCCCACCAGCTGCCACACTGCGCGGGCAGCCAGCGGCGCAGCCTAAACAAACTCGCTCCGCAATGCCGGCATGTCTAGGGGACAAACGAATAAAACGTGCGCTAAGTATCCTCCGTAGTGCTTAGGCTGAGTCACATATTGAAGGAGCAAAAGCCGCCAGATTTTCTCTCTCGCGCCCGCTCTTAGTCGCGCATGCGCTGAAACGTCGAGAGCCATAAAAAGGGCCACGTACTGCTTTACTTACTACCAATTGTAAAAACGCGTTCCGGTAACCGCGATCGCATGGGTAGCGCGGGTAGTAGAGGCGTATTATTTCCATGTTTTACGTGTTTTAAGCGGCCTGTTTCAGCAACTTTGCTGACATTGCTTTCAACAGCGAGGACACCAACCTGCACATACAGAATTTAAACCAATGTTTTGAACTTTCTCGTGAACGATGGCTTGTACGAGGGGAACTGAAAAAAAGGCTAGCATCAAGGCTGCGTCAACAGAAAGCTCCTGTCGCCGTCGCATCCAGTTCACGCAAAACGATTCGTGCCACGTCCTCTGATGGCGACGAATGGTGCTGTGCGGGCTGATATTCATACGTCGACGCTGCGGCAGTATTGGGAAGTCTGGTGAATAGTTGCACGACGCATCGGTTTCGCCTGCTTGGATTGTCGGCACCCTTTGATGATGCCATCAACTGTGGAGCAGCTTTTGCACGTGAGCAGATTAAATGCACGGTTAGCAATTCCCTTGAGCATGTGCGTGACCTTCTCACCTTCTAGTATGTCGTGGCCGGCTTAACCCCAAAACAGCCGCACATCCTGGATGTACGAGACAGAGGACTCCGTAGGGATTGGCCAGGGCAAGCCAGTTCATGCTTTGTGGTAATTTTACGGCCGGCTGGAGAGCCAAGCAACTCTGCTAACTTCTCTTTGCATTGGTCCCAGCTGGTTAGCTGCTCTTCGTGGTTTTCGTTCCACACCTTCGCCGTGCCACTTAGGCAGAACAACTGGTTAGCTAGCATAAGTATAGGGTCCCGTCTGTTGATTCCACTCACGCGTTCCTACATAGCTACCCGCTCTTCAACGTTGGCGCCATCAGTCCCGCAGAAAGTTCTGGATCCTTGGGTTCAACAACCACAACGGAAGGGGACAGCGACGTGGCGTGTGACGGTGTCGATGGAGGCGGCAACGACGTGGATGCCGCGTGCTCACCGTTATTTATGGTGGGGTTGGTGATGCGACGTCCACTGCGGAGCTCCGTATCCTGCCGTAGTACCCAGCATCTCAACCTATATATTACGGGGATGTTGGAAGCATAGACACACTGTATTTACAATATATATACAAGCAGCCAATGTGGTTAAGATGGCTGACCAGTAGCAGTAGGCAGCGTCTGGCGATCTTCTTCCTTTCCCTTCTTTTTCCTTCCGTCACAATATATATATATATATATATATATATATATATATATATATATATATATATATATATATATATATATATATATATATTGCTACGGCATGAGCCGGGCGAGGAGAAGAAGAAGAAGACGTTAGCGTGTGCATGCGTGTGCAGCCTCGGGACGCCATCTTTACTTCGCCATCAATCTCGGTCCTTAAATAAAGCCTGTTTAACTTTAACCGTAACAGTTTTGTGGTGGAGGTGCGGGGTACTTCGACCAAGACGACGGAGCTGCTGCAGCAAGTACCACGCCGGAGCCGACGCCTTGCTCGACTGCCCCCAACACCACTTGAGATCCCGATGTCCCACAGCGGTGACCAACAACCTTCTCTGGCAGCTCCAGTGCGAACAACCGGCGCCTGGATGCATCAGATGGAGCCCCGCCCTTTCTCAGGAAAATTCGGCGAGGACGTGGAGGAATGGCTCACCCACTACAAGCGTGTGAGCAAGTACAACGGCTGGAATTCCACGGCTCAGCTCGACAATGTGGTTCTGTTCCTCACAGACACTGCGCTAGTGTGGTTCGAGAACCATGAAGATATCTGCACAACGTGGGACAGCTTCGTGACTCACCTTACCGAATGCTTCGGCGATTCCACCACGAAGAGGAAGCGGGCGGAGCAGACATTGCTGCAGCGCGCTCAAGTCCCAGGTGAGACCTGTACCACGTACATTGAAGCAATCCTGAATCTTTGCAGAACGGTCAATCCTCGAATTTCCGAAGAGGACAAGGTTGGACACCTTCTCAAAGGCATAGCCGAGGATGTGTACAATTATTTAATCGGCAAGGAGAGTCTCGCCTCGGTCGCCGACCTCATCAAGCATTGCCGCACATTTGAGGCCTTGAAGCTGCGCCGTATCACGCCTAAGTTCGGCAGGTTAGCAAATGTCGCAACGGTGGCAAGCGTTGAAGACAATGACTACAGTTTTCAATTTGACCTTGCGGCAACGATAAGGCAAATTGTTCGCCAAGAACTTGAAAGACACAACAAAGGGGCGGATGTCGAACAGCTTGGGTGGGCTCCCAACCAACCTCAAGAACATGCATCTGCTGTGTCCGCATTGTCTGCCATGCCAGGCGTTGCAGAGTGTCGAGTCGATCAGCTGCGACAGCACCGGCGTACCTTTCCCGACGACGTGACGCACGATCAACGAACTCGTCGAGCTACCACCACGAATCGGAATTCGGAAGATCGCATTTATTATTCGCAGCGTCTCAGGGTTGACCCCGAGGCTTACAACGTCGGTCGCGCATCGCCTGTGTGTTACAGCTGTGGCGCCTCAGGGCACATTGCTCGTTTTTGTCGCCGGCGCCGACAGACAAGATATGGCCCACCACCAACTTGGCCTAATTTTGAACGTGACAGTTATGACGACCGTTGGCCGACAGACCCTGATGGTGCAAACACCACAGGCGCGCCACCCCGGAATACCTTCCGCCAATATAGTAGAAGGAGTGGCTCGCCAGCTTCGGACCGCAGCCTGACGCCCCCAACCAGTCGCCCACGCCGTTCACCGTCACCACGGCGACGTGCTGCGTCACCTCCGCCGTCGGGAAACTAGCCGGCGCGACCGATGGAGGTAAGGTCGCCGGACCGTCTGCGTCTCTGCGAAATACTCCTCTGCCTATTATGATGGTGAAGAACAAAGTGCGTGTGTTAATTGATAGTATACCTGCAACAGCATTAGTGGATACTGGTGCTACCGTTTCCGTCATGAGTGTGACTTTCAAGGAGAGGCTGGGTCGGAAAGTTATGTTCCCGTGGAATGGTGATGTGACGTTTCGTGGTGTCAGTGGAGAGTGCCTAGTGCCCCTTGGTATCTGTGTTGCAAGTGTTTTGTTCGGAGGAGAAGACCTTAAAACAGAATTCCTCGTATTACCGCGGTGCACTCATGACGTAATTCTCGGGATTGACTTTCTTCAGGATTGTGGTGCATCTGTTAACTGTGGCACAGGCGAAATTACTTTGAATAGCGCACTTCTCGCCACCCTTGCCGACACATCCTTACCAGTGAAAAACTATTGTGTTGTTTCGAAGAATTTGCTGGTACCGCCTTGGTCGCTGTCACGTGTCCCTGTCAACTTCACTGCTGCCGACCTTTCATCGTTTGACGCGCAAGTCCAGCCACTTACGTCGAGCTGCGCAAAGAAAGATGTACTCGTGCCACGCTCTGTCGTGAGAGTAGTGAATGGCGTCTCAAATTTGTGGGCTTTCAATTGTTCTTGCGTCCCTGCCGTTCTCCCGCGTGATATGAAGCTTGCTGAATTTGACAAGATTACTTATAGCTCCATTACAGTTCTAAGCGAGGAGGAGCAGTCTCATACTAGCGATCCCCAACGATACATTTCTGAAGAGCAGATCCTACGAATGATCAACAAGGCACTGCCCTCACATGAGCGCCGCGCGCTCGCACAAGTATTGTGGGCACATCTTTCTGTGTTCGATTTCACACAAGGCGACAAGCAGGCTTCACTCCCGCGTTCTCGTGCTCGCCACAGAATTGACACCGGATCTGCGCACCCCATTCGGCAAAAGCCTTACCGCGTTTCTTCAACCGAGAGGACAGTTATTGCTGAACAGGTGAAAGACATGGTGCGGAATAACGTCGTTCAAGAGTCTTCTAGTCCGTGGGCAGCACCAGTGATCTTAGTAAAGAAGAAGGATGGATCGTGGCGGTTTTGCGTCGATTACAGGAAACTGAATGCGGTCACCAAAAATGATGTGTATCCACTTCCTAGAATTGATGATGTCATCGATTGTTTACATTCCGCTGCCTACTTTTCATCACTGGATTTGCGATCAGAGTATTGGCAGATACCCATGCACCCAGACGATAAGGAGAAAACGGCCTTCGTGACACCAGACGGTCTTTATGAATTTAACGTTATGCCGTTCGGCCTTTGTAACGCGCCAGCAACATTCGAACGATTCATGGATACTATCCTCCGAGGACTTAAATGGGAAATTTGTTTGTGCTACCTCGACGATGTGGTGATTTTTGGCAGCACATTGAGTGAGCATAACAGCCGTCTCAGTCTTGTTCTGGATTGTGTCAAACAAGCCGGCTTGATCCTAAATTCCAAGAAATGTCGTTTCGGGGAAACCGAGACGTTAGTACTTGGGCATCTGGTCGACAAAAACGGTGTGAGGCCAGATCCACGGAAGATTGAGGCAGTCAGCTCCTTCGAAGCACCGAAGTCAGTGCGGGAGTTGAGAAGTTTCTTGGGCCTGTGCTCGTATTTTCGTCGCTTCGTCCCAAGATTCGCCGACGTGGTGTACCCCCTAACATGTCTTCTCCAAATAGCCGTCCCTTTCAACTGGACATCGGCTTGCGACGACGCGTTCCGCCAGCTAAAATTTCTGCTAACGTCAGGGCCCATATTGCGTCACTTCGATGCATCCGCACCTACGGAAGTGCACGCTGATGCCAGTGGCATCGGCATCGGTGCCGTACTTGTGCAACGTCATCAAGGAGCTGAACACGTTGTGGCTTATGCTAGTCGCTCTTTGACTAAGGCGGAACGCAATTACACTGTGACTGAACAAGAATGCTTGGCAGCTGTTTTCGCTGTCCACAAATTTCGACCCTATATCTATGGACGCCCGTTCACTGTCATTACTGACCACCACGCGTTGTGCTGGTTGGTGAATCTCCGTGACCCGAGTGGACGACTGGCACGTTGGGCTCTTCGACTGCAGGAGTACGACTTCGTTATTTCCTACAAGTCCGGGCGTCGCCACGCAGATGCGGACTGTCTCTCCCGCCTTCCTCTGACGACGACGGAGTGTGACGAAGACAATTTTGATGACTGTTTTGCTCCCATTTCTTCTACATTCCCAGATTCGATGACTTTCAAAGCAGAGCAGGAAAATGATATTAGTTTGGAACCTCTATTTGTAGCCGCATCGCGTCCTGGAGCCACCGGTCGATTTTGTGTCCGTGACGGCCTGCTTTACAAGACCAATTATGCTGTTAAAGGAGCACGCTTCCTTCTGGTGGTGCCGCAAAGTCTGCGAACGGACATACTGAGAGCCATGCACAACGATGTAACCTCTGGTCATCTAGGATTCGTAAGAACTTTGAACCGGACACAGGAGCGTTTTTACTGGCCCAAAATGCGGGCCACAGTCAAGCACTACGTCGCCAGTTGCGAACAATGTCAACGCTACAAGCGCCCTACGACCGCTCCGCCAGGTCTTCTCCAACCTCTGCCGCCACCTTGCCTGCCATTTGAACAAGTGGGTATCGATCTTCTGGGCCCATTTCCCCGATCATCTAACGACAACCGATGGGTGATCGTATGTGTCGACTATCTGACCCGTTACGCGGAAACGGCGGCCGTACCATCTTCAACAGCTGCGTCCGTTGCGACGTTTTTGCTTCGATTCATTATTCTTCGACATGGTCCCCCCCGTGTCATCATTAGCGATCGCGGTCGTCAGTTCGTTGCGGACGCCGTAGAAGAACTGCTTCGTCTCTGCAGTTCGCAGTTCCGTCATTCAACGCCTTATCACCCTCAGACAAATGGGCTCGTGGAACGTACGAACAGAACTCTAACTAACATGCTGGCCATGTACGTATCTTCCGATCACAAGGACTGGGATGACGTACTCCCCTTCATCACCTATGCTTATAATACTGCAAAGCATGAGACGACCGATTACAGTCCTTTTTATCTCCTTTACGCACGTTCACCGCTAAGCTGCATTGACACTATACTACCGTTTGACTTTCACAGCGAGTACTCTGTTGCCAAGACGCTTTGTCTTGCCGAAGAAGCCAGGCGTATCGCTCGTCTTCGCACTGTGGCATCGCAAGACCGATCGAAAGAGCGCTATGACAGCCGACATCAGTTTGTCTCGTACGCCAAAGGAGACTTTGTATGGTTGTGGACTCCGCAACGTAAACGTGGCTTATGCGAAAAGTTTTTACCCCAGTACACGGGCCCATTCGTCATTATAGATCGCTTGAGTGACTTGACGTACGTGGTGGCACGCTTGACGTCGGCTGGTCGTCGGTCTAGCCGGACCCAGTTAGTACATGTTGCCCGTCTTAAGCGGTTTCACCCTACGCTTTCCGAGTGATTTGGACTTGCCCAGCGGGCTTCGTCTGGCAACCGGGGATTGCTACGGCATGAGCCGGGCGAGGAGAAGAAGAAGAAGACGTTAGCGTGTGCATGCGTGTGCAGCCTCGGGACGCCATCTTTACTTCGCCATCAATCTCGGTCCTTAAATAAAGCCTGTTTAACTTTAACCGTAACAATATATATATATGCAGGGCAGCCGAGGGGGCTAAATTTGTGCTAAACATGACCATATCCTCGTTTGCTTTATTTGGTGCTGTATATATGTAAGGCTGAAATGTGCAATGTGTGACAATAGCATTTTCTCTCTCAACTATGCGCGGTGCTATTAAGCACGCTCCCGATTTCTAAAGAGAATGACAACCAATTTTATGGAGCATATTTTCTTTTATGCGATGGAGAGATTACCGTGCAGAGTGCCCAATTTTGAGCAGTAACGAAGAAAATTCTGTGGAACAGCATTATTAGAATATTAAAATTTTTATGGACGGTGCAAACAACAGTAACGCCATGCTGGAAGAAAAGAGGGAAAAGCCGACCACGATTCCGGCCGCAGCCGTAAAAAATCATCCCCTGTTTACAAATGCAGCCTTGACGCGGTTCTCCATTTTCGAATTGAATTGCTCGACTAGTTCGCCGATAATATATGCGTCGTTGCGCCATTTTCTCTCAATCTGTTCTTGTACATTCCAAGTCCAACCCTTAAACAAGTTCTGTGAAGATTTCAAGAGTGAAAGCGTGCTTTTATTCATGTTCTTTATCGACGGTGCTGCTATGGGGAGCACGTGACAGTAAATGCGAGTCGTGTTCGTATCGCAGTGCAATTGCGCCTCTTAAGCAGAACGACCAAACTTACATGCGTGTACAATTAAAACAACTTATACAGGCTGCCACGAAATTAGAGGCGCCATGGTTCTGCTATACTGGTTTACAAACGTGAACTTTCTCTACATTAAGATATAAACGGATATAAATTACAAAGAATGGGTCTCTTTGAGCAAGAAGTAAGTTGCACCTAGTAACCGCTAAGTTCCCGTACACAGGTTCACAGCCATTCAGGGTGACGGGGTGGGGCATCCGGGGCACGTGCCTCCTCCCCCTAATTCATAATTTGCCCACTTGCATGCATAAGACTACAGCCAATTCATAGAACTGACGACAATGACTTTCCTACTTTTTAGCGCATATATATGTACATATAAAGAGTATTGATTGGGGCGACCTCGAAGTTTGGCGAAAGCGAATGTTTGCAATTTTTTAAATTTCGAAGTCGTGTTACGAATCGCAGGCGAAGTGTTACCTCTGCTAGCGAAAACGCCGCACCGTCAGCTGTTAACACGGGGGTACTTTCTACCAAGAGCTGCAACTTCACGCTGCCGGTGATTCTTCGCGTTAGAGGTTGAGGGCGCCTAATGATTATTTATACATCCTACTTTATGGCCGTCTTGCATTCCCGCTATCCTCTATCGATGTGCATTGGTTCATGCACCGTGTCTCTTTTGAAGATGAAAGGCAAGACCTCTGCACAGCTCTCAATGAGCTAGACGGAAAGCCGTTCACCTTGAAGAAGATGTTGGGACCATGGCCTCGCATATCGTACCTACAAAAGCCCACAAAAGCGCTGCTGCGATATTTGAAAGATACCGAATTGAGTCAGCGTCTGTGATCCGTACTGAGTGAAAGACTGATATCCCCAGTGGACTTCTTCTTATTTTAATCTTTCCGTCCCCCTTTCCCTTTCCCAAATGTAGGGTAGCCAACCGGGCTCAGTCCTGGTTAACCTCCCTACCTTTCATTTTTCATTTTCTCTCTCTCACTCTCTCTCCGCAAATGAACCCACCCTGCTCTACGTTAAACGCACGATTGACGCAATGATCTTTGAACTAAAGTGATACCTCAACAGTTTCCTGTTTTTTGGATAGAACCAACCGTGCAAGCCATATAACAGTACAAATTAGCTGCCTGCGTATAGAGGGCCACTCTACACATGTGGTCATCTGACCGATGTGTTCAGTTAGCGCGCTTTACCGAAAATGTAACTAGAAAACGTGAAAAATGTACTGAGGAACGTTTTAAGGAAGTACGTTGTACGACCATGCAATTCCTTCCGCCACTTATGTTTCGGCAAAATTATGTTCTGCCACTCCCAAGCGTACTAGCCGCGGAGCGTGCTATTCACTTATAGCCACAGCTGATTCAGTTAAATGGCGCAAATAGTCCTTATGCGTAATGAACCAGAGCATTTTAGGCGATTGTGCGAAGGGAAATAATTAGCATGCCTCTCTAATAAAATAATTTGAATCTATTAAAATATAATTGGAATGGCCTGCCTAATAAAGGACGTTGTCCCGTGAATTAAAAAAAATATTATGCGGCTTTACGTGCCAAAACCACTTTTTGATTATGATGCACGCCGTAGTGGAAGACTCTGGAAATTTCGACCACCTGGGGTTTTTTAACGAGCACGTAAACCTAAGTACACGGATGTTTTCGCCCCACATTGAAATGCAGCCTCCATGGCCGGGATTCGATCCTGCGACTTCGTGCTCTGCAGCCCAACACCATAGCCAATGTGCAAATGCGGTGGGTTCCCATGAATTCACGCCGCAAATATGTTTCGAATTCTTCAACTATAAGTACAGTTATCGCACCGATACGCGGCCTTCTCTCTCTTTTCGCCTCCGCTAGCGTGCTGGACGCTACACAGCCAAGGGGGCAAAGCCTCGGCCACAACTTCAGTGGCGCGGTGGCGAAAGGACTCGTCGCAGCACAACGTGGCTGCCCTCGTAGACTACGCTACGCAGCACGCCACTGCATCTCGGAGACAACGCGCAGCACACGCACGTACGCGCAGTGCACGTGCGTGTTTCCGGTCTTTCTGAAATCGTATATATATATATATATATATATATATATATATATATATATATATATATATATATATATATATATATATATATATATATATATATATATGTCTCGTTTATTTAATTCACAATTAGTCATTAGGTATTGCTGAGAATGCCACCAGGATCACGCAATTAGCCTTCTAGCACTGTTCGGTCAGTTAATTCCGAGCACGTAACATGACGGGCTTGCGGAGGCGGGAGCAAGCGATTTTTCCCTTTGGTTGCCAATACCTTGATTATAAGTTCCCTGCTGTATGCGGTGGAATAATATTTGACTCACATGTTTACAGCGGCATCTACGACAGATCGGCAACCTTTTCTTACCATATTCACAAAATATTTCAGTGCCCCTTGACGGCCCATATATTTACCTACTCTTCGCCTTGCTCATTATTTGGAAATGATGGAATGACAGATAACGAATCTCGTTTTTTGGGCGTGCTGAACGGCATCCAAACACTGCTCTCGATTTTTTTTTTGTAGCGTCGCTTTGACGGCATCAAAAGAGAGCTTGAGTAGTGGCCCATCTATGTAACAGACGCTGTGGTTTCGGCATTTACTTCAACAGAGCCTTGATGAAGTGCTGCGTTTGTTTCCACGCATGATGCCTCAGTTCAGAATCACTTCGCTGGCCAGCGGCGTACCTACACAAAAGGTAGGCGAGCGGGGCCCAGTTTACTGGGGAAGAAGAGAGAGAGGGGGAAGGGGCAGGTGGGAAAGTTGCAAAATAACTCAAAAAGTTCAAGGGTGGGGGAGGGTACAGGTTCATGGTTACGTCACTTCCACAGCACACATGGGGCGACCTGGGAAAGCTGTACCAACTATTCGATTTACAACTAAATGTGTGATTTTGGCATGCCGTGTGGCTTTGATAGTATTCATCATGGGTGTCTCCACCGGGTTTGTCTAAACGTGGCCAATACAGAATGCTTGCATAAAATCCAGCGCCTCGTGTCGTAGGTGGGCCCACGTGCAACGTATTAGAGGACAGCGCACTTAATCTGCCATTGCAGCCTTTTCACACTACGAAGGACTATATTAAGCTCCGCACTGAATGCACCCGAGATACTTCATCTTTAGCTACAATATTGCCATAGATCATGAGCTTTCTGGGAGACATTGGAGTCAACAACATATCCTAATTCTGTATGTTCTGTGTGGGTCAATTTATTTATCGTCATATTTAGGTGGAATTGCATTGTCGTTTGGCAAACCTCTCTAGTTATCATTAGAGCACCTCTATCTTTTTAAATTTCTCGTATCTGTTTTGATACGTGCATGTTGAAGAAACAATACGAACTATTGAAGAAACAATGACAAATTAAAGACTTCTACAGTCAGAGACATTTATTGCATTAAGGCTTCGAGTTGCAGGCTAAATAAACAAGATGAGAAGTGCTGCGCACAATCCATGTCTAACATTCTAGCCACCTTCGGGCGACTGGTCTTCCATGCCCTGTAAAGCGTCCTCCGCTAGCATTGCATCGTCTGCCTGCATTTGATCTATAGCATTGTCCACTCCATCCAGCCTCTGTTTCAGGTCTTCGATAAAGACCTCAATTTTTGCCATTTCTGATTTGTGCCGTTCCAAAACTTTTTGCTTCTGTTTAAGTTGCGATGCAGCCGCCTTTAAAGCACGCATCTCATTCTCCTGACGGCGAAGCAAAGCACGTAAGGACGCTTGTCCCTTCTTAAAAATGATGTTTGCCTTCAACTGTGACTCAAAGTCAGCCGCTTCCTGGTTGTACACTGCTTCTTGATAATATTCCGTTGGCTCCTCCGTCGCATTGTACTGCAGTAGTAGCGATTTGAGCCTTTGGTCCTCCTCTTGCTTCCATGCTGTCTGCATCTGTTCAATGGAGTCCAGTCGAACACTACGATGTTTTTCGATGGTGTTTATCACCTTACCCTGCCCCTGTTCCTTTTTCAGTGACTCAAAGCTTTCACTGAAGCTATTGCGGCTTGCCTCAAGACCAAACTCATACAACGCCTTCGAACTTATAAGTCCTCCATCGCATGACCATGAATAAGCCCCAAGCTGGTTTCTGTGGGCAGTTTCGAGCTCTCTTATCTTCAAAGGGCCACTTTCATTTAGCTCGGTTATAACTGATTCAGTTAGCTCATCATTGGGCCGCTTTATTTCTTCCATGGCGATACTGCATTCGTCGGCTAAAGCAGGGGTTTGTCTCAACGCTTCTATGAAGTTCTCGTGTTGTGACAGTTCGGAAAAAAGGAATACACAGTTTTCTCCGCGAGAGTAACGAATTTGAACTGAGGATCTGGCATCAGATGGCCTGAGATGCACATTCATCCTGTATGTGTCCCTAGTTCTCGGGTCGCAAAGGTCACCTAGCCGTATCGTCCCTTTTATGCAGGCCTTAGTTCTAGCGCTGACTCGCGCTGTAGCGCTCTTAGGGCGTGCGCCAGCTCCGGCACCCCGGGAGCTCGATGGGGCTGCAACGGTTGCACTCTTCCTGCTATTAGAGGGCGCTGCGCGTGCAGGAAGATCAAGCGCGGGAATTTGAGTCGAAGATTGAGCAACTTCCACGACCGGATAGCGGATAATCGCGAAATCTTCTACCGCAGTCGACGCTCCTGGATTATGGCCCTTAATTGTAGCGAAGCGCTCCGTTGCATCATTCACGTTTCTGCACGGGGTATCTGCGTTTGATTCGGGTAACTCCTCGATGTAAGCTTCAGGAGCTTGCGAAAAACTTGACTGTATGACTTCCTGTTTCTGCGAGTCATGGGTAAGAAACGTATCAGAGTTCAACAGCTGTTCCGAGTATTCTTGAAGAGGGGCTTCATTGCTCTTCGCTGGGCTCTCTGGTGTCTCTTTCGCTGTATTGCTGACGTTTTCCTTTGTGTCAGGAATAAAAAGTGCACCCGTGTCGTCCAAACAATCTTTCTCCGAGACACCAGCTATGACATTTGATACTGGTTTCTTGACGTCAGTATGGAAAAAGCAGTTCTTTCGTGGCAGCGGCTTATGTAAGATTTCCCCAGTAATGCAGCAATGGGAGGTAGCCATGGCCCTTTCAGAGCTTTTGTTGATGGGCGAAACAATTCGATGGATTTTGTTGGACGGTGTCGGTGTCCACGAAAAACAACTTCCATTATGCATACGAGGCTCACGCGCTGGGTGTTGGATCCGCAAAGGTTCAGTGGCGACCGCGTGGAAACACTGCAGCTTTTCGTGACAGCTACCACTTGCAGACTCTGATATCTTTGATTCAGGCATTTCCGTGTTGCCGTAATGCTGCCTATTCGCGTCAAACGCATCCTCTAGCTGTGATGGGACTAGGCGCACAGGTGATATCTCGTGGTCATTGACGCTTATTTGCTCTTGATCAATGTAGCTACGGATGGGCATGTCAGTCACGACCTTTGCTTCAGACATTTCCGTGTTGTCGTAATGCTGCCTAGTCGTGTCCCACACGTCCTCTAGCTGCGGTGAAACTAGGCGCACACGTGACATCTCACCGTCTCGGACGCTTAGTTGCTCTTGCTGAATGTTGCTATGCATAGGCATGTCAGTCACGACCTTATATTCAAATCCAATTTTTTCCTCTCTCACCCTCCCGGTGTTGTTCATCCCACTGATGTCGTCTGAGTGTTGAGTTATCAAAATATTACCGTCTTCTTGGTCACTTAGCCCTCCAAAAACCTCACAGACTTGGTAAACTTGATTCGGCGACATTGATGATTCTGAAGTTGGGGCATCCGTGCTGACCGACTTGAGAAAAGAGAAAGTTACCTGCTCTTCAGCTGAACATTGATAGGCAACAGCACTGTCTAAGCCAATAGAGCGTCGTCGCTGTCGTAGAGCGTACTTTATCCCATTCGCCATTGCAGACTTGCCAATGTTCACCTGGGAAGAGTAGCACTCGCCACTTCGTTCCTCGTTTCCCGTCTCGGTAGCCTCGCGAGTGGACGTCGCAATCTGGGGAGACTTGTCATGTCCCCCGTATTTCTTGCCTTTAGAAAAGCGGACGAGTCGTGCCCACAGGCTCTTTTCGCCGTCCAGGGCTGACACACATTTGGCTTTGCTGGTTCCTTCAGCATTCGCGAAGCTGGACGACATGCGTATTTCTGTAGACTTCACTATGCTGGAAAGCTGTGATGCGTCGGGTAGCGACGCCTGTCGTTCAAGGGGTCGTCCTGGTCCGTTGCTGCCCTCGATGCTTTTGGAAGACAGATGTGACGAGTCCGGGCTCCATTTAGTGCCCATGATCGCTTTCCACGAACAAGCTTGGTTCAAGCCACAACTACTACACACAGGCTGAGCGATCTGCTGAGGCTATGTTCTAGCGATGGCACGGCCTCGTGATCCACGTACAGTCCATGGTACGGCACTTCAGAATTCCAAGGCCTAGGACACCATTGGGGTGGCGATGATGATGATCCTCATCCCCAGCGCGCACCCACTTTAGGGTGATTGGCCAGGATTTCGTGGTAGGAGGTAGCAGTACAGAATTAGTAGTTAGATGAGCAGAAACGGAAAAATGAAAAAGAAGAGAGAGTAAAATTTTACGCCGCTGAGCTGTTCAACTAATCGAAAAAAAATCTATTAAAACGTAATAATGAAGGCGACATTAAAAACAGCATCATTATAGAATATGAAAAAAAAATTTAGTAAATTTACTAGAGAGCAGGGAAGGAGAGTAACGCTAAAAAGGTAGCATGGTAAGCGTTTTGTTTCGCCTGAAAAATTGAATGGAGCGCAGTGAACATTACTTGTGTTTTCTTCGTCGTTCTATGAAGGTGCAGGACACCTGGCAGCGGAGAACAGGATGAACAGAAATAAATCTTTGATTTTATTTTTTAGGGCTGTTCGTCCAAAATCGCGACAAAACGTACCTCACTAATTTTATTAAACCAAAGATCCAGTAGCCATTAAGGCTGTTCGTGATGAGCAGCAGGGTAACTTAAAGGCGGAATGCAACGTATTTCCACGTTTGTTATATTGATTAAAAATCTGCAGCATATTCTACACATGGAACCTCCGTAAAATTGAAGGAGTCGCATGCCTCTAATTGCTCATTGACGCCCTTTAAATGCCACCTCAGCCGATGAATCAAGCACCCGGTAGACAGCGAATATAACGCCTATAGCAGAAGATGCCCCTGAAATATCGCCGCTGGTGGTGCCCAATTTAAGAGGCAATGCCCAGCCACCCGTCCTTGTTTTTTAGCGTTTGTTGTTTGGCTGCATTTTCGGCGAAAAGTAAGGCCGGAATCGCTGTTGAGTTTGAGTACTAAATCCTTTCATTTTAGAGAAGGTTTTGTGATGGGTCACTACGTAGTTCAAGATCAAAACACTATAGGGAGGCGGCTCTATTACCTACTATGTGAAACTATGCTAACTACACGTAACAATGGGTACGCTGAAGATAGCATGAAAATTTCGACCACGGAATTAGTATTGCTTCAGATAACGTAGAAGCAGCCTCCATGCAAAATTTTGCGTTTTAAGTGGGTATCGCTCTGTCAAGTATAGCTTGCAAAAATATGTTTCATACTGAGAGAAACAAATAATTGGTGGATCCCATGTATATGCGGCGGTCGCTACCAAAATCTTTGGTGCGTTGCGCCACGTCATCTTTTCATTATTCTTGGCAAATGTTAGGTCTCGGGTCGTTACTCTTTAGCGCCGTGCCTACTCTCGTCTGAGTGCCGGGCACTGTGACGAGCGTGAGGCCTGATTCTTGCGAATCGCTTTATAAGTCCGTTCCGTTTGGTCTGGTGTATGAATATCCCCACGTCTTGCTTAGGCCAATAAACTCTCCTCCTATAACTACCTTATTTTGTCCAGCTAGTATTAGTGTTTCGTGGAATAGGATTTTGAATTTGTGTTCGGGTAGCGTGGAGTTACTATAAATGTTGAGAATAAATAAGCCACGTCCCGTCTGCTTTTGCGGGATGAGTCCCAATAGAATGTTGTCAATGTGCGTTATGCCGGGGTTGTGTTGCACGCACGTTATCTTTCTTTTTACCAGCGTAGTTAATGCCCTCGTCTCCCCTTCGGCATAGCCAAAAGATCTGTATCCTACAAATTTTGGGATCCCGTGTGTTTCCTGCAAAATTATAACGTCCGGTGTAGTCTTCTCTATAAAATACTGCTGCAAAACTGGACTTTTGTTTTCGTAACTTCTACAATTCTATTGCCATATCCTGAGCCCTTTTTTAGCGAACCTCATTTCGGGTGCGATCATGGGAGGGAGACGGGATGTTGGAGGGAAGGTGACATAACGGAATTATGTGGATGTGATGTGGGTTGGGGCTTATAGGGGTTACACGTCAAAAAGTTCCGAATAGATGCGAAGAACGACAATTCAAATTAGTAGACTGGGAACTTTGTGTTGCACAACCACAACCATAGAGGATAGTGATGTAGCTGGCGACGGTGACGTTGGAGGCGGCAACGAGGTTATCCCGCGTTATCAACGTCATTCATGGTGGGGAGGGTGATGCGACATCCAATGCGGAGCTCCGTTTCCAGCCGTGGTACCCAGCACGTCCACCAATATACTACGGAGATGTTGGGAGTATAGACGGACTGTATTTACAATATATACACAAGCAGTCAATGTGGTTAAGATGGCTGACCAGTAACGACACGCTGCAGCCAGCGTCTTGCGATCTTCGTCATTTCTCTTCTTTTATCCTTCCGTAGCAATATATATATATCAGGAACGTACGTGGTTCCCCCCCCCCCTGAAATTAAACGGTATACCTCCCCCCCCCCCCCATCCGCCCCCGCCACCACTCCTAACATCCTAATACACATTCCTAAAGGGCCGCCAAATCAATTTACTTCGGCGGTCAACATTCTGCTGCCTTTTACAGCGAAAGCAGTATATGGCTATCTTTCGTGGTTTTTTCGGCGTCCATTAATAGAAAAAAAGATCATGTGGGCTGATCCTGGTAGTGAAAAAACGAGTCGAAGATCACTGGCACATGCCCATGTGGACTCGAGAACCTATAACGTGCCGTTCGGCATCTTCGGGATGGGCCCAAGTATGGGACGTGCTTAACGCCTGCCTCACTTCCACCGCGAGTCAGCCAGGCATAGCGCAACCTTCCGGATGGACCCACGTATGGGGAGCGCTTACGCCTGCTTCACCGCCGCGGGTGGGCCCAGTATTGCACTATCTTCGGGAGCGGCATGCGTGTGGGGAGTGCTTAATGCCGGCTTCACGTCCGCCGTGGGTGGGCGCGGTATTTCACTATCTTTGGGAGCGACCCACGTATGGGAAGTGCTTAACGCCTGTTTCACCTCCGCCACGGGTTGACCAGATATTGCAGTATCTTCAGGCCGACCCGCGGCGGCGGGCAAACACTTTCCTTTTCGTTTGAGAGCTTTGACTGTCGTCAGCTTTCACTGCCATTCCATCTTCACAGAGTGGAAAGCGTGTATATTTTTTTCACTGCGTTTGGACAGTGGTCGTTATCGGAAATCCTAGGGTGTGGAGGCCAATTTTGGCATCGATACGGTCCCCATGCGATTAACTCAGAATGAGTTAGTTGTCAGCATCTATTGGAGCATGCAGGGCATAGTTTATTGTTTTAATTATAATATACTATTTTATTTGCAATGCCGAACACAATCTTTATGTCACCATCTATTCGCGCGCATCGCTGTTGATTCATTAGTTCAACCTTCTTTGTTTATACTTATCCAGGGGCCAGGAAAGAGATTTGGTTCATAATCAGCTGGTCGGTACACTCATGGAACGAATTGTGGCCTGAGAAAGTGCCAGTTGTGTTTAACATTTCTTTTTTCCTAATTGTTTCCTCAACTGACAGTTCACCGCAACACTGGCAGGTGCTAGGTAGCATATACCTGCGATATGGGTCAGATAACGTGGACAATAAAACCATGCGAAACAGCGTCCATTATCAGATCTTGCCACAACCATTAAACCCATAAGCAATATCACTGTCACCCGTTACCTCGTCTGGCTTTTCATTAATTGTAAAGCACTTTATGTGCAAAATTGGCAACTGGAAACAAGAGTCGGAAGGAGTTGAGAAATTAGGCGATCTACTAAAGGAGAGAGCAAAGGCAACAGCCAAACAGGGAGAAAAAGCGAAAATGGATTGTGAAAATATTTATAGATCAACATCCTTTTATTTAAAAAGGAAGCAGAGAAAATACCGCCGGAAGAGGACAATAATTCCGTGTCTTTGGATGACGCTTCTACAGTCATCAATCGAGCCACTTCTCTGCTGTGGTAATGGGGGTGTTTTTCTAACCTTCCGGTGGTGGGTGCAGTGCGTCTAGAACCGCAGCGTCCTGCGATCTGGTTGTACGGAACTGGTGACCACGCATCGTTACGCAACTTCCCAAATAATAACTGGAGTCCATTTTGGCACTTGGTAGAGCCGTAAATGACGGATCGAAAAGAACTGTGTTTGTTCCGAAAATATATATTTCTCTATCATTCTTCCAGAGCTAATTCAAAAAACGTTGCTATAAATCCTTGTTTTTCACTTTCGGTTGCTAACTTGTTCTTGGCAAGGTTATTCCTGCGCATCTTTCATAAGTAAGTCCATTTGATGTGCTTCTTTCTTTGCCATGTAAAGGAGGGGTGTACCTCATAGGTGTAGCTGTGAGATACACGTAATTTCAATTCTGTTTTGCGGGTTTGCGCGTCTTTATGACAAATGGTGGGCATTATTCACATTTCTACTAGTAAAAGTACCTCCCCCCTCATTTGCATAGGTTACCTATGCGTATCCTGTGTATGTGCCTGATAAATATAAACACACACAAACGCGCGCACACACACACACACATATATATATGAGCGATAGATCATGGGCAACCATGGGGGCTCAATGTTCGCTAAGCATGATCATATCTTGGTTTGCTTTATCTGGTCATGTATATACCTAAGGCTGACATGTGCAATGTGCAACCATACAATTTTATGTCTCAACTGGGCGCGCTGCTTTTAAGCATGCTCCGGACATTTACAGAGACGGACAACGAATTTTTATGGAGCATATTTTCTTTCATGCAACGGAGTGATTGCCGTGCAGAGTGCCCAATTTTGGAGCAGTAAAGAAGAAAACAGAATAATAGAATTTCCACATTTTTAGGGCCGGTCATATCTATAGTAATCCCATGCTGGAAGACAAGAGACTGAATCGGACCACGATTGCTGCCGCAACGGTAAGAAATCTTCCCCTGTTTAAAAATGCAGCCTTCAAGTGGTTGTCGATTTTCGAGTTGAATTGCTTGATTAGTTCTCCGATAATATATGCATGGTTGCGCCATTTTTTGTGAAACTGTTCTTGTACAATCAAAGTCGAACAAGTTCTGAGAAGATTTCATGAGTGAAAAAATGCTTTTAATCAAGTTCTTCCATCTACGGTGCAGCTATGGGGGCACGTGGTAGTAAAGGCGAGTCATGCTCCTACGGCAGGGCAGTTGCGCATCTTCAGGAAAGAACGAGCAGCAAAAAATGAGCAGAATGACCAAAAGACAAGTCAAGCTAACTTACAGGCGTGAACAATTAAGACTCCTTATGCAGGCCACCACGCAAAGGGAGGCGCCATGTTCTGCTCTACTGCTTTACAAACGTGAACTTTCTCTACATTAAGACATACACGCCTATATATGACAAAGAATGGGTCTCTTTAAGCAAAAAGTAAGCTTCGCCTAATAACCGCTTAGTTCCCCTACGCAAGTTCGTAGCCATACAGGGAGACGGGGTGGGGAATGCCGCGCACGGGCCTCCCGCACCTTCCCCATAATTTGCCCACTTACACGACACAACTGTACCGCCCATCGATAGAACTGACTGGAATGATTCTCCTACTCTTTAGTTCACAGATATGTATATATGAGAAGTACTGCATGGGACGAGCTCGTCGTTTGGCGAAAGCGAATGTTTGCAATTTTTAAATTTTGAAGTCGTGTTACGAATCGCAGGCGAAGTGTTACCTCTGCTAGCAAAAATGCCGAACCATCAGCTGTTAACACTCGGGCACATTCTACCAAGAGCTGCAACTTCGCGCTGCCGGTGATTCCTCGCGCTAGAGGTTGATTGTGCTTAACTATCCATCATACATTTTACTTTAGCGCTGTCTTGCATTCCCGCTATCCTCTATCGATGTGCGCTGGTTCATGCGCCGTGTGTCCGCAAATGAACGCAGCCTGCACTACCTTAAACACATAATTGACGCAATTGTTTTAGAACTAACGATATACCTCAACAGTTTCCTGTTTTCTGCTGGAACCAAAGCTGTAATCGATTTAAAAGTTCAAATTAGCTCCCTGAGTATAGAGGGCTTCATCAGAGCACACAGTAAAATGCAACTTTACACATGTGATCGTCTGACCGATGCATTCAGTTAATGCAGTTTGTCGAAAATGTAACAAAAACATGAAAAAGTACTGAGAAACGCTTTAAGAAAGCACGTTGTACGTTTATGCAATTCAATCGGCCACCTATCTTCCGCCAAAGTTCTGTTCCGCCACTCACAAGCGTACTAGCCGCGGAGCGTGCTAATCATTTATAACCACAGCTGATTCAATTAAATGACACTAATAGTCTCAATCTGAAAGCATGCCAAGCTAGCGACAACCATGCCTGTTCGTGATCCACGTTTATTAAAAGATGTTCGTAAACCTACAACCAGGGCGTTCTAGACGATTGTGCGAAGAAAAATACTTAGGGTGCCTCTCTAATAAAATAATTCGAATCTATTAAAAATAATTTGAACGATCTGTCTATCAAAGGACGTTGTCCCACGAATTCAGGCCACATATATGTTTCGCATTTTTCAAATATAAGTATAGTTACCGTTCCGATACGCAGTCCCCGACTGGTAACGTCACTGCCACAGGCAACATGGAGCGACATTGAACAGCTGCACACAACTATTTGCTATTGCAACAAAATGTGCGATTTTGGCATGCCGAGTAGCCATGACAGGTTTAATCGTGCGTGTTTCTATGGGATCAGTATAAACCTCGCCAACACAGAATGCTTGTATAAATTCAAGTGCGTTGTATCGTCGGTCGGACCTTTGTGCAACGTGAAAGAGGAGAGTGCGCTTAATCTGCCATTGCAGTCTATTTGCACTTCGAAGAACTATATTAAGCTGCTTATCGAATGCAGCTGACATACATTATGTTTAGCTATAGAATCACCTTGGATCATGAGCTTTCTCGGAGACATTGGTATCAACGACATATTTTTATTCTTAATGTTTTGTGTGGGTCGCTTCATTTATCGTCATATTTACCCAAAATTGAATTGCCGTTTGGTAAACCTCTCCAGTTATTATTAGAGACCCTCTCTCTCTTTAAATTTATCGTATCTGTTTCGATACGGGCATGTCGAAGAAACAATACCAACTATTGAAGAAACAATGACATATTAAAGGCTTCCAGGTTCAGATACATTTATTGCATTACAGCTTCGAGTTAGAGGCTAAATAAACAAGAGAAGAAGTGCTGCACAGTATCCGTGTCTAACATTCTAGCCACCTTCGGGTGGCTGGCCTTCCATGCCCTGTAATGCCTCCTCCACTATCATTGCCACCTCTGCCACCCATTGATCTATCGCATCATCCTCTCTATCCAGCCTCTGGTTCAAGTCACCGATAATGGCCTCAAATTCTTCCACTTCTGCTTTACGTCTTTCGAACTCTTTTTCCTTCTGTTCAAGTCGCAATGCAGCGGCCTCCAAATGACGCATCTCATCCTCCCGTGTGCGAAGCAAAGCATGCGACGACTCTTGTGCCGTCTGAAAAGCGAAGTCTTCCTTGAACTGTGAGTGGAAGTCACCCTCATCCTGGTTGTACACTGCTTCATCATACGCCGTCAGCTCATCCGTGGCTTTGTACTGCAGTAATAGCGATTTGCGCTTTTCCTCCTCCTCTTGCTTCCATGCTTGGCGCATCTGTTCAGTGGAGTCCAGTCGAACACTACGATGTTTTTCGACGGTGTCTATAATCTTACCCTGCCCCTGCGCCTGATCCAGTGACTGAAAGCTTTCACTGGCGCTATTGCGGCTTTTCTCCATACCAAACTCATACAACGAATCCGAACTTATCAGTCCATCACATGACCATGAATCAGCCGCAAGCTGGATACAGTGGGCATGTTCGAGCTCTCTTATTTTCAAAGTGCAACTTTCATTTACTTCGGTTATACCTGATTCAGTTCGCTCTTGACTGTACCGCTTTATTTCTTCCATGGCAATAACGCATTTGTTGGTTGAAGCGCAGGTTTGTTGCGACGCTTCTATAAACATCTTCTCGCGTTCTGACAAATCGGGAAAAGGGAATAGACAGCTTTCGTGCCGTGGGAAGCCAATTTGAACTGATGATTCAGCGTCGGATGGCCTGAGATGCACACTCATCCTTAGTGTGTCCCTTGTTCTCGGGTCACGGGGGTCAACAAGTCGTTTGGTCTCTTTTATGCATGCCTTAGTTCTAGCTCTGACTCGCGCTGTACCACTCTTATGGCGTGCGCCAGCCCCAGCACCTAGAGAGCTTAATGGTGCCACTACTGTAGCACTTTTCCTAGTATTACATGACGCTGCGCGTGCGGCCAGATCAGGCGCGGGAGTTTGCGTCGAAGATTCAGCATCTTCCACGACTGGATATCGGATAATCGCGAGGTCTTCTGCGACACTCGACGCTCCTGGATTCTGGCCATTAATAGCAGCCAAGCACTCCGTTCCACCCTTCACGTGTCTGTGCTGATTCTCTGAGTTTGATTCGGGTGACCCCTTGATGTAAGCTTCGGGAACGTGCAAGAAACTTGACTGTATGGCTGCCTCTTTCTGCGAGTCGTGGATAAGAAACGTACCAGAGTGCAAGAGTTGTTCCGAGTAATTTTGATCAGGGGCTTCATTGCTCTTCGCGGTACTTTCTGACGTTTCTTTCGCTATATTGCTGACGTTTTCCTTTGCGTCGGGAATAAAAAGTTCACTCGTGTCATCAGCACAATGTTTCACCGAGACACCAGCTATCACATTTGATACCCGTTTCTTGACGTCAGTCTGGAAGAAGCAGTTCTTTCGTGGCAGCTGTGTCTGTAAAATTTCCCCAGTAATGCAGCAATGGTTGGGAGCCATGGCCCTTTCAATGCTTTTGTTGATTGGCAAAGCAATGGGTTGGATTTTGTTGGACAGTGACGGGGTCCCCGAAACACTACTTCCATCATGCATGCAAGGCTTCCGCGCGTCTTGTTGGATCCGCAAAGGTTCAGCGGCGACCGCATCGAAACACTGCACCTTATCATGACAGCTGATACTTGCAGACTCTGACATCTTTGCTTCAAGCATTTCCGTGTTGCCGCAATGCTGCCTAGTCGCGTCGCACGCGCCCTCTAGCTGTGGTGAGACCAGGCGCACAGGTGATCTGTCACCGTCATGGACGCTTATTTGCTCTTGCTCAATGTAGCTACGGATATGCATGTCAGTCACGGCCTTATATACAAACTCAATTTTTTCCTCTCTCATCCTCCCGGTGTTGTTCATCCCATTGATGTCTTCTGAGTGTTGAGCTATCAAAATGTTACCATTATCTTTGGCAGTTAGCCCTCCAAACACCTCATAGCGTTGGTAACCTTGATTGGGCGACATTGATGATTCTAAAGTGGGGGCCGCCATGATGACAGACTTGAGAAAACTGAAAGTTACCTTCTCTTCAGCTGAACATTTGTAGGCAACCGCAATGTCTGAGCCAATAGAGTGACGTTGCGGTCGAAGAACGTACTTTATTCCGTTCACCAATGAAGACTTGCTGACGTTTACCTGGGAAGAGTAGCACTCGCCGCTTCGTTCCTCGTAGTCCGTCTCGATAGCCTCGCGAGTGGACGTGGAACTTTGGGGAGACTTGTCGCGTCCGCCGTGTTTGTTGCCTTTAGAAAACCGGGTGAGTCGTGTCCACAGGGTCTTATCGCCATCCAGGGCTGACACACATTTGGCTTTGCTGCTTCCTTCAGCATTCGCGAAGCTGGAAGACCTGCGTATTTCTGTAGACTTCACCATGCTGGAAAGCTGTGATGCATCGGGTAGGGACGCCCGCCGTTCAAAGGGTCGTCGTGGTCCGTCACTGCGCCCGATGCTTTTGGAAGACAGCCGTGACGAGTTCCGGCTCCATTTAGTGGCCATGATCGCTTTCCACGAACAAGCTTGGCTCAAACCTCAACTTCTAAACACAGGCTGTGCGACGAGCTCAGACTATATTCAGGCGATCGCTCGACCTTAAGATCCGCGTACAGTCCATAGCACGGCACTTCAGAATTCCAAGGCCGAGGACACCGTAGGGATGGCGATGATGATGATCCTCATCCGTGGCGCGTACCCACTTTAGGGCGGATAGGCCATGATGTGGGGCTAGGAGTTGCAGTAGAGAAATACTAATTAGGTGAGGAGAAAAAAAATTGAAATGAAGAGAGTGGAAACCAGTAATTGTACACTGATGAGGTGTCCGACTAATCAAAACAAATTTATTAAAAACATAATAATGAAGTCGACATTTAATTTTTCCATGGGGCTGGGGCCTAGTCAAGCTGTTCTGAAAAACAGCTTTTTGTCACAGTCCTTTCTGTATCATTGACAGAATGAAAAGAAAGATTCATTGAAAGACATCATGAAAAAATTTGACGGAAAAATTTCAATGAATTGACTATGGGGCAGGGAAGGAGAGGCCAGCTAAAGAGTGGCATGGTAAGCGTTTTTCGACGCCTAAAAAATTTAATGCAGCGCAATGGCGACAACTTGTCTTTTTATTCGTCGCTCTATACAGGGCATGACACCCTCTGGCAGCGGGGAATTGCTTGAACATAATAAATCTTTCGTTTTATTATTTTGGAATGTTTGTCCACAATGTAAACAAAACATAGCTCACTCAATTCAATAAACCGAAGAAGATTCAGGAGCCATTAAGACTGTTCGCGATGAGCAGTAGGGTAACATAAAGGCGGACTGCAACGAAATTCCACGTTTGTTATGTTGCTTAAAAATCGGCAGTATATTCTACGCAAGGAACCTTCGTAAAACTGCAGGACTCGCACGTCTCTAATTGTTCATTGACGCCATATAAATCTCACCTTAGTCAATGAAGCAAAGACCCGGTCGACAGCGAATGACGCCTATAGCAGAACATACCCCTGAAGACTCGCCACTGGCGGCGGCCAATTTCAGAAGCCATGCCCAGTTGCCTGCCCTTGTTTTTTAACCTTGGTGGCTCGGCTTCATTTCCGGTGAAAAGTGTGGACAGAGTTCCTGTTGAATTTGAGTACTAAATCCTTCCATTTTAGAGAAGTTTTTAGAAGGGTCACCACGTAGTTAAAATGCAAAACATAAAAAGGAGGCCGCTCTATTACCTACTATGTCAAACTATGGGAACTACGTGTTACAATTTGTACGGTGAAAGTAGCACAAAATTTTCGACCACTTAACTGGCATAACTTCAGATAACGCAGAAGCACCCTCCATGGGAAATTTCACATTTTAAGTGCGAGTCGCTCTGACAAGAAGCGCTAGCAAAAATATGTTTCATGCCGAAACCCCCAAAAATATTAACTGGTGGATCTCATGTATATGCGGCGGTCGCTGCCAAAATCTTCCAGTGTGTGGCGCCAAGTCACCTTTTCAATATTGTTCGTATAGGTTAGGTCTCGGGTTGTCCCTGGTAGGCGCCGCTTCTACTGTGATTGGAGTGCAGGGGTCTCTGACGAGCGTGCGCCCTAATTCTTGCGAATCGTTTCTTAACTTCCCTCCTTTTGGTCTGGCACATAAATATCACCGCGTGGTGCGTGGGGCCTTAAAGTCTACTCCTATAACTGCCAGGTTTCCGCCAGCTAGTATGGGCGTTTTCTGGAATAGGTTCTTCAATTTGTGTTTATGTAGCATGGGTTGCTATAGACGTTCAGAATAAATAGGCTTTGTCCCGTGTTCTTTTGCGGGATGAGTTCCAATAGAATGTTGTCAATGATCTTTATGCATGTGTCGTTTTGCATGCAGGTTATGTTTCTTTTCACTAGTTTGGTTAATGCCCTAGTCTGCCCTTCGGCATAACCAAAAGATCTGTATCCTGCCAGCTTTGCGATCCCATGTGTTTCCCGCAGAATTACGACGTCCGATGTATCCGTCTCTATGAAATAGTGCAGCATACCTGGCTATTTGTTTTCGTAACTTCTACAATTCTGTTGCCATATCCTGTACCCATTTTTAGGACACCTTATTATGGGTGCAACTCTGGGAGCAAGACGGGTGGTTAGAGTGAAGGTGACCTAAGGTAAATATGTGTTTGTGAAGTGGGTAGGGACTTATCGGAGTTACACGTTAAAGAACGGCCGACTAGACCCACGGAACGACAGATTAATTTAGTAGAAATTGACCTATTTCTTAGAACGTGAGAGACGACACAGCAGCGATATATCAGACATAGAACATTCACCTAAGGAGCTCAGCGATGATGTCGAAATTGCCACAAAAATAGACCCACCTGAATCTAACTTAGACAAATGCGACATCAGACATCTCCGCATGTGGGAAGCTAAGCATTGATTTAGAGGTCAGAAGCATAACAGCAAGTTAAGAAACTGCATAGCGCTCCTGAATAAAAAAATTGAACATTCTAAGCAAATGACGAAACAACAATGGGCCGAAATGTGTACTTACGGCACGCAGCCCGGTGCTGTCATCCCCCCAATGCTCTTTAATCTCGTCTTGATGGGACTCCCCGAAAGATAAATCACATACATCCTGAATCCCACACACTACGCGGAGGATATTATTGTCTGGGTCTGTCATGGCAGCGACACTTCAAGAGAACGATTTAAGACGGCAATAAACACAGTAGAGGAACAACCCATAGGAACTGGCCTCACATGGTCTGCAGAGAAATCCGAACTTCTTTTATACCGCCCCAAACATAGGGGCAGACCTCCTACAGGATACAGCAGAAACGAGGCTCATGAGGAAATCAAGGTACAGATCAAGAACGGGCGCAATATCCCAATAGTCAACCAGCTCAAGATGAGGGGTTCAGTAATCGAGAACAAAGGTACAAACGGGGAAACCACGATGAAGTTAGACAAAAAGCTAAAAAACACCATGACAATAATCAAACGGATTACTAACAAGCACCAGGGTATGATAGACCGAAGGATTATACAGCTGATACAGTCACTTGTGCTCAATCGGATCACATACGTAGCAGCCTTCCACAACTGGGTTGCACCTGAAGAGTCTAAAATTAAACTGATCAAAAAGGCATACAAACTCTCATTGGGGGTTCCCATCAGTACGAGCACGAATCTCTTGCGAAAGTTAGGACTCCACAGCACACTGGACGAACTCATAGAAGCACAACAAACATCTCAGGTGGAACAACTAACTAAAACCAAAACGGTATGGCATATACTAGGCATGCCAGAAATGAATTACCACAATCTATTCGGGGAAAAGAAGACGATAAGAAGAGAAGTTCGCCACAAGCTCGCAATACCAAATATACCCAAGAACATGCATCCAGGTTTCACCGAGGGCAGACGCACGAGTAGAGCAGCGAAAATGATCGGAAGCAATGGGTCAGATGACAGAGCAACTTTCGTAGATGCGGCTGAATAACCACACAGAAATAGATACGAGGCAGTAGTTGATCGCACTCGAAAACCCCCTACAAGAGTGGCAGTTTATACCAAAACTTCCGAGACAGCTGACGAGGTAGCCATTGCACTAGCATCGGTCAGTTTGATTGCTCTAGCATATACATCCTTAGCGATTCTCAGGCGGCGATTAGAAGTTATGCAAAAGGTGGTATCTCTCCTGAGGCGCGGCACATCATCAGAATGAACGAAGCAAAATTCTCCAACGCAGAGAAGAACGGCATGAAGTTGCTGTGGCTTCAGCGCATACGACTCCAAGCATTCCCGCGATCAACCGCAGCAAGATTGCACACCGCGAAGCTCGAGGTCTTAGTCGCCGAGCTGAGCGAAGAGTGACTTCCATCGGTCAGCAGAACGCGGAGGAGGATATCTGGAGAAAAGACTGAATAAAGGATTTAGCAATATTGCCAAATTTTATCAAAATCGGAGCCAAGTATTACCACTGCCTCACACTAAACTGAACAGAGCTGAGTCTGCTACTTGGAGGCGACCACAAACAGAAACTTATACGAGTCTCATGCAATTAAGAATGGCTGTGGCAGAAAGGATGTTCGACATCCGCCGCCAAGGTTTGTGAGTAGTGGCGCTGGTTAACACTCCGAAAGTCAATTCTAGTAGTAAAACATAAATACCCAAGAAAGTGAAGTGGATGGAAACACGGCACCACGGTAGCTCAATTGGTTAGAGGATCGCACGTGTAATGCGAAGTGGGATTGTAATCCAGTTGAGGCAAGTTCTTTTTTCATCCACTTTATTCTCATTAATTTTTAATTTCTGTAATTGACTCAGTAAGTACAAGTAATTTCCCCTATGTTGTCCTTGGTGTCTTCTCTTCTTGGATTCTCATCATATCATTACTGAAAAGCAGGCTTCTTGACTAATGCCCTTTCTTCTCGAAGCCTTATTGTACTCACGTATCTTTTTATTTCGCAACCGGAGTGCCTATGAGGCATTCGGATACTTAGCCGCAATAATTTGTGAGCAGAGATCAACCGATAATGTACAATTAAATTGCGCAGCACTTTTATCTCGGCAGGAGAGACTTTCCCCTATCCAAATGCCTATGAGGCATTTGGATAGTTAGGTTCAATTACTTGGGATCGCTATAGTCACCGAAATGTGCAATGTCATTTATGGTATCAGTATCGCTGCTGAGAATTAGGGCAAGAGAATTCAGGTCACGTGTAGGATGGTTAACAATTTTAGATAGATTTAGATCCAAGGTCATATTTTTAATGTCACCGGATGTGGTGTGGGAGGTAGATAAAATAGGCCAATCAATACCTGGTAAGTTGAAGTCACGAAAGAGATTTATGTGGTAGCATGAGTATTGTAAGATAGCAGGTTTCATGCTATGGGGGGCGGAGATTTCCAACAACGCAGTGACTGTGCTCCGGTGATCGGTAACATACATCAATAAGTAACTTTGTCGAAGACGAGACAAGGGCCGTTCAGACAATTCTACAGGGTGAAGTTGTGTCGTCTACAAATAAACTGAGGAATTTTTAATGGCTATCAAACACCTCGGTCTTTATTTCTTGAGCGTGCATGATGATTGCGGCGAAACACAACGACGATAACGACAACTACAGTGACTTCCTGTGCAGCGCTTCACGGCAAAAAAGTGAGCGCGAGGTGGCGGCGGCAGGTAAAAAAGACAAAGAGGTGGTAGGGTGGTAGCGGGCTCGAGCGCACGGGGAGCAGGAAGAGCAGAGAGAAAGCTATGTGCCACTATTTAGGATAGAAGACAAGACAAGACAAGAAGAAGCACAGAGGTGGACGGCGGATTGGTACGGCGCTCGTGCAGCCTCGGTGTTCTCAGCACGTCCTCGGCATTCGTCCTTTGAAGCCATCTGCTGACCACAGTTCCAGAACGTTCCATACTGGCCTCGACGGAGCAACCGTTTCGTTGACTTGCCGTGGTGCTTGGGCTGAGTATCGGGTGGTTTCAGGTATCTCACTAACATTATTTTAGTCCTTGCTTTACTGGCATTACTTGCGTCAGCCGTCTTGGTCTGATGTCCACCAATTCCCCTTTCCAGGCGTGATCACCCTGGTCTGCATCCCTGCCACTAGATGAATTGCCTCTAGATTTATGTTTTCGCAGTGACGCGAGCACCATTCCTGTTTCGCTTGTGCCTACCAGTGGAGGTTCCATCAGGATCACGAATCCACAAGCTGTCCAGAAGGCACTTAAGACCACGTCCAACCACTACCAGGCCATCACTGACGACGAGCGTTCGGACGGGGAGGTATAGTCTGTCGTTCAACCGACCAGGCCTTTGTTAAGAACCTCTTGAAAAGCACTTCATTCGATTAAACCCCGGTGAGTACTTTTATTCCGCCCCACCTTGCGCGCACCAAGGGTCTTGTATGGGGTGTAGACTCCCGATTAAGTCCAACTGAACCCCTGAACAAGCTCTCCACACCAGGCCTCATTGCTATATACCGTTGCAATAGACGGGTAAACAACGAGAGGTCTCTGTCGGAATCTGTAATTGCAACTTTTGTGGACACATCATGTCCATAAGAAATAAAGATGTGGCCGCTTGCGTTTTGTGTAGGGCCACTTGTGTCACATCCAAACCAGTGTCAGAATTGTTCGAGATTCCGGTACAGCGCAGGAGGATGTAAGTCTAGCTTGCGTTGCCACACCTGTGGAGATGGTTATTCTTCAAGTGAATGCTCTGCATGGTCTCATAAGTGCTGCCTCTGGGGGGGAACAAGCCTAGCAGACTATTCGAACTACTCACTTCGCGCTCAAGAAATACAAATTCTTGAAATAATCGACCGCCGTCGCTGCTCCCTAAGAGATGCAATTGAAGTTATGAAAGACAGGGCCTTCGGACACTCTGGTGTTACAAGGCGCAAGGCTTCATGCATGGATCTTAATCTCTCCGAAGCAATTGACTCTGCTGTGGAAAAAGCAACGGCTAAAGCTATGGATATATTCATATCCAGTCTCTCTGATTGCATAGCGTAAATCATTTCCAGACAGATGATGCCAATAATGCAGACCACTAAGACACCGATGCAGTCCCCAGTATCTACCGCCGCACGTCGAGCGCCTAGCAAAAAGGTGGAGACACCTTCTCCATTTGCAGAACATTCCACAGACACTACACCGCTACTACAGTCAGTCAAGGATGAGCCCTATTATTCAGACACTGTTAGTGTCCCAGATATGGAAGTTGACACCCGAGCTCCCAAACACATAATTTCAAAAATATATAAACTTAAACAGAAAAAGAGTGAACCATCTCCTATGATTACAGAAAGTATTCTAAAGGCGGCAGTTACGGCTGCTGTGCGTTCAACGCCCTTGGACAGTCGAAAGTACTGCAGTGCTACTGTTGCTCTTTGTTTTCAGCTTGAACAGATTTATCTTTCTTAGGTGAAAGAGAATTCTATTCCTACAAAAGCGGCTTTTCTTCTTCTATCTGGAAACAAACGAGAGGTGTACCACAAGGCTGAGTCTTTGCCCCGGTGCTTTTTATTATTCTCATGAGCACACTACCTTCACATAAAGAAATAACCACTTATATTTATGCAGACGATATTGCGTTTCTCGCATCTGCAAATGACATCCCCACACTATACCAAAGACTGCAAACTTACCTTTGTGCTCTGGAGAGTTGTTAGACGGTAATCGCTACATACTCAAATGCCAGTAAATGTGCCATTCTCGTTTTTCCGATACATGACACAGTGCACACCTCACTGTCTTACCACCTTCAAGATGTAACATAGGTAGAATCTGAACGTAGGAATTATTTTTAACGCATCTCACAACTGGCGCCCACACGCAGATATTGTGATTGGAAAAGGTACCGGTGCATTTGACATATTGTGTAGGCTGAGCAGTCGTCTAATAGGATTCCGAAGAAACACGCTCCTAATGATATATCGTATGTACGTTCGCCCTGTATTAAAATTTGGTTGCGTGTACTTCTCGTGAGCTGATGATGCAAAATTACTTCCACATCGTATTCTAGACGGTATAATACAAAATCATCTGAAGAACCTTCAAACAATCATTGTAATTCCGACATATGCTTTACAATATGAAGGAAAGTCAGGTGTAGGAATATTTTCCCCGATTCTTGATTGGACATTTTCTCTTCGGCTGCCAGATTTCATACCGATCTTTTTAGCTCGAATTCATGGCAGTGGTGGTGGCATTACGCAAATTAGGACCATCTATTACGTCAGCTGTGATAATCACTGATTCGTTTTCATTGTGCTGATCCCTTATTGTTTCTCGTGATTCTAGCGTGATGAGGACGTTTCAATCATTGGTGCCTGGCTACTAGAGCAGCGTGCGTTTGATTTGCGTGCCTAGCCATAATGGACTAAATATAAATCAAATTGCACACTCTCTAGCCAATGCATCAATAAGTGGCCCGATTGTTCCTTATTGCCCTTTCAACTACTCATGTTAGTGCTGCTAGATTTCGCATCAGTGTCATTATGCAGGCAGTGTCAGGCTCCGCAATTACCAACTCTGTGGATTACCGACGTCTCCTATATTATTGGCATAGAAATTTTTGCCGAACACGGAAAGCTGAACTGTCTATCACGAGGCTGTGCAGCCGTATACCTGCGTTGAACTTCTGTCTCCACAGGTCTGGTCTGGTCCCCTCACCGTTATGCTCATTCTGTGGCGAAGCGGAGATAATACACCATTTCTTGTTGTATTGCAGGTGGTTTTCTATAATAAGTGAACGACTACTCGAAATCCCACTTCGAAATTTGGGCTAAATTTATCAGTGCCTGAGATCCAATGCTTAGGAGCCTCCATTTTTGGCTTGCCAAAGAAATGTTTGTTTGGGAATCCAAAATTACATCATTGAAACCAATAGATTACCATCTTAGACTGACCGTTTCCTCTCCCCACCATAGCTCTCTCTTATATCTTACCAATTATTAAATTTTTTTTCGCTATTCATATACCTGGATTTCTTCTGATAATTTTCTTTCTGCACACGCAAAACGTTTACTTTTTAAACTCCAACTTTCAAATTTTTAAGTCCCTTGTTTTTTAAGACACCTAATTTAACCGCCCGATCCATGGCCAAACCCCCACTATCATTATGTGCCACGGCCGCTCAGGACAACAACAACAACAACAACAACAAGGAAAAGCTAGGCTCTACAGCACTTCCGCCCAAGTGGACATCTTTCATCTGGCATGGTATACGCAAGCTGAATCGAACGCCGTTTCGCCAGGGTTCTGACGTTTCGAAATCCACGGCCAGGCTTCCAAACGATCTTCTTGTCTCGTGTATGAAAGGGGATTGGCCACACTTTACCTGCTTGTAGTTCTCAGTTTCTTATATGGGTGTTTTTTTGGGAGGAGCCATGAAAGTCGGTCTCCAGTCCCGGCCAGTGCTCGCCCTGGTCGGCTAGTCGTCCCAGAGTCGGTGCCTCTGGAGTGTTTTCTTCGCAGCCGGGTCAACACCTAGCCCGTGGCGATTGATTCCACAGATGGGGGATTCACTCGGTTGACCGCATCACAAATTTTCCAGTAGGAGCTGCGTGGCATAACCGAACAATTCACTGACATCTCGGAGGTGACAAGTTTAGGTAAGAATGGTATTCTGTGTAAGTCATCAAATCATCAGTGCCTCTATGATTTGCTTAACTGTACGAGATTCGCTAGCGTTGCGGTTCGTGCTTTCTGCCTCTCCACCTCGCATGCGCGAAGGGAAATGTTCGGCATGTCCCCACCTATAGGCCTTCTTGGATATGCTCTCTCCAGCTGGTGTTGTTTCAGTTTAGAGAGGCAATGCGTATTTCCCGAACGGAGTCAAGTGCACTCATCCCGTCGACTCACTGTGCCGAAACTATTCTGACGCAATGATCCTGGCAGGAGAGTTTAATTCTCATCATACTTCTTGCTTGAAACGGATTCTTGTGGAAAAAGGTTGTGGAATTTGGATGCATGACAACAACTTTCAACGTCATAATTCAGGTAGAATTACTTTTCTACGTGGGTGGTTCTCCTGTTCATTAGACCTTACTTTCTCTTCTGCTCATATGTCTTTTTCAGCTTGTGACACTTTTGACAATGGAACAAGCAGTGATCACTTGCCCATTACTTTTGAAATTTCTTTCACGTCAGGCTCCTATTGCACGGCAAACACGGGTCAATAAATATAGAACTTATAAATCTGCTATACATGCAGATTTATCAGCGCTGACCACTTGTGATGAGCAACGGAGAGCTGACTCAATGATATCGCGTTTAAATTCTGCTTGTCAGCCTGCTGAGTTTGCGGTTGAAATGAAGGGACCTTCTATTAATGTTCTTGTACAGATGGGCCATATATTGCATTTTCTTATCTTGCCGGCTTAGTTACTTAAAGCTTTCTATGGGCGAATATCAGCATTTCATTCCTATTTATACCTAATAAGTATTGCTTTGTTCACAGTCACTTTTTATATTTACCCTGCAGGGGTGTCTGCGTAAGCAGGCGTTTGGTGTGTTGCGACACCACGTACCCGAGCACACGAGGGTTGGATCCTCCCGCGTTCAACCGTGCACGGCTTAGCCGTGTCCGGGGAAAGGGGGATCCTGGGAGTTGAGCCAATGCCGAGTGTTTGGACCTTTAAGGCCCCCCGGCGGAGGCAACACACCTCTTTGGCCTCTGCTTCACGTAGACGGCACCCCCGGACTGACCCACCCGGGGGAAAGGGGTAGTTGCCTTTTCCTGTCTCTCGCTCTCGCTCCAACCTTCGTCTTTCTCTCACCTTCCACCTTTCCTGTCTTCTCCTGGCTTCTCTTTACTTCCAATTTTTCCAGGCAGCAAGGGTTAACCTTGTGTGAATAACCAACCTAGGTTATTTCATATTTGGTTACAGTGATAACGTACAGCTGGCGTTTACAGGACCTCTTTTTACAGTCCCTGTAGCGTCCCCTTGTAGGGCGCTACGGTGGGTGGCTGGCGTTATGCCGAAAATTACATTATTCTATGGCTAGTTCCTTCCCTCCCCTCCCAGATCGCCCTCAGAAAAGAGGGCGCGCCGAAGACGTATTTCAGTTTTTTGGACGACAAAGACCCAACTTCCCGCGATTTCACGTCATTCATTCGGAAAAGTCTCATAAACAAGTACGCACAATCTCCCCATTTCTAGTTTCGAAGTTTTTACCTGAGGCTCTTGGTCCAGGTTACAAGGCATCAAGGATGGCAAGTGGAGATCTCCTTTTGGAGCTCCGTGATCTGAAACAATACGAAAAGTTTCCCAATCTAGTGTATTTTGGGGACTTTCAAGTGACAGTGACTCCGCACCGCACTATGAACACTACACGCGGTGGCGTCTCAGATGATGACCTGCTTCAGCTGACAGAGGCAGAGCTCCTAGAGGGCTTCAATGAGCAAAAATGTTGGTAATGTGAAAAGAATAAAGATGAGGCGCGATGGTAAAGAAATTGCGACCAAACACCTAATTCTCACCTTCAATTCAAGTGTCCTGCCCGAATCAATCGAGGCCGGGTACATCAAGCTCTGTGTTATGCCATACGTGCCAAATCCGCTCCGATGTTCCAAATGCCAACGCTTCGGACACAGTTCGCAGAGCTGCCGGGGCCGCCAAACATGTGCGAAATGCAGTGCCCACGAACACACCACTGAAGCTTGTGGAAACGCTCCCCACTGTGTAAATTGTGATGGGGAGCACGCCGCGTACTCGCGGTCGTGCCCATCCTTGGAAAACAGAAAAGGAAATTGTTACAATCAAAGTCAAGGAAACCATAAGTTTCAAGGAAGCACGCACGCGGGTTTCATACCTGCCCAAGAAAACCTTTGCCGATGTGACGCGTCACAGGCGGCAGTGTCACAACGGCCACCGGTGGCTGTCCGACCCGCAAGCAGTGAGTCGGCAGCTACGATGTCTGCCCCCATGGTGGTTGCAGCTAGCGCTGCCCCACCAACCCAGCGGACGGGCCCATCGACCACGAAGGTGGGCGCAGCCGAGGCTGCCTCAACCTCCCCGGCCCCTTCCAGCACTGTCAACAGCCGGCGCAGCCAAATCCCTCAGGGAGCCCCATCTACCTCCTGGCTGGTGAGCGCAGCGGTTTGGCCTTCCGGGGCAGGACTCTCACGGAAAACTTCTCGCTCGCAAGAGCATGTGTCCGGCGCCTCATACGAGGCAATGGACACTACACCTGTCCTCACGGTGCGCCAAGCGCCTAATGAGCGGCGAGGCTCCCTCGAATGCTCCAGAAAGGGCAAGGCCCCGATTACAGGGCCACGAAAGAACTCTGTAATCTAATCTCTGAAATTTCAGAAATTAACACTTCTGTTTCTGTACACATATTTACTACCAACATGGATACACAGATAATTCAGTGGAACGTCAGAGGTCTTCTTAGAACCTTGATGATGTGCAGGAACTCATCCAAAAACACAATCCAAAAGTGCTGTGTTTACAGGAAACACACTTAAAAAACAAACACACAAACTTTCTCAGAAAGTATGTTACATTTCGCAAAGACCGCGAGGACGCTGTTGCATCATCTGGCGGGGTAGCCATTATTGCTGACAGAAGTGTAGCATGTCAGCATTTAAAGTTCCAAACGGCCCTAGAGGCCATGGCCGTTCGAGCCGTACTTTTAAGTAAGTTCATTACAATCTGTTCTCTGTACATACCACCACATTATCACCTTCACAGACGCGACTTAGAATCATTATTTGAGCTCCCGGAGCCCTATTTGATTCTTGGTGATTTTAATGCACACAGTAGTGTATGGGGTGACTCACGCTGTGATGCGCGAGGTCGCGTCATTGAACAAGTGCTTTTCTTTTCCGGAAAATGTCTCTTGAATACGAAGAGGCCCACATATTTTAACCTAGCCAACAAGTCATACTCTGCCATAGATCTTAGCATTTTATCGCCGACGCTATTACCCTATTTTAAATGGAATGTGCTTAACAACCCGTATGGGAGTGACCACTTCCCAATAATCCTTACTACGCCGAAACAAGATCAACTTTCCCCGCAGGTCCCTCGGTGGAAGATTGACTCCGCCGATTGGGAACGGTACCGAACTCTTACACACATGACTTTGACTCAGATATCTGGTATAACCATAGATGATGCTGTTGCATATTTTGCAGCTTTTATACTGGATGCCGCCTCTAAGTGTATTACTCAAGCGAGCGGCATGGGTTCCAAGTGGCGTGTTCCCTGGTGGAACGATGCATGAAGGCAAGCACGGAGGAACCAGAACAAAGCGTGGGCGCTGTTTCGCGATTCGCCAACAGCAGAAAACTTGGAAAACTTTAGGCATGTCAAATCCCTGGCAAGGAGAACGCACTGACAAGCAAGGAGAGAGAGTTGGGCAAACTTTATATCAAGCAACAACTCGTATACAGATGAGAGAAAAGCCTGGAATAGAGTTAAGAAAGTTAATGGGCAACAAAGGTATTCCTTACCTCTAGTAACTAGCCACGGAGAAAGCCTTGAAGATCAAGCGAACTTTCTTCGTGCACATTTTGAATACATATCGAACTCCTCACCCTACTCCGAAACCTTCCTAAAGTACAAAACGCAAATAGAATGGCAAAAGTTCGAAAGAAAATCTGCTAAAAGTGCGGCGTACAACGAACCATTCTGCATAGCAGAACTGCAGGCAGCACTGAACTGCTGTAATACATCCGCCCCAGGTTCAGACTGCGTAATATATGAGATGTTGAAACAACTACCCTCCGAAACACAAAAAACCCTCCTTTACCTCTACAACGTTATATTGTTTTCCGGCGAGATCCCCTCCGTATGGAAGGAGGCTATTATAATTCCAATTCTGATGCACGGGAAGGATCCTTCCTCTGTATCAAGTTACCGACCTATAGCGCTAACAAGTTGCCTCTGCAAAGTATTCGAAAAAATGATTAACTGTCGCCTACTACATATTCTCGAATCAAGCAAATTCCTCGAGCCATACCAGTGCGCGTTTCGGGAGAGTCGATCCACCAGTGACCATCTCATACGTATCGAGGCACGTATCCGTGAAGCTTTTGTTCATAAGCAGTTTTTTTATCAGTGTTCTTAAATATGGAGAAAGCCTATGATACTATGGGGCGGGTGGGATATTGAGAGACCTCTCACAGTTAGGTATACACAGTAATATGTTTAATGTTATTGAAAGTTATCTGTCTAATCGCACATTCCGTGTTCGAGTGGGCAATGTTCTGTCACAGAAATTTGTACAGGAAACAGGAGTGCCGGAGGGTGGTGTGCTCAGCTGCACGCTCTTTATAGTAAAAATGAATTCTCTCCGTCTACACATACCACATAACATCTTCTATTCAACATATGTTGACGATGTACAGATAGAATTTCAATCAAGTTCTCTTGCAATCTGTGAGCGACAGGTCCAGCTTGGCCTTCACAAGGTCTCCAAATGGGCTGATGAGAACGGGTTCAGACTGAACACACGAAAAAGCACCTGTGTCGTTTTCTCTAGGAAAAGAGGCCTGCACGCTGATTCTGAAATTGTGTTGCATGGTGAGCGTCTGCCTATAAACAAGGAACTTAGGCAAGGCATAATCTTAGACACCAAAATAACTTTTCTACAGTACACAAAGTATCTTAAAAACAAATGTATGAAAACAATGAATATCTTAAAGGTGCTGTCACGCACAACATGGGGCAGTGATAGAAAATGCGTCATGAACTTGTATAAAAACCTCATACGCACACGACTAGACTATGGAGCCATTGTTTACCAGTCGGCTACTCCAACTGCTCTAAAGATGCTAGACCCTGTCCACCACTTAGTAATTCGCCTATCAACAGGCGCCTTTAGAACAAGCCCAGTCGAAAGCCTTTACGTTGAATCGGATGAGTGGTCTCTTCATCTGCAGTGAACATATTCGTCTTTCATGTACTTGCTGAGAGTGAACGCAAACAGTGAGCACCCCGCGTATTCTACTATAAAAGATTTGTTCAGTTCTCAACTTTTTCGCAACCGACCCACGGTGGCACAACCTTGTTCACTGCGTGTTAGAGACACAGCTGAAGAAACAAGGGTTCCACTGCTTGAATACCACCTTATGCCCCCTGCTATACGGCCCCCGTCCTGGCAGTGGCAACCTATACACTGTGATACATCTTTCGTAGCTGTTACAAAGCGCGTGCCTGTCGCGCATATCCGAATGTACTTCCTCGAATTACAGCACAAATACTCTTCTCCTGCATTTTTTACAGACGCACCAAAGTGTTATTCTCGCGTGTCTTACGCAGCAGTCGGTCCATCCTTTACGGATACCGGTGTTCTGCACCCGAGCACAAGTATCTTCACAGCAGAGGCCTACGCGATATTGGCTGCCGTTAAACACATTAACGAAACTATATATACAGACTCTTTGAGCGTCGTAAACGCATTGAAAACTGTCAAGAAATATCAAAATCCTATAATTGTATATCTCTATTCAGCATTATGCACAACCTTTGCGTCCAAGCAGCATATCGTAATATGCTGGGTGCCGGGACACCGCGAAATTGAAGGAAACGTGTTGGCTGACCGGGTAGCCACATCCGTCCACGCGAACGCTTCCAACTCTTCCACGACTGTCCCTGTAATGGACGTTAAGCCCTCCCTAAGGAAAACGCTCAGGGCTTACTGGCAGCGGTTGTGGGATAAAGAAACAGGAAATAAACTGCATGTATTAAGCCATATCTTGGCAAATGGCCGCCGGTATCAAAGAATCGCCGCACGGAAATAACACTTTGCAGACTTAGAATAGGACACACATACAGTACACACGGATACCTCTTCTCCCGTGGTGATCCACCCACGTGTGATAAATGTGGTAGCCACTTACCGTGCTTCACATCCTGATGTAACGCAGGAAATTAGACGCAAATAGGAAAAAAAGCATTTTCCATTACCACACGGGCAACAGATTCCACTTCACCCTCAAATGATTATAGGTATGGAACCTCTCTTTGAACATCAATCCCTGTTCCAGTTTTTAAAAGCTGTACACAGTTTTCATATTATAGCCCCAGGAAATCCGTAGCACAGTCTCTTAACAGAGGTTTCTGCTGTGGTAGCGGCATTAAAAAAAAGCACCTGCCTCTCAGCCTCTGGGCTCAAAGGTCTTAAGGAGACATAGGTGCTATTTCCATATTCATGCATTTTAGCCCCATGTTCACTTGTCATTCGTGCTATACCCAGAGACCACTTCACGTATCACCGTCATAATTTTATACTATATATCACTTTATGCTTCTACGATAGCGATTAATTTTAGGCCACTTTACAGCCATATTAATCCCCATCATCGTAACTCATCAATCAGTGCTTAACACATCATTATCAATCATGGTGCTCTTTGGCCACACCTGGCCTTTGCGCCACTAAACAACACACATCCATCCACCCTTTTTATATTTACCGTATTTACTTACATAATGATCGCACTCACGTAATGATTGCAGCCCTGAATTTTGTCATCCAAATTCGATATTTTTTATTTCATGTGTAATGATCGCACCCCGAACTTGCCGCAGCGATATGTCATGTGCCAAGTTTAGCTATTAATGATCGCGCTTACCATCTGTCGAATGCTACGCGAACTATTCAAGACAAACCAAGCGGTCTGCATGCACCAAACATTCTTAAGCAGATGCCCGATTTCATTCCTTTCATCACTTTCCGCACTTCCGTGACAAAAAAGCTACAACCGAAATTGCCTTTATTATGTGTAGGCTTTGTAGTGATTGTGTTGAACAACAACGAAAAAGGCACCTTTCAATTCGTCTCATCTGCACCCGTGGGCACGCAACAAATCACGAGCGGCATCGATAGCAGACACGTTTACACTGATTCATAACAAGTGTACCCTATTGATACGCCGACACTTGTACCACAGCTATTTTCCTACCCTTAGCGGAGACGTGCTGTATTAGGATAGTCGTGAAGACAAATGCCGCAGTTTCCGCTGCATGCCCACCGTGTCTTTCTATGTCACTGGCAGCTAAGTGCGCCCATCTGCTTCTGCCCCCTCATAGTGGACATGGCTACGTTATTGCCACAAACTTACCGATATTAACGATATTATTCGTTACTGATACGGAAGAAACTGTTTCAATGCACGTAATGTACTCACGAGGAAAAAAAATCGCGTTCGCCGCATTTGGTGTGTTCAGCTTTCTGCGCTGGCCGCCATTTTCGTTTTGGTGTCCCGCACTATATACAGTGGCAGCCACCTATTCGTTGACCTGTTGCCATCCCGCAGCAAACGCGGGATGAAAAAAAAAATCTTTTTGCGGGAAATTTAACCGGCGTAATGATCACACACCTGAATTTGCGACTATTTTTTTTGCAAAAAAAGTGCGATCATTATGCGAGTAAATACAGTACTCTTGTGACACCAAGCTCACTTGTTTTAATGCAGGTGTGGCTGGGCCTGCAGAAAAGCTGTAAGCAGACTGCAGTGTTGCTGATCAGTGCTGATCTCCACGTCCGAGTTGGTCCCACAACATCCAGGTACCACTGTGCTTTCACAAGGTAATATGATATGGACACCTTGCACCTCAGTATCAGTGTTGAGTTTGACTTTTGATAAATATTTAAGAAGACACAAGGGTTGGCCTTGGTGATACACTCGTGTTCTTTTTTTAAAGTGCTCTTTCTGCAGTGTTCCTCATGTACATGTTTTCAGAGGATGCTTACACTCCTTAAATGGAAACTGCCATGGAGCTTGTTTAGGCCTTAAACTAGAACTCTTTCACCAAAAAAAAAGCCTAATTTAACACACAATTCATAAGGAAGGTAAGGAGGTGACAGCCAGTGTGTAACAACTATCCAGTTTGACTGCTTGCCTAGTAATATCAAGTGAGAAACGAATGAGCAAGAACAAATAAATCGGCAATGCATGTTGCTCGCACAACTGCGAATGCGACACATGGCATGGCTACTATGAATGCTGATATGACGGCAAAAATATTGTAGTTTTTACATTAGCCGGTAAGCTACTTAAAATTTTGCACCAGCAAACAACCAGTTTGGTAGCTGTAATTGTTGCACTACTTCAGGAGTAAGATAATTTTTTTAATGATAATTGAGTAGTGCGGCGGTTAGCGAAGCCATTTCTGCCTGTAGAATAACTTAGGCATTTTTAAAGAGGTGGCATATAACAATTGTGTTGCTGTTCAACATAATTAGTAAAGTGAGGGGAGGTTTAAGTAAGAGAAAGAGAAAGATTAACCTTGTCGTACAAACATATCCTTGTCTGAGCCGTCGTCACTGTGACGCAACACCTCCCAGATAATTGGGGGGGGGGGCTAAGAAAAATTAGGCTTAACAAGCTGATGCAATAATACGAAAAGCCATTGTAGAAAGTGTTGTTGCACCTTTGGTTTACCAGTGCAGTATCGTGGGCAAGGCCAGAAAGCAGCTGAAATGTGATGTAATAAAAGCTGTTCATATTCAGTACTTAGCAGACAGGTGCATTTACACTACGTCCCTGTTACTATACCATAAGGAACTGGCTGCCTACGTTCTTGGAAAATAAAAATTATAGAATAATGCAGAATGTCGGGGGGCAGGAAGTTCATTACATAAAACGTATCTGATAATAGTTTCAGTCCTGCATCTATTGCGCTACCCAGTTAAGAAAAACCCATGCTAACGGTCGTATTCTAAATGTTTGTGAAATGTGGTCGGGCGCAAGTACCATGTGTTCAACAGTTGCTTATGCTATTGTGTAACATTTAAGAGCCTTTTTTTAATGCCACGAAACCAGTTGAAGACCAGTGCACTTTCTATCCTGTCATCTTTTCTGCATTGTAAGACATTTCTTTTTTCCTCCAAAGGATGAGTGCTTCTATTCACTTGGTTCAACACTGCCCGTGACATTAGGTGTTGCCTAATGACTCTCGTGCTCTGAGCAAGATGTGTGACGATTGTGCAATGCAAAAGAGCAAAAGCAGTGCCAGTGTCCAACTGAAATGACACAGCGAGTCAACATTGCCTTGTCATCAGGGTAAACTACAGGAATGCCAAAATGCGTCATGCCCAGTTGTGTCTTTCTTCTCGCGTTTGCTGCCTTGTGTGACACTGCATTGGCCCCTTGCCTTCAGAACTGCATAGTCACTCTGTAGTCGTGATGATCATGACCATGGTTTCGTTCGCAGCGGTCAATTATGGCAAGTAGTAGTTTCATTGTGACTTGGTGCAATGCACGCAGTCTCACAAACATGGTGGTTATCGAGGATAGAAATTGTACTGTGGCCTGCACGCTGGCATCCAATCAGCCAGTTACATTGAGATTGTTGAACAATCTGTTACAGCCAGCTCAATGGGGAAAAAATTATCGGGATGGACCTGTGGTAGTGACTAGCATGTCTCTGATAAAGATGCGGCTAAGTCTTGTGCTATGACTGCACTGCAAAAGAGTACTTCCTCAAGCCCCTTGCCGCTACGAGCAGTATAATCAGTCGCGAATTGACATTTGCAGCTCCCACACTGCTTATGTGTGAAATATAAACAGGATTTCTGGATTAATTCAGTATAAATGTGTGTTTGAGTGAACATTTCTTTTTTATTTTCATGCCCTTATTAATTCAACATTCCGTTAATTCAGAATTTTGTTCCAGTCCTGGGAAATTTCTATGAATGAGCTTTTACTGTATACAACCCTTCTTTCACCGCATGTGTAATTTGAGCTCACTGGGTTACTGCAAGAACTTTCTCCAGCCTCAAGGGTAAGATTGCTAGCTCTGGGACAAAGCAGCTCCTTAAGTATGCAAGAAGTTTTACTTTGGTTTTCTACTGTTCCCATCTGCTTCCCTAAACTTTTTCCCAAGTCTAAAGAAAATCTAATATATACCGTACAAAAGGTGCTTGTCGCTTGTGGGATTAAATGTGGTGAATCCTCTGAGCTAGAATTGTTGTCCCTGGGCCATTATCAGGGAAGCTTCATTGACTAGGGCTTTCCTACAGCCAGGACGTAAACTTTGAACCTTTTCCATATATCTGACTTTTATCCTTGAGTGCCATCACTGTGTCTGGCAACCTACTTTTCCTTAATAACTGTTACTTTTTTTATCCATTATTTCAGGAAATGGTACTTTTTCTCAGAGCACATATGCTATTTTTGTATTTGAGTAACTAAACTCTTGCAATTTTTATCTTTCGTAGATTCACATTCGAAATAGATTATTTATTTGTGCTAGTAAGTAGACGTCGGTAAACCAAGCCAAACGGACAGCACGCTTGCCAGGGAGATTGCCCGATGCTTGTGGCAGGCACATGAATTAATCCACAGGAGTGTTACGAGCAAAATATGTATGCGAAAGCTAAAGGAAGGTGGCGAGGCCAAGCCAGCGTTGACACCACAAAAACTTGGTGCATATCTAAGTAGACCCTGTCCTGCTAGCTCATGTTTTCATAAGGATTGCAAAGTGTTTCGAAGTTAAAGCAGTAATGCCTATCACATAGTGCTTTTTCTGCACGAATATAATGGGCTGTCGGTAAGATCGGGTTGTATTAAGGTGATCTCTTATACAGGCCGACACAGTTTACATCTACATACCAGGGGCATGCATAGCTGTATGCGTATATTATGTGATGTGCTCTAGCTCGCTGACAAAAACTATTATTTAGTTTCTATAGTGGTATTTTCGGTGCATTAACCTTTCCTATAAACAATTCTGCACTGGCATCTATGCAGTGTTTTCCATCTGCATATTCCGCAGTGTGGTAGCAAAAGGCTGTGCAATCTGTGTATTCACTTGCATGAGCTGGTTATACTTGTTCATTTAATGTAAAATACTTGTGGAAAAGTATTATAGACGGTTTCTGTGGTCTTGCATTGCAATTCTGCAGCCATTTATAATGTTTGTAAAACAAGAACATTTAACAGAGCCGGGAACAAGACAATTCGAGGACGAGCACTTGCTTTCAACTGCTGTGGTTAATGTTGAAATATCAATTTACGTAGGTAGAAAACTCATAAGCCTCCGTGTTCTCTTTTTCCTGTTTCTCTGTGAGATGTTCACGCTTTACACACAATATCATGCAACAACCAGCCCAATCAGTTATGCAGTGCAGCCACCTATTGTGCATGTCAGTTCCAATAACTTGTTGGAATCTAACAGGGCCGGCTGCTTTGTTTACATTTTTGTGCAGAGGCATACGAGCACTTTGTGTCAAAAACGCCGAGCACTGTGAATACAGAGGCAAGGAGGCTGAAGGACCTGAACAAGCACCTAGCCACCATGCTTCGGGATGCAAAATAAAGATGGTTTGTTTTAATTGTGTGCCCTAAAAAGTGTCCTCTTTGTCTCCAAGCTGGCACATCGGCCAACTCACGTGATCGAAATTAACTCGCTGTAATGTTCGCAGAAGATGTTACTGTGTGGAAATTCACCAAAAATATTGCATGAACAAAAGAACTTATTCAACACAAATGAGAAACCATGTATAATGCAGCCAAACAAGAATGGTGTCATTCTGCATAGCTGAACGAGAACATTTTCATGTAGCATACACAAACGAGGACGATATCGTTGAGCATAGCCGTGCGAGAACTATCTCGTCAAGCATAGCTATGCGAGACTAATCTCGTTTAGTATACCCACATGAGAACGATCTCGTTCAGGGACGATGTCCTCTTATACACATGTGATGTACGACGTCGTTGAGTCAACCGAGCAATAACAGGGTACAGAAGTTCGCGTGAAATTCTAATACATATTTTTTCAATAGGGCTTGTAGTCACATTCCCTGGTATGGGCATTGGCGGCAGACATGTCCGGCTTCCCCGTAATGATTGCAGGGCGGGCGGTAGCCGGGTGCTCGCCAATCGTCTCTCGTCCTCGGGTGGGGGCGGCGGCAGTGGACGACGGAATTGCGGCGTTACAAGACCCTGCAGTGGTCGCACAAGGGTACCTTGACGGAGGCGTAGGTCATCGTTTCCGGCTGTGGTTGTGGCGATGCCTGAACTTCTGGGACTTCTAGTAGAGTGTATTAGATTGGGAGAGGGGGGTCGAACGAGGGCTCCACGCTGAGGCATTTTTTATCGAAAATCCAGATGGCGCCACCGTCACCCTGGACGCCAGCAGGCATCGCGAGGCGGAGGCGCTGGTCGGCAGCGCCAGATAAAACCCCATAAACATCGTGAAGTAGTGGCACGCGTTGAAGAATGCCGCCTCCTCCTCGCGCGCTCTGGCCGAGGCCGACGCCGCGTCGCTGTTGGCCTAATAGCATCACTTGGGACCTCGCTCCGTGCATCAGAGCCATTTTTGCTCGAGACGCGTCTACGGAGTGGCGAGGCGAGCATGTTGGCGCCGTTGCTACGCTCGAGCAGTGTAGGCAACGCCACGCTCAAGGAGGGAGCGTGAAAGAAAGGAGAAACGAGGAGGAGTGTAGGCGGAGGAGGAGAGTGTCGCTACTTTACGAAGTTTAAGGTGCTTTAGCGCCAGAGAGTGCCGAACAGAAGCACGGCCGCGGACGAGCGCAGCATTGCAGTTGCATGCGAGGATGACCGTGCTTGGATTAGCCGGATCCACGAAGTCCGATTTGTCAGTCAGTCAGATTTGCAGTCAGACTGCAAAGTGCGTTCGCAGTTTTCTTTCCTTTTTAAACCTTATGTGCGTGTTTCACTGGGTCATGAGATAACAGAATGCAGAACTCATATTCCGAAGAAATGGGGATCATGTGCAGTAGTGGAATGAGGTACAGGAATAAATGAACTGTGTGGCATAATTACGGGTTAAATAAAGATTGGTAAACCTTTGTTTTCTTCTTTTCTCAAAGTGATAAATTGAATGCTAACAAAATTTCCCCGATGCCCTAATAACGGCAACAAGTCGACATTTAGGGAGCATGTGGGTCACATGATTCGTTACGTGCAGCACATTTATCTGTATGGTAATTGTGTGTTTTGAAAATAGTTATGGAATAGCCGTTTTCTTCCCTATTTTTATGCTTCATACGCCTGAGATGTAGTTGGTTTTTCAGATCCCCTGGTTGAATAAAGCAAAACACCTTGTTTATATTTGCTTGTTGCTTGCTTGAAGCATGTTATCGATTGTCTATGCCTTCGAGCCCGCGCAGGCTTCCATCGTCACATGCCTCCAATCTGAATGACGCTTCAAATGAGAGCGGGAGCGTTCTCTTTGATGACCGGCCTTCATCTGCTGCATTTAAGGCCGTTCTCTCTCGCGTGGGCTTCGTTGGTGTAGGCTGCTCGTAGAGATACTCAGGAAAATGCGGCAAACGATTGTGGGTACCGCATGAGACTGAAGCGCAGGCTTTCCGCGTTGTGTAGATACTTCCTGGGCTTCGATGATATGCACATAATGCCTCAGTATGTACTTTGCATCAAAGTGCAGCTCACAAATGGTGTCGGTGACTTCCAAAGGGCCGATCGAAATGGTCAAGGTTGAGCTCCCGCACGCGTCGCCTTTCTTCATCTTTAGGGACTCCGAAGAGCGAGAGCTTCGCCTGACCTTTCAATCTGCTGTATACGGTTTTGCAACCCACTACACAGCAGTAGTTCTTTCGCCGAGGTGTGTTCGTCCTCTAATTTTTCGTGCACTCTGCCAGTCGCCGAATTACGAGACAAGCCATAGACATAGGCGAGGGACGTCTGCGCGCATAAACATAGTGCAGACGGCATCGCTTGACGGAAGCGAGGAACCTCAATTCATCGGAAAGCAGTAATTTTATTGTATTCTTTTTTTCGCGCATACAAGGAACAAAAATTGACGAAACAAACGCAAGCACGACGGTGTGTTCAGTAGACGGCGGCGTGTCGAGCAGACGACAGCTCGGCGCCGCCATAACCACCTTCGGTAGGCGTGGTTCCGCCGGGCCGCCAAGGCACGGGATTGGGCGGAACGTCGGCAGAAGGAGGAGCTTTAAGAAGAAAGCGAATGCAGTGCCGACGCAAATTTCAACGTTTTTTGTCTCACTCTCGCCAATTACCGTGGCCTCCGCTGGACCCCCACGGCCCCATTCCAGTACACTCTACTTGTAGTGACCACTGAAGCTCTTCTTCAGCTATGTCCGCGATTCAGGGCATCTGGGCTTGTTATGTGGGGTACAATTTCTGCAGCTCCTCCCGCGCGACCACTCCTATTGTCCCGCGCAGGTCATCGGCGCCTAGCGTTCGAGCTTCGGCGCAGTTTGTTGCCAGCGCATGGCGGTTGTATAGCGTGATGCGTATTTCAAGCGTCTTCACGATGGTGTTGTGACCTGCAAAACAAATTCAGCTGCGGTCTTAAGCGCGTTGTGTATAAATCCTGCGAATAGTTGTTCTTTCACGCCGCATCAAGAACCAATCTTTCTTTTCTTCCGACATGTCAGGGTAGGCGTAGTGGAAGAGGCGAGTGATTTCCTCCGCAAAAATTGCGATGTTCTTTTTCGGCAGCTGCACGTGGGCTACCAGTATACCTTAGGCTTGTTCCTTGCATAGGATGCTCGTGAAGTTCAGCAGGAAGCCGTTTCGGTAGTCAGGGTTGATTCCCAGTTCTCAAACCACGTCCTGGTGGCATCTTCAAAGGTGAAGTACGCATGCCAATGCTTGTCGTCGGATAACTAGTTGTTGAAAGCAGCGACCTTTTCGTATGTTTCCAGCGAGTTTTCCGGTTCCTCAAACGACGATCCGCAGAAGGTAGGTAGCTCCCTGGGCTGTTGCAGAACGATGGGGGACGCTGCGGCTGCCATGGGGCTGTCTTGGCCACGTTCTTCTTGGTCGTCTCAGGTAAAAGTTCGTGCTTGGGGGGCAGCTGTTGTAGGCGGCGGCTTGCTGGATGGTCCGGGACAATGTTGGTGTTTTCTTTGCATTTCGAGCTTGGATCGCGGCTTGTCAAGGGCGTGCGTTACATGAACGAAGAAGAGCTCCACCAGAGGTCACGTGATAAGGAGGGTGAAGAAAGAAGCAAAGCTGTGAGTGACGAAACTAGCGTTTTATTGGGTGAAGCTCTGCCCTTAAAAACAGGCTACACCCAATGAACAACGACAGCTAAAAATACAGATGGTCTTAGGGTTGGCATCTGGCCCCACGTGCAGAAAGGAATTTCTGCCGACCATCTTCCAGGAAAGGAGGCGTGACTTCTCCTGTGATGGTTGGCGTCCGGCACCACGTACCGTGAGGACTTTTCTCTCACGCGCCCATGTTCGTTGAAATGAGGCGTGACTTCTCCTGCGATGGTTGGCGTCCCGCACCACGTGCAGAAAGAACTTTCTGTCACTCAACCTTCTTCCACCAGGCCTCGTCTAAATGGAGCGTGCCTTCCTAATTCACCATGGCCATTTCGAGTGTCTGCCGGAAGCCCCGCAGTGTACAGGCCTCTTTTGTGTGTGTGTGTGTGTGTGTGTTTGTGTGTGTGTTTAGAGAGACCCTTTCCTCGAATTGGACTTAGAGGAGAACTATCAGGAGCCCACAACGCACAGAAGAAACGGACAGGCGTCTACAATTCCAGGAGGCTGGACCACCTCTTCCTTGCAGCAGGCTCAGTATAACCAGAGGAGGAGGGGCCCTCTTTCTGTGCCGGTCACGTGACGTCGACGGAAGCAAGGTCCCGCCCATGATTGTAGAGAGCCTATTTAAGGGGCTCCGAAATGTACTTTCAATCACTTCACGCAGTTCTCATTTTCATTCATCTACCTTTCAATAAACCGTGCAAGTTTCTAACTAGAAGTCGTCTCGCCGTTGCTTGTCGCCATGGTCTACCTGATGCCTGCAGCCCGCCGACAGCACCACGCAACCCAATAAGTATCGTCGGTCGAGCTTCGATAGGCAGGCGCTTCTAAAACTCGGCAGCAGTACGATACGCTACCCTGGAGTACGCAACAATGGCTACTATCGAAAATCTCCTCGGCCGGTCAAGCGTGTCGGCTTTTCTAGAGGAATCATGTCATTCATGTCATTCCCGAAAGTTCTACACAATTTGCATCGCAAATACAATCAGATTACACAAGCTTGGTGACAACAGAAACACCGATAATATTCGAGAAACTCCCGATACATGCGGGTGCGTCCCTCTCTGAGCGATAACAATTGTCATGCGGTGAAAAACGCTCACCCCAAATAAGTAGACATGTCATTATTATAAAAGTTATGAGCTTTTACGTGCCATAACATCGATCTGAAAATGAGATACGCCGTAGTGGGAGACTCCGGAAATTTGAGCTACCTGGGGTTCATTAACGTGCACCTAAAACTAAGTACACGAGTTTTTTTTTAATTTAGTTACCCTCGATATACGGCCACCGTGGCTGGGATTCAATCTCGCGACTTCGTGGTTAGCAGCCCAGCACCATAGCCACTAAGCAACCCCAGTGAGTGCGTCAATATTGAAAGCCCTTTCTTACAAGGTAACTATCTGTATATCACAGACAATGATTCCGTTTCTCTGAATATTGATGCCTTGTTGGATGTAGTGCTTAACGACAATCAATAGTTAAATTAGGCGCAGTTCATAGTTGAGTGTATTCATTCTTTACTTTATCATATGCCACACCATGGAATAGCTGACTTCGCATTAAAATACATTCTTCATCTATAAGGCCAATTCGCACCTGCAGAGCTACAATGAGTGCCAAAACGCGACATCTAGTTACTCTCAACCTTCCACAAGTTGTAACGACAGTAGAGCGCTATTATTCAATTATGTCGCTCACCGCAATCAACCATGAATTCGTTAAGGTGGTGGAGTGGCTGATTATGATGCAAGCAGAAAAGACGGCCGAATTGTAAAACTGCCTGCCAACATATACCGGCTGTTTCAACGAACACTTCCAAATTTTAAAAACATTTTTTAATTGTGTGTAGCAGATATCACAATTGTAGTCCATGAGATAGCCTATACTCAAAAAGGTGGCCATATCTTGCAGAAGAAATGCAAATGCTAATCGACAAATTAACAAAATTCACATATTCATTTCTAATTCTCCAATTAACTCGTTCATCTATGCTCGTTCATCTATGCTCGTTCATCTATGCCTCATGCGCCACTTTTCTTCGCTCCACAGATTTTTCTGATGCTGTCCCTTGTTTCACCTTCTGCGCCCATCCACATCTGCCCTAACGTGGCCGCATTCGTCGATGCTGTCCAAGATCGTCAAAAGCCCGTCACCCGCATAATTTCCCGTCCTTCCTGGATGTACCGCTAGACGGACACCGCACCGTTTCTGGGACGACGTCACAGGCTGATTTACCATCCTTTCCCAACCCGTTCCAAAACAGCTTGCTGATCAACTACTCCTCCAGTGCGCATTCGAGCAGCACTCGTTGGACTATGCCTCATGCGCAACTTTTCTTCGCTGCGCAGGTGCGTAACAACTTGGCCCTGTATGGTAAACGGAGTAATCATCGTTCGCTTTTGCTGCTCCCATGCCCACTTGTCTTACAAGCCACTATGTGTGATTGTCTGGACGTGGTGCTGTGGTTGCAATGCGGTGATGTCGAGGAAAACCCGGGGCCTCCAGTGGTGCAGAGGTCGGCTGAAGATTACTCTGCTTCGAGTAGTCTTCCGGATTCCCAGTCTGATCAGATGAGTACCGTCTTATTATTGCTTAAAGATATCAAGAAGACGACCGCCGAGCGTACTAAAGGTCAATCCCAGCTTTCAACTATTTTTAAGTTGTCTGTAGCAGATAACACAATTCTAGTCCATGAGCCGGTGTATACTCAAAAAGGCGGTCATTACTTCCACAAAAAATTCAAATGCTAACCAACTAAATACCAAAAATTCACTACTTCAGTTCTGACTAAATATCTTATGGCACACATTGCAATTTAAACACTCTAGCTGGGGACTTCGCAAGGCGGATCAACTTGAAACAGATTCTCAGGATGACACCAGATAATAATTCCAGATCTTTGTGGAGAAATGCATTAGCGTTCCAGTTACTTTTGTGCTGCAATGCATAAAACGAAGTTTTCTTAAGAAAGTAAGTGTAAGGACAGTGCATATGTATCGCAAGCTTGACGGCGCTTATCTCGTAAATGGCGTCATCCACACAATTCTGTTCAAATGAATATGCCTTGCAGTCTCAGCCGCTAAAATTTGTAACTTGAAATATCCGGTACGCGGTAATAAGTTAAATATTTAATTATGTAATTTTTGTTATTTCCTGATTTTTATTTATATTTTTTTTTCAGCTAATGTTCTTGTCTTCGAGCAGACCACCTCATGGACTAGAATTGCGCTATCTGCAACAGGCAATAATATTTTTTATTTGAAAGTGCTCGCTGAAACACCGTACACACTAACAAGGTAGTTTAAAATCACGCACATCCTCTGACCAAAGCTTGTTGTTTCGAAGGCCGCATTATCCCAATTAGGCCAACTAGGGCGATTGCAGTAGACGCCGTAGATTTGTTGCACACTTCCCATTGGCACGTGATATTCGTGCTTGTATTCCACGAGGTGGCCTTAATGGACCAAATGCGTGTAAGAAAATTCTGAATGTGTTATGGATGCTCGCGTCCAGCGCAGTGATTCTTTGTCCAAGACATGCTGCTAGACACCCGCACTGCAACACGGCCTGGTAATCGATGTAGCGAAGAGAAGACCCTGATTCGTCCCCATGATTGACGGAACACGTTGGCTGGAGAGGTCAGTTATCTCCACTTTTTGTAGAGAATACGGGCTGACCGGAAGGGGCGGCACCATTCGAGGCACGTTTTAAACATGGGCCGAAATTAAGAAATCGTGATTCTCTTTGATGTAGTTTATTTGCCAGTAATAGTAGGAAATCATAAAACATGTTATTTTGTGCACCACATCCTCATGAGGAATGGGCATTAGACCATCTCTTAATGAATGATTAAGCTTGTCTTCGTTTGGTTTGATCAGATAGTTTTATAGAGAGTCGCTTACGGCCCACTCTGCTTTCTTCTCGCGTGCTGTAACATTAGAAATACCTGCTTGGATTTTGTATTTACCAAAAGCCCCATTTTTTTTCTTTCCGAGGCGATAGTGGCGCATGGACAGATTGTCTGCAAAATGGCGATGAAGCCAACTGGAGGAATCGGGATCAGGGCGTCAAACCGAAAAGATTTCGGGTTTGGTTCAGGTTCAAGCTTCTGCATATTTTCCAGTTCGGCTCACGTTCAGCTCGTGAGCAAAAATATGGTGGTTCAATTCAATTTGTACCCGTTCACATGAATTCATAACTTTAGGATTTAGGCAGAAATAAAATTTCTCTAAAAGACCGTTTTCCAACCACACTCGAGACTTTCAGTAAAAGCTATTTCAGTAAAAGCTATCTTATTTCGAACTTCACATGATGCGGACCAATGTAGAAGATCCTGCTCAAAAGCATGCAGTAAGGGATCGAAAAAGCGCCAAAACATAACGGGGCACAAATATGATTGATGGCAGTGTGGCTGTGGCAGCTAGAAAGGAAAATAAGAAATAAAGGAGAAACACAACAAAGTAACTAACTAACGAACAAGAAAGAAAGTCAGCAAGCAAGCATTTCTCGGTGTCTCTGTCAAAACAAGTCTTGATTTTGACTGCAATTCCTAGCTTTTCGAAAAGAAATTAATAAGCGTTCAGCTCATTTAGATAAGAGTTCAACTTAACACCAAATGCTTTTACCTGCTTTCTTATTTGGGAAAGATGGCACGCATTCTGAAAGTTGCATCTGAAGATTACAGTGCAGAGAACCACTCCGAGTACGGGGTTTGCTTGAGACAGCATGCATGCATAAGATTTAAGACTTTGGCGATACAATTGCAATACTAGTTCGCACGATTTGTCAGATTTTCTGTAGATACGCCTTCTCAAGCCATTGCAGCGCTTAAGCCACCACACAAATTTTTACAGAAAGTTCAAGCAGTGAGTCTCCAAAGAAGTAGGAGAGGGTGTAGCGGCGCCGCTCTTTCAGCTGGAAGGGACCCGGTTGACTTCTAGTGCGAGCCGAAGTGCTATGGAGCTTATGCAAATGCCACTGCCGTCTGCCGGCAGCCTTGCGCCATTCCGCCAGGTTTAAGCGGAGGCGCCGCGAAGAGTACAGCGGTAACATTGGGTAAAGGGAGCCAGCGTATCGCCTTAGCATCTCTGTCAAGCTCACTGATTTATATTGCAAAGCAAATCGCTTAAATATTGCTATATTCGAAAAAAGCAGGGGAGAGCATCAGGTATACTGTTCATGTCTTGTCATCTGTAACTCGAGAGGGTAGAACACACTGCCACGGGTGCTCGGTTCTACACGCATTCTTATTGTTGGGCTAAGCAGATTATAAGTTTCCTGAAGATGCGCACAAGATCCTCTTTGTCCATTGTTTCGAAGCCTGGAAAAGTTCTTGCTATCTGCCGTATGCATGCGAATAGCTTGGGAGTGCAATATTACTTTTTGTATTTTCCCCTTGGCATCTTACCAGCCACGTTTTCCTATGTTTTGCATGTGTTGATTTCATGCTGGCATCATTCATACATCAAACGCCCAAGTCATTTTAAAAGCCGACCTGTCGCTGACTTGCGACATGAGCGTCATTCGTCTTATCAGGCCATTAAAAAAACGAAAAAATACCTCAGCGTCCACTGTAGGGTCAATGTAACAGTTGAGTTACCGGCACGTAAGCAAACTCGGCCTCCCATGCAGTATATTCTATAAAACACCAGCACTTCTAGAAATGAAGAGAACACGTTGTGATTTCGCTTCAGTTAGCTGTTTGAAACGGCAACGAAATCACCTAGTAATTTTTATACTTCAATCCGACACGCAGGCCCACTTCGTGCCATCACATATGGCTTGCAGTTCTAGTAATATAGAATCCGACGTTTCAGCGGAATAGGTGCGTACATACTTAATTCCAGGATGAATAGGACTTTTGAAGTATGGCCGTTGTGGAATGACCACTGCATCCATGTACATCCTGCAATGGCCCTAAAGTGCGGTAGGCAGAAATGTACAAACTAACTAACGGCGTCTGCGAGCAATAATTGACTTTTTAGCAGTACTCTTAGGCGTGTGAGTACCATAGAGGTGGTCACCTTGAGTCATAGTCGCACGGAGGCTCCCTAGTGAAACGATTGTTGAGAGGAGCGGCCGCCGTAATGGGCTACCTTTTAATGGTTCTCGCACTTTCTCACTGAGTCACAAGTTCTGAGACAGTGCTGAGCAGAGCGTGCTATTGCAAGATATAAAGAGGCATAAGATGAGGTTGTACAGTGAAATATTTATTACATGATGCCTGTGTTTATCACTTCCAGGCTTGCCTACTGCTGAGTCAGTGGAAGTGCACCTTATATGCAATGCGCAGTTGAAAGCCTTGGCGAACGAAGCGGCGCAACCTAGAGCATTTGCACCCTTTGGGGTGCATATCTGCCACACAAAAATAATCGTCATCTGTCTTGCCCGCATTTGCTTTCTTTAAAGCTGCGAGCCCGGTACTTTCAAGCCACGAAACGGCATGAGCGTTAACAGCTTGACAGAGCATTCTCGACAGGAAAGTAGCGACCGCAGTGTTTTCAAGGAACCCAACGCAAGCAAGACAGATGACGATTATCGTTGAGTGGCAAATGCAGACTCCAAAGGGTCTACATTTGTCTAAGAGTGTAGAGTGTGAGCCACCTAAGAACACGGCTCCCCACTCGTTGGTGCCGTCGGTGCATCACTTGGGAGAGTTGTTGCCCGCGTTCTGAGGACAGTCTGGTGCCATGAGGCACCGGATCTGCACTGACGGAGGCTAGTCCATGTACCCGCACTTGATGCGTTTCCGTTATAATTGTTTGGTGAATCTTAAGGTGAAAGTCTGCCTTAGTCGCCGCCATCACGCTGGACGTATTAGCAACCTTTGTATAGCAGAACTTTTCTGACCATATTGCGAGGCTCGAATTCTACCGTATGTTTCATTTAACTTGAGCCAAACGTTCTATTATGAGGTTTTACATTCCAAAACCACTTTCTGATTATGAGGCACACCGTAATGGAGTACTCTGGAAATTTCGACCACCTGGGGCTCTGTAACGTGCACCTAAATCTAAGTACACGGGTGTTTTCGCATTTCGCCCCCATCGAAATGCGGCCGCCGTGGCCGGGATTCGATGCCGCGACCTCATGCTCAGCAGCCCAACACCATAGCCACTGAGCAACCACGGCGGGTGAGCCAAACGTTAAAAATATGCAAATGCTACGCAGCTAAACAGAACCAAGGTAATCTTGATTGCTGTCGTTTCTGGACAATCAGATTACGTTTTTGCGTTCCACCTAGTTAGATAATTATTCTTAATTAATTATCGACTTCCCAATTATTACAATTAGATAAAAAGAAGCAATTAGCGAATTGTAGAACAACATGCGAAACCATTGATACAGGTTTCTGTTGTTCAACACATATACATAAATGTTGTTTCAAGCATGAAAGAAGCCCGCGAGAAGTCCCCCGGGTGGCTAGACACGCGTCAATTTTGTATGTATTTGCGTGCTCCTTTCACGCTCAGAAACACTTTTATGCAAGACGTTTTGAGCATCACAAAGCTGCACCGTGAGTTTTTCATGTTGCTCTACAATTTTCTCACTCATACTTTTCATCTAATTGAAGCGTGCAAGCGAGAGGCAGCACTAAGAGATAGAAGGGGTTCGGGAAAGAAGGGAAAGGTTGGCGCTATCTTCTGCAACCCTTAGGGGAGCACAGCTCAGCACCAACACCATGGAGGTCAATTCGCTCGATGATGCTACCGCTGTTCCTCGCGCCAGTGCTTTCACAGCGAGTGTCCGCGCTCAATAGTGACAAAGCTGTTATATCTTCGTTTCGGGACTGCGTCAGTTCTATCCATTCTTTGCCTTCTCTCGCCCCTCCTCTCTTCCATTCCATATATATCGCTGCTGGACTTCCACTTTAGTAGAAAGGTAAGTGCTGCATTTTCTTCAATGCTTTTACGAGGGGTGACGTATAATTTCACTGTCAAGAGGCTAATGTGGCAGCATCCAGGGGGGCTTTAGAGGGCATTCTGCACATTCGACGTGGTGCAAACATCCGAACAAGGTTCTCGCGTCGCCTTTCCTCTCTGCCGCGCTCCTGTCATGTATAGGCACGTTCTAAACCACCTCAGACGCGGTGTGCAGACAGCAGCAGCAGCACCAATGGGAAAGTAGAAATAACACCTTTATTTTAACGAAAAATGAAAGCAGGGGGTCTGTATTTGGGTAAAACACGCAACAACTTACACACATCACAGGGAAACTAGTAGGTTGCCATGTCAAACGCTTAGCTATGGCAAACCTCTGTAAGCCCACATTGCATTCATGCGGCATTCGCGAAGGCGTGTGCCAACGTGCTTGTCTATTAAACCCGTTATTGACAACGCGGCAGGACGCGTTGTCAGTGATACTGCTTCTCGCACGCACATATGCCCAGGTGTGCGCATAATTCTGCACTCCTTACACAACCTCGCTGTATCGTAAACGCCTGCTCCGACAGATTTCTGTTTCTGCTCGTATCTGGCGAACGGAGCCGTGTAACATTCACACTCGTATGACTTTCGCACGTGGGCGTGCGGTCGTCACACGCGAGGTTGATATTTTGAAGGAGGGAGGGGGGGACAATGAGCTAATCTTTATACACATAGAAATTTGTCTTCTTTCGCATCGGCTATGGTTGATAGGTTTCTTTTTTTTTTGACAAAGAGACGAGGTGGGCCGATAACGGAGGTATTACAGTCTATAGCCAGATCCCACGTACACCAAACCCGTGTTAAATAGCCTAATGGACCTTGTCTTCAAAATGCACACGTACGCCACAACACACGTATGATAAGGCTAAGAAGTCGACACGTTTTCCGAGCGCTTGATAGCTGCTCTAAATCCAAGGGAATGTCCCCTTCAGTCATCGTGTACAGAGTGTCATAGTGTAGTGTTATGGTGTACACAATTGTGTTCGCGACATCTTGCTTTTTGCAGTTATGACGTTCTTTCGAAAAAAAACCCACGGATGCTGGCCTGTGGAGTATTGCTACATACAAATTTTCTAAAAGTGACACCATGTTTTAAGGTATGTTCGATCTGCTGCGTTCCATCAGCAAAGGATAAGGAATTGGGGTACTTTCGGTGTCAGTGCTGCAGCCAACATTAACTTGCGCACATGCGCTTAGCAGATGTTTCAATTGAAAAGAAAAACGCCACATGACTGATTGCCTAATAAAACAAAAGTTGATTACTCTGTAGTTGCGAGTGTTTATTTGCAATTGGACGTGTACCACCTTTAATTCTTTTTTTCAATGTCTGCAGAAGCTTCGAATAAAATTTTGTAACTTCACATATTAGCTGACAGTCCATCCACATCAAAGCAGCGAAGTTTCAGGATACCGAGCTCAATTATGTGCGACTTGTGCAAATTATGTGCGAAGTCGAGGTGTCTACCATTCCTCGAAAACATGGTCATTCAGACAAAGATGCCACACAATAATATCGCAGGGTTCGCCTCACAGTACTTTTCTAAAGCTCTCCAGGCGAGAGTGTAAATATTTGTACACGAGCTGCTTTGGTATAGCCCCATACATAAAAGGTCTACGTCCACACAATATAACGTAAATGCTCTCACTTATAGATATAGCTGCCAAACCACCCATGCACAGAGCTGTAGCTTATGTATGCGTGGTGCCGGTACTCGGCCATTTCGTGGGAATAAATGTTAAAGGGACCGATGCAAAACGGACGCGCCAAGCGTAACATGGCTTGTGGCTCGAACAAGGCCTCTCGGTTAGAACATCCCGGGTAACTGAAGGAGGGGTTACATGGTGCTAGAAACCAGTCGGGAAAGTCAGTTGTCCAGGTGCAATAATTGCACGCTGTGTACATCTCATTATCTTCAACAAACAGATTTCCTTCTTTACGGTTATGTAATCAGCCTCACCAATTCAATATACGATTCCTTCAATTGAAGTGAACCATCGGAGTATTATATGACCGAAAATGCACTAAGCAACACCACATTCGTCAAGCTCCCTTTGCAATCCGAGGAACCTACTCGCGTGCCAGCCGGCTTCGTTCTTTCGTAGTGTGGTCCTCCTCCCCCCTCCTCCCACTTTTTTTTCAGTCACTCATATACGGTTTGGTGGTTCTGTTGTGCTCACAGTACGCAATAATGGTGACTGAGAGACGCCGACTGCTCGCATCGATGATTAGACAGATGGTCAAGTTGGAATCAAAATAGTTCATGTCGCGTACAAAAGCAATCCAGTGTATCCTACTTCACAATGGCAGTGAGTTGCACGCCGAGGTTGCTCTACGAACCTTGAACCAAACTTGTGGATTAGCGCACCTTAGACAAATTAGACCAACAGTATATACTTAGTAGTGTCTAGAGTTAGAGAGACTGTATTTTGAAGGATGATAATAGATATTCAGTTATGTTTATTTAAGCCAATGTTTAAGTACATTTGAGGCCTAAGCCGTTCTGAAAAGTTCGAAACTGTGCCCCGAAACTTGTATTGAATCTAGTTACGTGTCTTTAATTTTTAGGGGCTTCTATTTCACGGGCTTTGAAGACAGCATATATAATCTAAAATAGGAAACATGACATTGCGGTCTTGCGAATATAAATGTCAGCACTTTGAAACTCTTTTAAAAAGAACTAAGCACTAATATAGACTATGTTTTGTGAAAGGCAGACCCTGTCCGCATCCAACAATGTTTCCGAGGCCTAATGCCAAACGAATGGGTGCAAGCGATGATTCTGCGTGATTCATATCCAGTTTTCATTGATATTGGACATTTAGATGAGACACTAAAATAATGCGCGACCTTTAGTTACGCGATGGTCAAGTTTGCGCATTTTTTACGGATTGTTGTACATCTTATTCGGGCCCTCGGTCAATATTGAGTGTGCTGGCTTGCGTGTTTAGTGTCGCAGTGGGTGCCTGGAGATTGTTGTTGCTCCTAGAGAAACAAACTTTCCGAAGCAAATAGTCCCTCTCAATTCATTTTCCGTAAATGCGTTGCTTACCGCTCACCACTGTGAACTTCACTCGAGGGCCGTTAAGGCTGTCGGGGTGGCAGCGCCTACTTTTCCGCTGAGTCGACAGGCTGTGGTTCTGATCGTCTTTGGAAGTCCGTGCGACAGCAGTATAGGTTCATTTCATGACGCTTTTAGAATACTATTATACGACACCTTTATCGATAAATGAAATTCACTTGGCCCGATCAGACGCCATCGTTATGGTTTATGCCACGGTAAGCATTCGTCGCTCATTTTTGCGCCTTTGCTGATGTAAAGCCTGTTCTCGGTGAAATGTGCTCTTTGGAATTTTAGAAGCGTTTTTTACTAATACAATCTAAACTCAGTTTTTTTTCCTTTAGTGTCTCGTTAAAGCTTCCAACATTGTGTTTTGGACGGTGCCGCTGGGAAATTCTAAGAGGAGGGGGCATGAATGCCTGTCCTCCATTGCTTGAATATACATGGAGCCCCAGTTAACTTTAACCAGAGCTTAAAAATATGCCAATGCTACGCAGCTGGACAGAACCAACGTAATTTTCTTTGCCGTCGCTTCTGCATACTCAAAGCATGTTTTCATTCCGCCTAATGAGAAATTTGCGGCCAACTAATTAATTAATCTACTTCTCATTAATTATAATTAGATGAAGAGTGTCAATGAGAAAATTGTTGAGCGACATGAAAAACTCCGGGTACAGCTTTCTGTTGTTCAATACATGCTCCATAAGGTTGTTTTTCTGAGCGTGAAACGAGCCTGCCAATCATGAAAAATGCCTAGTGACTGGGTGCTCTAGGCACTGCGTGTATTCGTGGGCTTCTTTCACGCTCAGAAAAACACTTCTATGTGGCACTTATTGACCCACAGAAGTCTGTGCCGGGAGTTTTTCATGTCGCTCTGCAATTCTCTCAGTGACGCGGTTAATATAATTATAATATTTGAGAAGTTTATTAACTAAATAAAACTAATTATGTTGTTAGGTAGATTGAAAGAAATAATGTGAATAGCGCGAAGCGACGGCAAGCCTCACTAGCTTGGTTCTGTCCACGTACGTGGTATTCGCATACCTTAATCTCAGACACCATATATACCTATATATATATATATATATATATATATATATATATATATATATATATATATATATATATATATATATATATATATATATATATATATATATATATATACTGTTACGTGAAAGCGCAGGAGGCAAATTACAGGGCTTGTACACCAGGAGAGCAATCACTGGCTAACACGGAAGCTAGGCAGCATAACACAGGGCACGTCCAACTCAATGTAAGGCTCGACATCATCGTGATCATCGTGTTCGTGCAGCGCGTAACAACATTATATATATATATATATATATATATATATATATATATATATATATATATATATATACACGTACACAGTGTGTTTGAGCGACCGCTTTCAAAAATATTCAAGAGATGCCTAAGGCAGACATCACAATTGGGCTTTGGGCTAGTGTACTCGAAGCGGCGGACAATACATGCATAAAAAATTGCGATGAAAAATCGACTACTTCATAAACATTCAATGATTAAGTTTTTAAATAGTTACAACGTGGACCATACTGAGATTTACAAATTGTAGCCCTGGAGGTCGCAAGGCGGATCCATTTGGAAGGAATTTTGAAGATGACACTAGTTTCGAGATATAAATACCCGAACTTTGCGGAGAAATGCATTGCTTATCCAGTTATTTTGTTAAAAAAAAAACGTCGTTTCGCGCACTGAAGCACACAAGTAAACGAAACGCCAATAAGGAGGATCAGGTGGATCCACGGGGTGACAAGAGAGGCAGTCAGCGTCCTTGTGCAGATGTCCAGGCTTGTAGTCGACAAAAATGAAAATTCTTGGAGCCGCAAAGCACAGTGATGAAGACGTCCTGTCGGGTCCCTGAGGGAGGACAGACAGCCAGCAGAGGGCATGGTGGTGTGTAACGACCGAAAAGATGCGGCCGTACAAATGAGGCCGGAACTTGGCAGCAGTCCAAACTAAAGCCTAGCACCCTTGGTTGGTGATGAAGTAATGTATCTCGGGAGGTGACAGTAGGCGCCTAGCGTAAGCTATGACGCACTCGGTACCATTCTGCTGTTGGGCGAGAACAGCGCCGATGCCGTTGCCGTTGCCGCTTCCGTCAGTGTCGACTTCCGTCGAAGCAGATGGATCAACCTGGAGAAGTAGGGGAGGGGCGGACATGAGCCCGATGAGAGCAGCGAGCACGTGAGCTTGCTCCAGGCCCCATGAGTATGGTGCGTTCTTCTTTAGAAGATATGTGAAAGGCCGAGCAACGTCGGCGAAGTTTTTATCGAAACGGCAAAAATAAGGATAAAGGCCGATGAAGCAACGCACGCCAAAAGCATAACGTGGCACAGGGAAACTGCAAATGGCACGAACGTTTTCCAGATCTGGTTGTACACCGGCAGCATCAACTAGGTGTCCCAGCACGGTAATGTGACGGTGCTCGAATTGCCATTTCGTGGAGTTCACTTGGAGGCCGGCTTTCTCGAAGACCGCAAGAATTGCAGCTGATCGGGTAAGGTGGCTGCCGAACTTGGGAGAAAAAACAATAACGTCATCAAGATAACAGACAGGGGGTCCATTTGTAGCCTCGCAGAAGAGAGTCGATCATGGGTTCCAATGTCGCAGGAGCATTGCAGTGGCAAAGCGGCACGACTTTGAACTGTTATAATTTATCAGGCGTGATGAAAACCGTCTGCCCGCTGTCCATTTCATCAACTGAAATCTGGCGGCAGCCGGATCGACGATCAATAGACGAGAAGTATTTAGCTCTGTGCAAGCAGTCGAAATCATCATCGATGCGTTGTAGTGGGTAGATGTCTTTTCTTGTTTCAGTGGCGATAATCAATGCAAAAACATCAGGTACTATCTTTTTTTTTCACGAAGACCACAGGCGAAGCCCAAGGGCTGGCTGAATGTTCGATGTCTCCTTTGTGTAGCATTTCATCCACTTCTAAATGGATGACCCCCCGTTCAGCTTGCAAGACATGATAGGGACGCCGAATGATAGGATTCGTGTCTCCAGTGTTTTAATGGTGGTGAACAGTGGTTATATATTGGGCAACTGGGGGTGGTGCTTTGAAGCATGCTCCGAACATTTAAAGGGACAGACAAGCAGCAATTCCTAGCATTAGGGCTAAAGACATGTCGCCGAAATCAAAGATGTCACCGTACATTGGTGCAGGAGACGTATATCCGTGGCCTGAGCAGAGTTGGGGTCAGGTGCAATCATTTTCGCGAAGTCATCAGTTAGGAACCACAATTTGTAGCTGCAATTGGCGCTAATAAACCACTCTCGCCCTTCAGACTCCCAATGTCAAATTCGGAAGTACTAGAAACGCTGGCCAAGAACATGCCGTCCGGAAGCATTTGAAGGCACAGGCTTAAATTATTGTGCGGTAGAATGACGTCGTTATTAGTAACCGTTGCCACCGTATGCGGTATAGGAACTTTCCTGTTCAAAAAGCATGATTATAATAATAATGGGGCGAAGCACATATTCACTGTCAGGAACCTGTGGCTGTACGGTCAAAGTTACGTAAGCGACTGCCTCGGTTGACACACACACATCGGGAAGCGAGTACAAGTGCGGTAGAGCGGCGCTCGCAGCATCAGCGATTGAGGCAGTTCCAACTTAGTAACGCCGGTTGCACAGTCGATGAGAGCAGAATGATTGGATAAAAAGTCCAATCCAGGGTCCACGACGTGTGCCCAGTTCTCGATGACAGCAAAGGGAACAGAAATATTGCGGCCGCCTATACTGAAACGCGCAGCAGACATTCAAAGTACAACCAGCCCGCCACCGTCGGCTGCACGAAGCACTTGTGCAGCTGCTGGGGCGAGGACCTTCTTTAAACGTCTACGTACTCTTGCACTCATCACAGATATGTGGGCTCCAGTGTGGACGAGTGCTTGGATAGATACGCCGTCTATTTTAATATCAAAACACTTTACTTTGTGGGCATAGACAAAAGATTTACTGGAGCAGTAAGTAATGCAGCACCACCTCCGAAGGCTGCATTTCTTAGTTTTCTGAAAGCGTGAGCCGAAAGCCACAGGGGAGGAAAGGCGACGTGGCTGCGGTGAACGGGAAGATGGACGACGGGTTTGCAGTGAACGAGACCGCGATGGTGAGCGACAGCACCGCGTGTTCCTAGCAGTGTTGTCGGCGCTGCTAGACTAGGCGGTGGGCGAAACATTGCGGGCATTTCATTAAACGGTTCAGGTAGGTCGGCGTGTGAGGTGTTGAAGGCCACGAGTTGCGACAGTATCGGGTGACATGACCAATGCGGCGACAGCTGAAACATATCGGCTGGTCGCCGATCGTCGCTCCTATCCCTCGAAACATGCACCCGAATATATCAGGGGCCGACACCAGGCCCGTGCCAAGGCACTGCTGCGCTCCTTGGGCGAAAAGATTACTATGCGCTTCGTAGACGCGGCAGAATACACACGCGAACACCGGTTCACGGCGGTAGCCGTGAACCGCAACCACGCACTGGGGCGCATTTCCTCTGAGGCTCTCCAGATCCTAACGAAAGCTGGTCGACATAACTTCTATAGCACTGCGATCATGTGGTTGGCTAGCGCACGTCGCCACCCCCACCGATGAAGGCCCCCCTAACTCCAGCGACGTGGCACACCGATGTGTGAGAGAACTGACCCGACGCGCAGAAGCGGAGACCGCCTCTTCGAGTTCGGGACTCCTAGTTCAAAACACGCGGGATTGGTTGGTCAGATATAATGACATCACCAAGGACTACCAGCTAGGCAGGCAGGTATTGTTCCCCCCCCCCCCCCACCCCAAACTGAGACGTCGCCAGGAAGTCCTCTGGCGATAACTGCAGACACAAACCTTCCCCAGTCCGGTGGGATTGCGGCACATTTTCCCTGCCCAATCCCCAAGTGCTCTTTGTAAGTTATGTAAGAAACTAGAGCGGACGCTCTCACACATGCTGTACGAGTGTCGTGTTATATCAGCTGCAATGGCAGTAGCTTAACCTTAACCTTAAGACGCCAGAGTGGGCTGTACAGGAGGTCCGAGAAGCGATGACGAGGCAAGGCCTCGCAGACCCCATGGGGGACCTGAGCCCGGGCCGTTAAAGTTTGCCGGTTTAAAATAAGGTTGTTATTATATATATATATATATATATATATATATATATATATATATATATATATATATATATATATATATATATATATATATATATATATATATATATATATATATATATATATATATATATATATATATATATATATAGTCATACAATGAGAAGCCAACAAACACTGACACCAAGTACAACATAGAGGAAATTGCATGTGCTTAATCAAGCACATGCAATTGTATGACTAATAAATATCGGGTCCCTCGATTAACCCCCTTTCTTCTCGTTTATATATATATATATATATATATATATATATATACTAGAAACGTACCAGGGAGGGGCGGGCCCCCCCGGACCCTCCCCTGCGAAATTAAGCGGCATACTTGCCCATCCGCAAACGCCACCACTCCTAACACACATTCCTAGAGCGCTGGCAAATCAATCTACTTCGCCGGTCAACATTCTGTTGCCTTTTACAGAGAATGCAGTGTATGACTATTTTCCCTAGTTTTTTCGGCATCCTTTACAGTTTTCCAGCATCCTCTAACATATGGGCCGATCCTGGTAGTGCAAAACGGGTCAAAGATTACTGGCGCATACCCATGTGGACTCGGGAACCTATAACGCGCCCTTCGGTATCTTCGGAATGGGCCCAAGAATGGGGAGTGCTTAACGCTTGCTTCACCACCACCTCGAGTCGGCCCAGCATTGCGCAAACTTCCGGGTGGACCCACGCATAATCATCATCATCATCATCATCATCATCATCATCATCATCCAAGTTACGCCCACTGCAGGGCAAAGGCCTCTCGCATACTTCTCTCACAACCCCGGTCATGTACTAATTGTGGCCATGTTGTCTCTGCAAACTTCTTAACCTCATCCGCCCGCCTAACTTTCTGCCGTCCCCTGCTTCGCTTCCCTCACCTTGGAATCAGTTGCGTAACGCTTAATTACCATTGGTTATCTTCCCTCCTCATTACAAGTCCTGCCCATGCCCAGTTCTTTTTCTTGATTTCAACTAAGATGTCATTAACTAGTGTTTGCTCCCTCACCCAATCTGCTCTTCTCTTATCCCTTAACGTTACACCTATCATTCTTCTTTCCATAGCTGGTTGCGTCGTGCTCAATTTAAGTAGAAGAGTTTTCGTAAGCCTCCAGGTTTGTGCCCCGTACCTCAGTACTGGTAAGACACACCTGTTATACACTTTTCTCTTGAGGGATAATGGCAACCTGCTGTTCATGATTTCAGAATGCCTGCCAGACGCACCCCAGCCTCTTCTTATTCTGGTTATTTCGGCCTCATGATCAGGATCCGTGGTCACTACCTGCCCTAAGTAGATGTATTCCCTTACTACTTCCAGTGCCTCGCTACCTATCGTAAACTGCTGTTCTCTTCCGGGATTGCTAAACATTACTTTAGTTTTCTGCAGCTTAATTTTTTAGAGCCACCCTTCTGCTTTACCTCTCCAGGTCAGTGAGCATGCATTGCAATTGGTCCCTTGAGTTACTAAGCAAGGCAATATCATCAGCAAATCGCAAGTTACTCAGGTGTTTTCCGTTAACTTTTATCCCCAATACTTCCCAATCCAGGTCTCTGTATACCTACTGTAAACACGCTGTGAATAGCATTGGAGAGATCGTATCTCCCTGCTTGACGCCTTTCTTTATTGCGATCGTGTTGCTTTTTTATGGAGGAGTACGGTGGCTGTGGAGCCGCTATTGATATTTCAGTATTTTTACATACGGCTCGTCTACTCCCCGATACGATAATGCCTCCATGGCTGCTCAGGTTTCGACTGAATCAAACGCTTTCTCGTAATCAATGAAAGCAATATATAAGGGTTGGTTATAATCCGCACATTTCTCTATCACCAGATTGATAATGTGAATATGGTCTGTTGTTGAGTAGCCTTTACGGAATTCTGCGTCGTCCTTTGGTCGACAGAAGTCTAAGATGACAGAAGTCCTGATTCGATTTGCGATTACCTTAGTAAATACTTTGTAGACAACGGACAAGCTGATCGCTCTATAATTTTTCAAGTCTTTGGCTTCCCCTTTTCTATGGATTAGGATTATGTTAGCGTTCTTCCAAGATTCCGGTACGCTCGAAGTCATGAAGCATTGCGTGTAGAGCATGGCCAGTTTTTCTAGACCCACGTATGGGGAGCGCTTAACGGCTGTTTCACCGCCGTGGGTGGGCCCGGTATTGCACTGTCTTCGGGAGCGGCCTATGTGTTGGAAGTGCTTAACGCTTGCTTCACCTCTGCCACGGGTTGGCCCGATATTGCAGTATCTGCGGGCCGACCCGCGGCAGCGGGGAGACACTTTGCTTTTCGTTTGAGAGCTTTGACTGTCGTCAGCTTTCGCTGCCATTCCGTCTTCACAGTTTGGAATGGTTAATTTTTTTCACTCCTTTTGGGTGGTGGTCGTTATCGGCATCTTCTGGGGTGTGGAGGCCAATTTTCTCGTGGATTCAGTACACGTGCAATTAACTCAAGAAGAGTTAGTTGTTACCACCTATTGGAGCACGCAGGGCGTAGTTTATTGTTTTAATTATAATATAATATTTTATTTATAATGCCGAACACAATTTTTGTCTCCGTCTATTCACGCGCATCGTTGTTGGTTCGTTAGTTCAACCTTCTTTGTTTATACTTATCCAGGGGCCAGGAAAGCCATTCGGTTCATAGTCAGCTGGTTGGTATACTCATGGAACGAGTTGTGGCCGGAGAAAGGACCAGTTGCGTTTAACATTTCTTTTTTGTTAATTGTTTCCTCAACTGACAGTTCACCGCAACACTGGCAGATCCTAGGAAGCATATACCTGCGATATGGGTTAGATAACGTGGAAAATAAAATCATGTGAAACAGCGTCCATCCTCAGAACTTGCCACAACCATTAAACCCATAAGCAATATCCCTGTCACCCGTTACCTCGTCTGGATTTTCCCTAATTGTAAAGCACTTTATGTGCAAAATTGGCAACTGGAAACAAGAGCCGGAAGAAGTTGAGAAATTACGCGATCTACTAAAGGAGAGAGCAAAGGCAACAGCCAAACAGGGAGGAAAATCGAAAATTGTTTGTGAAAATATTTCTAGATTAACATCTTTTTATTTAAAAAGGAAGTAGAGAATATGGCGCCGGAAGTGGAGAATAATTCAGTGTGTTTTCATTGACGCTTCTACGGTCATCAATCGAGCCACTTCTCTGCTGTGCTAGTGTGGGTGTTTTTCCAACCTTCCAGCGATGGATGCAGTACGTCTATAACAACAGTGTCCTGCGCTCTGGTTGTGCGAGACTGGTGATCACGCATCGTTACGCAACTTCCCAAATAATAACTCGAGTCGATTTTGGCACTTGGTAGAGCAGTAAACGAGGATCACAAAGAACTGTGATTGTTCTGTAAATATATATTTCTCTTTCATTCTTCCAGAGCTAATTCAAAAAACGTTGCTAGAAATCCTTATTTTTCAATTTCGCTTGTTAACTTGTTCTTGGCAAGGTTCTTCCTGCGCATCTTTCATAAGCTAGTCCCATTTGATGTGCTTCTTTCTTTGCCTTGTAAAGGAGAGGTGTACCTCACAGGCGTATTTGTGAGATACAAGTTATATCAATTCTCTTTTGCGGGTTCACGCATCTGTATGGCAAATGGAGGGCATTATTCACATTTCTACTAGTAAAATACCTCCCTCATGATTTTCATAGCAAATTTAACGTGGGATGCATCCCCCCTCCCCCAAAAAATAATGCTGCGTACGTGCCTCATATATATATATATATATATATATATATATATATATATATATATATATATATATATATATATATATATACATACATACATATTGTAACGCTCTTAGGTGCATAGTGGGTTCACGACTCAACAAACAGTATGTGGGGGCACCGAAGGGTGGTGAACGAAGAAGACGACGTGTGGCTGGCTGGCTGAATCTCGACAGGCGCTCAGCTGACCAAGGCCATCGCTTCTAACTCTACCCGGCTTCAAAGTAACGCCACTCTGTTGCGCCCACAAAAGGCGTTACTTTGAAGCCGGGTAGAATTAGAAGCGATGGCCTTGGTCAGCTGAGCGCCTGTCGAGATGCAGCCAGCCAGACACACGTCGTCTTCTTCGTTCACCACCCTTCGGTGCCCCCGCATACGGTTTGTTGAGGCGTGAACCCACTATGCACCTAAGAGTGTAACAATATATATATATATATATATATATATATATATATATATATATATATATATATATATATATATATATGTGTGTGTGTGTGTGTGTGTGAGCGATAGGTGAAGGGCAACCGAGGGGGCTCAATTTTAGCTAAGCAAGACCATATCTTCGTTCGCTTTATCTGGTCATGTATATATGTAAGTCTGAACTGTGCAATGTGCGACCATTTAATTTTGTCTCTCAAGAATGCGCGGTGCTTTTAAGCACGCTCCGGACATTTAAAGAGACGGACAACAAATGCTTATGGAGCATGTGCTGTTTTATGCCACGGAGAGATTGCCATGCAGAGTGCGCAATTTTGGAGCTGTAGCGAAGAAAACTTTGGAGAACAGCATTATTAGAATTTTCGCATTATTAGGGACGGTCATAACTATAATAAATCCATGATGGAAAACAAGAGACAGAAGCCGACTACGAGGTCTCCGATAGTATATGCATGGTTGCGCCAGTTTCTTTCAAACTGTTCTTGTACACTCAAAGTCGAACCCTTAAACAAGTTCTGCGAAGATTTAATGAGTGAAACGACGCTTTTACTCATGTTCTTTCATCTGCGGTGCTGCTATGGGGAGCACGTGGTAGTAAATGCGAGTCGCGCTCCTATGGCAGTGAAGTTGTGCATCTTCACGAAAGAACAAGCAGCAAAACGTGAGTAGGACGACCAAAAGACAAGTCAAGCTAACTTACAGGCGTGAACAATTAGGACTTCTTATGCAGGCCGCCACGTAATGAGGCGCGGATGGTTCTGCTCTACTGCTTTACAAACGTGAACTTTCTCTACATTAAGACATACACGCCTCTAAATGGCAAAGAATGGGTCTCTTTAAGCTAGAAGTAAGCTGAACCTACTAACCGCTAAGTTCCATTACACAGGTTAGTAGTCATTCGGGGGGACGAGGTGAGGAATCCCGGGCACGTGCCTCCCCTGCCCCCTCTTCCCCTCTTCCATAATTTTCCCACTTACATGACACAAGTGTACCGCCCATTGATTTTTTTTTTTGCGATGAAGGCTTGCAGAACTGACTGGAATGACTGTCCTACTCTTTAGTTCACAGATCCGCCACTACACGTGCCCGGAACCCGGGCATAGCGTGCACACTCAACCGTCCATTCACAATCATGCCCAGTCCCATGACGTCAACGATCATGCCTATAAATTCCCACCCGGATCCTTCCTTCTTCAGTGGGCAAGGTGGCAGCAGTACGAGCATCATGGGGCGCTATAACGTAAAACTATTCCAAACTTTTCTATTCCAATTCTGCTATCAGCCCTCCGCGATTGGTCAAAAACTTTTTTCGACCACCCCCCATTTCACCTGTCTGTCACGCGACGTTACAAAAACCGCAATACCTCCCCATCTGATATGATGCGTGCACACTGATTATGCATGATTTGACAGAAAGAAGAAAAACAGTTATTTCTGATTCGACCCCTTTTCGCCATTAGCCCTCGGCTATTGGTAAAAAGTTTTCGGGCTGCACCCACTTAACCTGCCTGTCACGCGACGTCACAAAACCGCACGAACTCACCGCGTCAAAGTGACGTGTACGCGATAAAGATGCATTAATATGCCGAACAAAACTGAATTTTTTTCGGAATAGCCGCAGGCTGCCCCGTTCCGAAAGGAATAAAACATAGCTGACGCCGATCGCTGAGACGCTGGCTACTCGCACCTGCCGGAGAGCATGGGTGTATTTGCGTATAATAAAACTTCTTGCGTGACCGCGTAACGTTTTTAAGCACTTTCGACACGTTTACTACCTCATTCTGCCAACTCTTCTTTGCTGAGGGTCAATTTTAGCGTCGTTCTTAAGCTTCCGTTGCATGCCGCCGCGATTTTCGACCAGCCACCAGAAGCTAAGTAAGGGAAAGCCGACCAATCGCAGACGCCGGCACCACCCTCTTCATCCGGTTATCGGTTTTCAGTGCACTGGCTCTGCCCTAGTGAATCCCTCTCCACTTGAGCGTTCTCCTCGCCTCTTGTCAGCCAATTAGATACAACAAGCCGCTCAGTGTAGGCAATGTTATTCGTTTTTCAAGCAAACAAAAGGGACCTCCTATGAACGAGGAGAGCGTTTGATTGGTCTGTTCAGACAACCCTATGGATGACCGCCCGGTGCTTGCGTCGGTGGTTACGCAAATTTGACGTCAGGAAATTGGAATAGAAACATATTGGAATAGTTTTACGTTATAGGGCCCATGCTTACCCGCTGCCTATTCCTTATGGAGGAATAATATGTAATATGTAATATGAATAGTATGTTTCCTTGATGTTGCTTTCAGAATGACCGCTACATTCGCTCTGATGATCGATTCTTACTGCTGCTCCCTTGCCCACACAATTCTCACAGATGCTTTGCTTATATTTCTTTGTACTCGCAGCTCGCTGTTTGTATTAGTAGATTGTTACAGAGTGGTGACATTGAGAGCAATCCTGGTCCTCGCTCCCAAAAAAATCCGAGCCTCTCGCAAGGTTTTGATATCCACCATCGGTGTCTGAAATGCTCGTTGAGCTCTTGAACGGACAGAACAGATTAGCTGAGGATATCGCCGAAAGTAAAAGCTTTCAACAATTTGTTAATACACATTTTGAGACTATCGAATCGCGTCTGGCAGCTCTGGAGTCCTCGTCACATAAGCCTGCCGTCCCAAGCGCCAGCCTTAACAGTAAACTCGCACGTCTAGGGTGCGATCTTGTACGCGTTCCAAAATCGAACGGAGGCGGTCCGTTCTTCACGTGTCGAGATAGGCGGTCCGTTCCGTTGCGTTCGTCCGATAGCAGACGGCACGGAATGATTAACAGCAGATATCACATCACAATTGACGTCATGGCGTTCGTCACCGTTCAAATTGACCAATCGTGTGCGGCTCGGTGGAACGGAACGCCTCCGTTCTATTTTGGAACGCGTACAAGATCGCACCCCTAACAAACGAAATTCACAACCTTTCAGCTAAAAATGATGAATTACAAAACCGTGCTCGAAGGAACAATTTAATCTTACACGGTCTGCCAGAAATCCGATGACGATAATGACCGCCTGCACTCAGACATTGCAAAATGGTTTGAGGATATACTTAAAATTAGCGTTCCTCAAATAAAAAGATGCCATCGTCTTGGAAGGCCTTCACGTGACCGTCCGCGACCCGTGATTATGAAACTTCTGGACTATCGGCAGAAAGTTTCGGTGCTAAAAAGTGGTCACAAGCTAAAGGAAACCGATTACGGTATTTCGGAAGATTTTTCACTACGTGTCCGGCATATCCGCAAAAAACTTTGGGAGAGAGAGATAAAACTTTATTGTGTCCTTGATGGGGTTAAGGGGTGGCGAGGGTCGGGAGACTAACCCCCAATCCCCCCCTTCCTCAGACGGCGGCCAGTTCTTGCTTTCTGGCGGCGTCTTCGGCCATCCGGACGGCCCAGAGCTGCTCCTCTGGGTCTAAGCTGAGCAGCAATGTCTCCCACTGCTCGGCCGTACTAATGATGCGTGTGTTAGTGCGGGAGGTGTTGGTGGGTGAGGCTTTGGGGCATTGCCAAATAATATGATTGAGGTCGGCGCGGGCTTTGCACGCTTTGCAGAGTGGTGAGTATGCGTCGGGGTACATGCGGTTGTAAAGCACGGGGTTCGGAAAAGTTCGTGTTTGAAGGAGTCGCCAAGTGGTGGATTGAGACTTAGTCAGTGATTTGTGTGCTGGGGGGTAGCGTAACCGCTCTCTGCGGTAGTGCAGTAGAATTTCTCCGAACGTGACCATTCGGTCCCGCGCGTGACCGCGATGCAAAACAGAGGGCTGGTCGGGATCGGAAGACGCAGGAGAAGGATGATGCGCCCGGTGTGCGAGAGCTCGGGCGGCATCGTGTGCGGCTTCGTTTCCAGCCAGACCCGAGTGACCAGGGGCCCAGATGATCTGCACGCGGCGTTGCCTTGAGGGAGGAGTCCCAGAGAGAATCCTCTGCGCTTGGGGTGCTATTAGTCCTCTTGCGTAGTTACGAATGGCCGTTTTTGAGTCGCTGATGATGCAGTGTGCATTGGTAGCCGCGTAGGCCAAAGCGATGGCCGTTTCTTCTCCTACTTCGGGTTGCGTGGCGAATATTGATGCGGCCGCGGAGAGGTGGTACTGCGAACCCGCGACTGCGACGACCGCCATGGCGTTTTGGTTGGGGTAGTCTGCTGCGTCTACGTAGGTTACGTCAGCGGCTTGGTCGTAGCGCTTTTGTAGTTGTTTAGCCCTTTCTGCACGTCGCTCCGGATTTTGTTCAGGGTGCATATTGCGAGGTATGGGCGGGATAACTAGCTGATCACGAATGTTTGGAGGGATGGGTACTTTTGGTCCGAATTGCGTGGTGTAGGTTATGCCTAGGGTGCCTAGAATGTGCCTGCCCGTGGTGGAATGGGCAAGTCGTTCGTATTGGCTAATACGTTGCGCTTCAATAAGCTCGTCTATGGTGTTATGAATGCCTAGGGCGTCCAGTTTCTCGTTAGAGGTGGTGATGGGAAGATGTAGGGCTTGTTTATAGGCCCTCTTGATCATGGTATTGAGTTTGGACTTCTCAGTTGCATTGAGGCTAAGGTACGGGGCGACATAGGTGATCCTGCTCAAGGCGTAGGCGGTTACCAGGCGTATAAGGTTGCTTTCCTTCATGCCGTGATGTCGATTTCCGATGCGTGCAATGAGGCGAGTGGTTTGGTGTACATGATTATCTAATTGCTTGAGTATGTCCGTGTTTCTGCCGTTTTGTTGGATGCGTAAGCCAAGGATACGAATGCTAGGTACTGTAGGTATGCGTTGCTGGTGCACGCGGAGTTCAATCTCGGGTGGGTGAGGGTCTGGACGTCGACCTCCCCAATTAGGCTTGTACAGAAGGAGCTCCGATTTTTGTGGGGAACACGCCAGGCCGCGCGGTTCTACGTATGCAACGACCTCGTTGATAGCTTGCTGCAGCGTGTCTTGGATGTCTCCGTCGCTGCCCCCGGTGACCCACAGGGTGATATCGTCTGCGTATAGGCTATGCTTGAGGTTGGGGATGGTAGCTAATGCAGGCGGTAGTCCGATCAAGGCCACGTTAAACAGAAAAGGGGATAGAACCGATCCTTGCGGCGTGCCTTTACTGCCTAAGTGAATAATTGGCGACTGCAACCCTCCGATGGTAATGGTGGCTGTGCGACCTGTAAGAAAATTCTTTACGTAGTTATAGGTTCGATGTCCAACCTGGAGTTGTGCCAGTTGGTTCAGTATGGCCTCATGCGTGACGTTATCGAAGGCCTTGGTTAGGTCTAGCCCCAAGATGGCTCTGGTGTCCAGCCTGGAGGTTTTGTCGCCATCGATAATTTGGTGCTTGAGCTGAATCGTGACATCTTGAGCAGAAAGTTTCGGGCGGAAGCCAATCATGGTATTGGGGAAGAGGTCGTTGTCGTTCATATGTCTGTGTAAGCGTGTGAGGATGACGTGCTCGAGGACTTTTCCGACACATGAAGTCAGGGAGATAGGGCGGAGGTTTTCGAGTAGGAGGCGCTTCCCGGGTTTGGGAAACATAATAATTTTGGCTTCTTTCCATTGTGAGGGGAGGTTTCCAGTTTCCCAGTATGCGTTAAAATAAGCTGTGAGGGCTAGTATAGAGTCCTCATCTAGGTTGCGAAGCATTTTATTAGTAATGCCATCAGGTCCCGGGGCTGAGTTAGGGCGGAGTGCGAGGATGGCTTCACGTACTTCTGCTGCTTCTATGGGCACATCCAGGTGGTCGTTATCGGTGCCTGTGTATGCTGGAGCGGGTGTGGTAGGTTGAGGTCCTATGTATCGGTCTATCAATTCTTGAAGAACTTGTGCGTCCGTGCCCGAATGGGTGTGTATAATTTTTTGCAAGTTGTGCTGTTGTGTGTTCTTGCTGTTAGCCGGATCGAGGAGGCAACGGAGGATATTCCAAGTTTTGGGCAGGTTTGGTTGCCGCTCCATGCTGTCGCATGTGCTGTGCCAATTTTGACGAGTAAGTTGTTGTGCGTAGTCTTCGATTTGAAGGGTGAGAGTACTAATACGCTTCCTGAGCGTTCGGTTGAGCTTGTTGCGTTTGTATCTGCGTTGTAGACTGGCGAGGGCTTCCCACATATGCAGTAACTTGCTATCTGCCTCCTGCAGATTGGCTTCCTCAGGCACCAATTTAGTAGCTTTGCTCGCGTCTTGCAGCAAGGATGCGACCCAATCTTCGAAAGGGGGTTGGGTACCCGAGAAAGAGGTGAGGGCTCTGGCCTGCCGGAAAGCGTCCCAGTTCGTTATGTGGAGTTGACGACCCTTAGGCTTTCGCGGGCCCACTCGAACTGTTGTTTGGATTAAATAGTGGTCGCTGCCCAAGTTGTCTTGTGTGTTGATCCAGTCTGCTTGTGGAATTCGTTTTGCGAATGTCAAGTCCGGAGTAGTATCTCTGCTAACACTGTTTCCCATACGAGTGGGAGAAGTTGGATCCGTGACAAGAGTAAGACCTAGATTCTGTCCGTCAAGCCATAGTTGTCTTCCCTTTCGGCGGTCCATTGAGTATCCCCATGCCACCGCAGGGGCATTAAGGTCCCCTACGATGAGCAGGGGGGCTCCCCTAGCTACTTGATCTGCTTTGGTGAAAAGTCGTAGAAACCTATGTTGTTCTCTGGGGCTGCTGTACACATTGAGGATGAAGAGGCTCTGTTGCTTGCGCCTTGCAGACGGGATGATCTCCAGAAAAATGTGGGCTGCTGTATCAATGCCTGTGTGATGCTGTATAACCGGAATGTTTCGCTTAACTAGTGTGGTTACTTGGGGCCTGCGGTTATCATTGCAAACTGCGGTGTATGCCGCGTATCCCGACAGCTTAGCCGCTTCTCCGGTCTCTTGTAATGCGATAACATCGGGGGAAGTATGTGGTGCGAGAGAGGTAATGTATTGCTCTAAGTGTGCTCGTTTTCGCCGGAAGCCCCGGCAGTTCCACTGCCAAATGCAGTAGGTAACACGTTCTGGATTACTCGCAGCCATCTTTGTCGGGACGCGAGTACGGCTTCTTTAGGGGACCTGCTCTGGGACGGAGTAGGGTGTTTTCCAATTCTGTCAAGCGGGTATTGTGATTTTGAGCCAAAGTTGCTACCATGTCTTGAAGCACTTTGCGCGTGTCGTCCATGTTTTCCTGTCGCTGTTGTTCTCTTGCCGCAAAGGCTTGCTCAATTCTGGGCAGTAGTAGCGTTTCTAGTTTCGCCGTAAGGAGGTTGTCCATTGCGCGTTCGAGAGCTTTTGCAATGGAGGCGTCGAGCAATGTGGCAAGCTTACAATCTAATGCTTCGTTGAGGTTGCGTTCTATCCGCTGTTGCAGCTCGGTGAGGGCCTCACAGTTGACATTTCCTTCTGAAGTGTATGCTGGTGTTGCTACTTTTGAGATTGGTTCGAGAGCTTTGCGTTTGTGCGAGGTTGGTTGCTGGGTGGTTTGCGGGCAATCTATTGCAGGGACAGGAAGGATGTCTGCATTTGATGGTAAATGCTTGGGTTGTGTGTCTGCAAGTTGGGATTTGAGATTAGCGTTTTCTGTCTTGAGTTCTTGTATCTCAGCACGTAAGGATCGGAGTTCCTGCATGAAGCTGTGCATGGTAGCGTCACTAACTGTGTTCACTGGGGTTGCTATAGGTTGTGTGGTGTGACCTGTGTGGGAGACAATGCTGGCCCAGCTTACCTTGGGGGGTGCGTCTTGCACTTTGACTGTGGTCGTTTTAAGGCTTGTGTTTCCTTGCTGCTGCGGTGTGACGCAATTTAGTGCTGTGTTACGATGTACTTTCTCTAATGTATTAGAAGCGCTGTTCCAGTTATAGCGAACTTTATCGATAAATATATGGTCAAAGCGTTGCGGACCGTGCACCCGTTGTTCCTAAAACTCTCAGACGCTTCCCAAAGTTTTGAATCCAGTCACTCTCGGAGCGGACCGGATTCAAAACTTTGGGAAGCGTCTGAGAGTTTTAGGAACAACGGGTGCACGGTCCGCAACGCTTTGACCATATATTTATCGATAAAGTTCGCTATAACTGGAACAGCGCTTCTAATACATTAGAGAAAGTACATCGTAACACAGCACTAAATTGCGTCACACCTGCCTATCCACCTTGACTCTTTCGTCGCAAAACCAATGACCTCCATGAATTAAATATTAACGCAACAAGCCTTCTCAATAAATTTTCTGACTTCATCTCTCTAGTAACTGCTCATTCTCCCCTTATTAGGCATTACGGAAACATGGCTACATGACGGCATATACGACTCTGAAGTTGCGTTAAGTAGATACACGTTGTTAAGAGTTGACAGAACAAATGGTAGAGGTGCCGGTGTCACCCTCTATATACAGTCTCACCTGAAGTTTTAAGTTCTTGAAGCCCCATGTGAAATCGAATTGCTTTTGTGCAAGATTCATTTGGAAAGGTCATCCATGCTACTTGAAGTTTTTTACCGGCCTCCTGGCTCTTGTGGTGATCAGTTAGGTTTTGTTAGCAACATTTTAGATGATTTGAAATCACCAAATATAATACTTATGGGAGATTTTAATGCACAAAGCATTCATTGGCCCTCTCGCACCATTACCGGCTGCAACGTGTCACTCTCAAGAAAATTATTGCGCCTTTCCCTATCACTCGGTCTTAAACAGATTGTCCACGAGAACACCAGGGAAACGGCTGTCCTAGATTTAGTTTTTCTTGGCTCAAGACTTTTCGAAAGTGGCTTCCAGTGCTGCGTTACTGACGGAATTTCTGACCACAAAGCCATACTGTTCTCGGTTTGCTGTATTGTTCCCAAACCCCGGATTGAGTACTGCACTTTTCGTGATTTTAGCCGCGTCAATGATGCTGCAATTACCGACACACTTAGCGAATCGTTTGAGAAGTTTTTTCATGAATTATCTTTGAACAATGATGTCTATGGTACCGTAGGGTTTATTGACAATATTGTTGAAACATGTATTAACCAGTTTGTTCCCCTGAAAACAAAGAAAGACAAATATTAATTCACCGTGGATCACAAGAGGACTACTGCATTTATCGCATCGTGTTTCGCGATTGCGCAAATCTAAAAGAAATGGTAATCCTGACAAAATTGAGTTCAATGATCTCAAGAAGGAACTTCGTCAGAAACTAACATCTGCCAAGGATTTCTACCATGCTGTTACTTTGCCAAAATTAATGAAAACAAACCCTCGCATGTTCTGGAAATCGATAATGCCAAGTAACAGCACAACTAACAGTTTAGTTGTTAAGGACGTTGCAGTTTCAGATTCACTCACGATTGCTTCCGCTTTTAACACCTATTTTTATTGCGTGTTCACACAGAATAACTCTTCACTTCCACCTTTTAGCTGTGACTCATACCCTCCTGTTGAAGACATCGTCGTCTCTAGTTCTGGTGTTCTGAACATGATCCTCCATTTAGATACTAAAAAGAGCTGCGGCCCAGATGACATACCCAATTGCTTCCTCGTTCGCTACTCCCTTTGGACAAGCAGATACCTCTCCGTTATCTTTCGTAAATCATTATCCACCTCCACTGTTCTCCAATCCTGGAAGCTTGCTATGGTCATTCCGATATAGAAATCCGGTAACGCTCAACTTCTACAGAAATACAGACCCATTTCATTAACTGCCCATTCATGCAAGTTACTCGAACATATAATTTTTAAACACATCACGGAACTTCTTCAAAGCCACAATATCCTATCCAATTAGGAAAATGGTTTCCATCGCGGATATAGCACCACTACCCAAATAATTGAATTCACGCATGGTATTTGTCAGTCATTAGATTTAGGCGGACAGATTGACGGCAGTTTTGTTGATTTATCCAAAGCTTTCGACACCGTCCCGCACCCAAAACTCCTCTACAAGCTTAACTCCATTCTAAATAACCCTTCTCTGGTTGGTTGGATACATAGCTTCCTAACACAGTGTTCTCAGTCTGTGCACTTTAACGGCTCTACTTCCTCTACTGTCAGTATTTCATCCGGCGTCCCACAAGGTTCCATTTTAGGCCCGCTCCTTTTCTTATTATATATTAATGACCTGCCGCATTGCGTGTCCGTTAATATTCGTCTTTAGGCTGATGATTGCGTCCCCTATCACAGTATTAACAAACCAATGGATCATGATTTACTTAATGACTCCTTTGCAAAATTATGTTGGTGGTGCTAGGATTGGCAAATGAACATTAATTTCTCTAAAACTGTTTCCATGCCCTTCCCCAGACGCCCATCTCCATCACTTTTCACGTACACTTTCCATGGTCAAGATTTAAAAAGAGTAACCGAATTTGAATACCTTGGTCTTCATTTCTCCCCTGAGATGTCATGGTCGAAACACATTGATATCATATGTAACAAAGCTTTTAAACGTCTCGGTTACCTCCATCGTTCATTGCATAAGGCTCCAAAGGACACCAAACTGATGACTTCTAAAACACTTATCCGCCCTGTTCTTGATTATGGCTGCATCATATGGAATCCTCATAAGAAATCCGATATTAATAAGTTAGAATCGGTGCAAAAGAAATCAGTGCGCTTCATTTTTCGCAACTATAGCCGAGATTTTTCCCCTTCTTCCCATTATACAGCTACAGGTCTTACACTTCTTGCATCTCGCCGCCGCTTAGAATGCATGAAATTTTTACACACGCTGATTCATTCTGAGCGCCTTGTTACACTAAATAATTATTTGAACTTTAGACCACCTTCTATCACTAGGAGTTCTCATAATCTCAACCATATCCCTTTCTTTTGCCGAACCGAGATGTTCAAGCACAGCTTCTTTCCATTGGCCATTGAACTCTGGAATTCACTGCCTGGAAGTATCTGCTGGAAGTATTTACCTAGGCAAGAATTTTCGAAAACAATTACATATACTTGATATTCATATTTTTTGTGCCTGTATCTTGTTTTCTTGCTTTTTTTGGTTCACTGCCCACCGCTGCAATAGCCTCACCGAGGCTGCAGAATGTATAAATAAATAAATAAATAAATAAATAAATAAATAAATAAATAAATAAATAATACATAATGAATTTGAAAAGTACTGCATGCGACGAGCTCGTCGGTGGGCGCAGGCGTATGTTTGCAATTTTTAAATTTCTAAGTCGTGTTAGGAATCGCAGGCAAAGTGCTACCTACTGCTAGAGAAAACGCCAAACCGTCAGCTGTTAACACGCCGCTACTTTCTACCAAGAGCTGCAACTTCGCGGTGCCGGCGATTCTTCGTGTTAGAGGTTAAGGGTGCCTAACGATCAATTATACATGTTACTTTAGCGCTGCCTTGCATTCCCGCTATCCTCTATCGATGTGCACTGGTTCGTGCACGCTGTGTCCGCAAATTAACGCACCTTGTTCTACCTTAAACGCATAATTGATGCAATTATCTTAGAACTAATGTGATACCTCAAGAGTTTCCTGTTTTCTGCTAGAACCAACGTTGCAATCCATAGACCAGTTCAAATTAGCTCCCTGAGTATAGAGGGCTTCATCAGAGCATCCATTAAAATGCCACTTTACACATGTGATCGTCTGACCCATGCCTTCAGTTAGTGTGGTTTGCCGAAAATGTAACCAAAAACATGAAAAACCACTGACGAACATTTCAAGCAAGTACGTTGTCTGTTGATGCAACTCGATCCGCCAATTATTTCCCGCCAAAATTATGTTCCGCCACTCACAAGCGTACTAGCCGCGGAGCGTGCTAATCACTTATAGCCACAGCTGATTGAATTAAATGATGCTAATAGTCTCAATATGAAAGCATGCCAAGCTAGCGACAACCATGCCTGTTCGTGATCCACGTTTAAAAAACAAAACCATCGTAAACCTACAACCAGGGCGTTCTAGGCGATTGTGCGAAGCAAAATACTTAGGATGCCTCTCTAATAAAATAATCACAATCTATTAAAATAATTTGAACGCTATATATGTTGACGGACGTTGTCCCACGAATTCACGCCACATATGTGTTTCGCATTCTTCAAATATAGGTGTAGTTATCGTTCCGATACGCGGTCCCCAACTGGTTACGTCACTGCCACAGGCCACATGGAGCGACATGGAACAGCTGCACACAACTATTCGCTGTTACAACAAAATGTGCGATTTTGGCATGCCGAGTGGCCATGACACGTTTCATCATGCATGTCTCCACGAGATTAGTCTAATCCAGGCAATCACAGATTGCTTGCATAAAATCAAGCGCGTAGTGTCGTCGGCGGGCCCTTTGTGTGACGTGATAGAGGAGAGTGCACTTAATCTGCCATTACAGCCTTTTTACCCTTCGAAGAACTGTATTAGGCTCCGTATCGAATGCAGCTGAGATACTTCATGTTTAGCTATAGAATTAACTAGGATCATGAGCTTTCTGGTAGACATCGGTATCAACCACTTATTTGAATTCTTTAGGTTTTGTGTGGGTCACTTCGTTTATCATCATATTTACCCAGAATTGTATTCCCGTTTGGTAAATCCCTCAAATTAGTATTAAAGCGTATCTCTCTTTTTAAATGTATCGAGTCTGTTTCGATACGTGCACGTCGAAGAAACAATACCAACTATTGAAGAAATAATGACATATTAAGACTTCAAGGGTCAGATACATTTATTGCATTACAGCTTCCAGTTACAGGCTAAATAAACAAGACGAGAAGCGCTGCGCAATATCCGTGTCTAACATACTAGCCACCTTCGCGTGGCTGGCCTTCCGTGCCCTGTAATGCGTTCTCCACAAGCATTGCAATCTCTGCCGCCCATTGATCCATCGCATCATCCAGTCTATCAAATCTCTGGTTCTGGTCATCGATAAAGGCGGCAATTTCGTCCATTTCTGCTATACGTCTCTCCAACTCTTTTTGCTTCTTTTCAAGTCGCATTGTAGCAGCCTCCAAACGACGTATCTCATCCTCCCGAGTGCGAAGTAAAGCATGCGACGACTCTTGTGCCGTCTGTAAAGCAATTTTTTTGTTCAACTGTGAGTGGAAGTCACCCTCCTCCCGGCTGTACACTGCTTCTTCATCACATTCCGTCGGCTCCTCCGTGGCTTTGTACTGCAGTAATACCGATTTGCGCCTTTCCTCCTCCTCTTGCTGCCATGTTTTGCGCTTCTGTTCAATGGAGTCCAGTCGAACACTACGGTGTTTTTCGATGGTGTCTATAATTTTACCCTGCCCCTGCACCAGTTCCAGTGACTGAAAGCTTTCACTGAAGCTTTTGCGGCTTTTCTCAATACCAAACGCATACAACGCCGCCGAACTTCTCAGTCCATCACATGACCAGGAATCAGCCGCAAGCTGGATAGAGTGGGCAACTTCGAGCGCTCTCATTTTCAAAGTGCAACTTTCATTTAGTTCGGTTCTATCTGATTCAGTTCGCTCTTGATTGTACCGCTTTATTTCTTCCATGCCGATAAAGCATTCGTTGGTTGTAGCACAGGTTTGTTCCATCGCTTCTATGTACTTCCTCTCGCGTTCTGACAAATCGGCAAAAGGGAATAGGCAGTTTTCTAGGTGTTGGGACCCAATTTCTACAGATGATCTGGCATCCGATGGCCTGAGATCCATATTCATCCTGTATCTGTCCCTATTTCTCGGGTCGCGGGGCTCACCGAAGCGTTTTGTCTCTTTTCTGCAGGCCTTAGTTCTAGCTCTGACTCGCGCTGTGCCGCTCTTAGGCCGTGCGCCAGCCCCGGCGCCTAGAGAGCTCAATGGTGCCGCTACTGCAGCACTTTTCCTGGTACTAGAGGGCGCTCCGTGTGCGGCCAGATCAAGCGCGGGAGTTTCCGTCGAAGATTCAGCATCTTCCACGACTGGATAACGGATAATCGCGGGGTGTTCAACGACAGTCGACGCTCCTGAATTCTGGAGCTTGATTACAGCTAAGCACTTCGTTCCATCATTCACGTTTATGCGCTGATTCACTGCGTTTGATTCGGGTAACGCCTCAATGTAAGCTTCGGGAACGTGCAAGAAATTCGACTGTATGACTGCCTGTTTCCGCGAGTCATGGATAAGAAACGTACCAGAGTGGGAAAGGTGTTCCGAGCATTCTTGAACAGGGGCTTGATTGCTCTTCGCGATACTTTCTGATGTCTCTGTAGCTGTATTGCTGACGTTTTCCTTTGCGTCGGGAATAAAAAGTTCACTCGTGTCATCAGCACAATCATTCACCGAGACACCAGCTATCACGTTTGATACCTGTTTCTTGACGTCAGTCTGGAAGAAGCATTTCTTTCGTGGCAGCAGTTTATGTAAGATATCCCCAGTAATGCAGCAATGACCGGGAGCCATGGCCTTTTCAGAGGTTTTCTTGATGGGCGAAGCAGTGGGTTGGATTTTGTTGGACCTTTTTGATGCCCGCGAAAAACAACTTCCAATTTGCATACAAGACTTCCGCGCTGCTTGTTGGATCCGCAAAGGTTCAGCAGCAACCGCATGGAAACACTGCACCTTATCGTGACAGCTGACACTTGCCGACTCTGACATTTTCGCTTCAGGCATTTCCGTGTTGCCGTGATCCTGCCTAGTCGCATCGCACGCGTCCTCTAACTGTGGCGAGACTAGGCGCACAGGTGATCTCTCGCCATCACGGACGCTTATTTGCTCTTGCTCAATGTAGCTACAGATGGGCATATCAGTGACGGCCTTATAATCAAACTCAATTTTTTCCTCTCTCATCCTCCCGGTATTGTTCATCCCACTGATGTCTTCTGAGTGTTGAGCTATCAAAATGTTACCATCGTCTTGGGCAGTTGGCCGTCCAAACACCTCACAGCGCTGGTAACCTTGATTCGGCAACATTGATGATTCTAAAGTTGGGGCATCCGTGATGACACATTTGAGAAAACTGAAAGTTACTTCCTCTTCAGCTGAACATTCGTAGGCAACGGCAATGTCTGAGCCAATAGAGCGACGTCGCTGTCGTAGACCGTACTTTATCCCATTCTTCATTGCAGACTTGCCGGCGTTGACCTGAGAAGGGTAGCACTCGCCGCTTCGTTCCTCGTACCCCGTCTCGATAGCCTCGCGAGTGGACGTGGCGCTTTGGGGAGACTTGTCACGTCCGCCGTGTTTGTTGCCTTTAGAAAACCGGGTGAGTCGTGACCACAGGGTCTTATCGCCATCCAGGAGTGACACACATTCGGCTTTGCTGCTTCCTTCAGCATTCACGAAGCTGGAAGGCCTGCCTATTTCTGTAGACTTCACCATGCTGGAAAGCTGTGATGCGTCGGGTAGAGACGCCCACCGTTCAAGGGGTCCTCTTGGTCCGTCGCTGCCCTCGATGCTTTTGGAAGATAGCCGTGATGAGTCCCGGCTCCATTTGCGGCTCCACATGATCGTATTCCGCGAAGAAACTTGGCTCAAACCACAACTACTAAACTCACGCTGAGCGATGAGCTCAGGCTATATTCAGGCAATCGCACGGCCCTGCGATCCACGTACAGTCCATAGCATGGTACTTCAGAATTCCAAGGCCGAGGACACCGTAGTGACGGCGATGATGATGATCCTCATCCCCGGCGCGTACCCGCATTAGGGCGGATAGGTCAGGATTTGGTTGTGGGAGGTAGCAATAGAGAAATATTATTTAGGTGAGGAGAAATGAAAAAAATGCAAAGGAAGGGAGTGGAAACCAATAATTGTACACCGCTGAGGTGACCGACTAATCGAAACAAATTTATTAAAAACATAATAATGAAGGTGACATTAAAGTTATCATCAAGAAAAAATTTGACGAAAAAATTTCAATGAATTGACTACGGAGCAAGGAAGGCGTGTACAGCTAAAAAAGTGGCATGGTAAGGGTTTCTTGTCGCCTAAAAAAATTTAATGCAGCGCAATGGCGACAACTTGTCATTTTCTTCGTCGCTCTATACAGGGTATGACACCCTCTGGCAGCGGGGAATGGCATGAACATAAGAAATCTTTGGTTTTATTATTTTGGACCTAAATATCGGCCGTAGATTCTACGCAAGGAACCTTCGTAAAATAGCAGGACTCGCACGTCTCTAATTGTTCACTGACTCCGTTTAAGTCTCACCTTAGTCAATGAAGCAAGCTCCCGGTGGACAGCGTATGACGCCTATAGCAGAACATGCCCCTGAAAACTCGCCACTGGCGGCGGCCAATTTCAAAAGCCATGCCCAGTTGCTCGCCGTTGCTCTTTAGGCTTGATGGTTCGGCTGCATTTACGGAGAAAAGTAAGGACGGATTTGCTGTTGAGTTTGAGTACTAAATCCTTCAATTTTAGAGAAGTTTTTAGATGCGTCACTACGTAGTTCAAAAGCAAAACATAAAAAGGTAGGCAACTTTATTACCTACTATGTGAAACTATGCTAACTACGTGTTACAATGGGTGCGTTGAATGTAGGGTAAAATTTTTGACCACGTAACTGACATAACTTCAAATAATGCAGAAGCACCTTCGATGCAAAATTTGGCGTTTTAAGTGCGAGTCACTCTGCCAAGAAGCACTAGCAAAAATATGTTTCATGCTGAAACCACAAAAAATAATAATTGGTGGATTTCATGTATATGCGGTGGTCGCTACGCAAATCTTCCAGTGTGTTGCGCCAAGTCACCTTTTCAATATTGTTCGTGAAGGTTAGCTCTCGGGTTTCCCTGTTGGGCACCGTTTCTGCTCTGTTTGGAGTGCCGGGGTCTCTGAAAAGCGTGCGGCCTAATACTTGCGAATCGTTTCTTAACTCCCTTCCTTTTGGTCTGGTATTTAAATATCCCCGCCTGGGTGCGTGGGGCATTAAAGTGTCCTCCTATAACTGCCGATTTTTTTCTAGCTAGTATGCACGTTTTCTGGAATAGGTTCTTGAATTTGTGTTTATGTAGCATGGTATTGCTATTGATGTTCAGAATAAATAAGCTACGTCCCGTCTTCTTTTGCGGGATGACTTCCAATAGAGTGTTGTCAATGTGCTTTATGCATGTGTCGTTTTGCATGCAGGCTATGTTTTTTTTACCAGTGTGGTTAATGCCCTGGTCTGCCCTTCGGCATAGCCAAAAGATATGTATCCTGCCAGCTTTGCGATCCCGTGTGTTTTCTGCAGAATTACGACGTCCGGTGTATCCGTCTCTCTGAAATACTGTTGCATAACTGACTTTTTCTTTTCGTAACTTCTACAATTCCGTTGCCATATCCTGAACCCATTTTTAGGACGCCTTATTGCGGGTGCAACTCTGGGAGGAAGACGGGAGGTTGGAGTGAAGGTGACCTAAAGTAAATATGTGTTTGTGAAGTGGGTAGCGACTTATTGGAGTTACACGTTAAAGAAGGGCCGACTAGACCCATGGAACGACAGATTAATTTAGTAGACTGGGAGCCATTTCGTAGAACGCGATATACGACACAGCAACGATCCATCAGACATAGACCAGTCAACTAAGGAGCTCAAGGATGACGTCAAAATTGCCACAAAAATTGCACGACCTGCATGTAACTTGGAGAAATGCGACAGCAGACTTATCCGCATGTGGGAAGCTTAGCAGTTACTTCAGAATAGATTTAGAGGTCAGATGCATAACAGAAAGTTCAAAAACCGGATAGCCCTCCTCAAAAAAAAAATTATACACGTTCTAAGCAATTGGCCAAACAACAATGGGCCGAAATGTGTACTAACTTCCATGGAAGTGCAATTAAGCACCGGCAATACTGGGCACGTGCTCAGGTTCCTGCTTGACCATCAGAATAAGAAGGAAAAGCATAGACAAGCCAAAAAAAGGTAACACGCAAATGAGGGCACAGAAGAGAAATTTCTCAATGAACTAGAACAGAAATACTCAACGCAGGCACTCCCCGCACGCAGCAAGGCGTTGGCGTCCCACTGATGCTCTTTAATCTCATCTTGATGGGACTCCCTGAAAAATTGAATCACGTAGATCCTGAATCACACACTCGACACGCGCGATGTTACTGTATGGGTCTGTCATGGCAGCGACAGATCAATAGAACGATTCAGAACACAGTAGAAGAGCACCTCGTAGGAACTGGCCTCACATGTTCTGCGGAGAAATCCGAACTTTTCTTATAACGCCCCGCACTTGAGGGCACACCTGCCAAAGGATACGGCAGAAATGAGGCTCGTGAGGAAAGCAAGCTACACACCAAGAACGGGAGGAATATACCAATTATGAACCAGCTCAAGATGAGGGGCATCATAATCGAGAACAAAGGCGCCAACGGGGAAACCATTAGGAAGTTAGACACAAAGCTAAAAAACACCATGAGATTAATCAAACGAATTACTAACAAGCACCAGGGTATGAAAGAAGGAAGTATCATACAGCTGATACATCGCTTCTCGGCCTTTTGGCTAAGATCAATACAGCTGATACAATAATTTCTAATCAGTCAGATTACATACGAAGCAGCCTTCCACAACTGGGTTGCAAATGAAAAGACTAATATTAGGCTGATAAAAAGACATACAAACTAGCACTGGGGGTTCCCATCAGTACGAGCATGGATCTCTTCCTAAAGTTAGGACTCCACAAAACACTGGAGGAACTCATAGAAGCAGAACAAACATCTCAGGCGGAACGGCTAACCAAAACCAAAACGGGATGGCATATACTAAGCAAGCTAGGAATAAATTACCACAATCTATACGGGGAAAAAGGACGATAACGAGAGAAATTCGTGACAAACTCCTAATATCAAATATACCAGAGAAGATGCATCCAGGTTAGAACCAGGGCAGACGTATGAGTAGAGCAGTGAAAATGATACGAAGCTATGGGTTAGACGACACAGTAACCTTCGTGTCCGCGGATGAATAGCCAAACAGAAATAAATACGTGGCAGTAGTGACAGATCACACCCAAAAATGCCCTTCAAGCGTGTCAGTTAATACCAAACATTCTAAGACAGTACAGAAGGTAGCCATTGCATTAGCATTTGTCTCCACGAATGATCAATTCATCCTTAGCGATTATCAGGCATGGATTAGAGGCTATGCAAAAGGGGGGATCTCTCCTGAGGCGTGGCACATCGTCAAAATGACCGAAGCCAAATTCTCTAACGCAGAGAAGAACGGCCGGCAATTTATCTGGTTCCCAGCGCATACGACTCCAAGCATTCCTGCAATCAAGCCCAACATGATAGCACACCGCGAATCTCGAGGTCTTACTCGCCGAGCTGAGCAAAGAGTGACTTCCATCGGTCAGCTCAACGCGGAGGAAGATATCTGGAGAGAAAGACTGATTAGGAAGATCTAGCAATATTACCAAATTTTATCAAAATCGGAGGCGATTATTACCACGGCCTCACACTAAACTGAACAGAGCTGAGTGCGTTACTTGGAGGCGATTGCAAACAGAAACGTATACGAGCCCCATGCACTTAAAAACGCCTGTGGCAGACAGGATATTCGACATCCGCCGCCAAGGCTTGGGGGTGGTGGCGCTAGTTAACACTCCCAAAGTCTGTTCTAGTAGCAAAACATAAATACCAATAAAGTGAAGTGGATGGGAACACGGCGCCGCGGTAGCTCAATTGGTTAGAACATCGCACATCTAATGCTAAGCGGGATCGTTCCCCAGTTGCGGCAAGTTCATTTTTCATCCACTTTTATTCTCATTAATTTATAATTTCTGCAATTGAATCAGTAAGTACAAGTAATGTCCCCTATGTTGTCCATGGTGTCTTCGCTTGTTGGCTTCTCATGATATGATTATTAAAGATCGGGCCCCTCGGTTAACCCCATTTCTTCTCGAAGCCTTATTGTTGTCGTGTATCTTTTTAATTTCGCAACCGGAGTGCCTATGAGGCATTCGGATAGTTAGGTTCAATAACTTGGGATCGCTGTAGTCATCCGAATATCCAATGTCGTTTATGGTGTCAGTATCACTGCTAAGAACTAGGTCAAGGACCTTCAGGTCACGTGTAGGAAGGTTAACAATTTTAGTTAGGTTTAGATCCAAGGCCATATTTTTAAGTCACCGGATGTGGTGTGAGAGGTAGATAAAGTAGGCCAATCAATACCTGGTAAGTTGAAGTCACGAATGAGATTTATATGATAGCATGGGTATTGTGAGGTAGTAGTTTTCATGCTATGGGTGGAGATTTCAAACAACGCAATCACTGTGGTCCGGTGGTCGGTAAGATACATCAATAAGTAACTTTGTCGAAGACGAGAGAAGGGCCGTTTAGACAATTCCACAAGGTGAAAATGTGTCGTCTGCGAATGATCTGAGGAATTTTTGAATGGCTACCAAAACGCCTCGATCACTATTCCTTGCGCGTGCATCATGATTGCGGTGCAACACAACGACGATGACGACGACTACATTGAGTACCTATGCAACGCTTCACGGGAAAAAAGTAAGCACGAGAAGGTGGCGGCGGGAAAAAAAAAGATATTGAGGTGGTAGCGGGCTCGAGCGCAGCGCGAGCGGTAAGAGCAGAGAAGAAGCTATACGCCACTTTTTAGTATAGAAGACAAGACAACAAGAAGCACAGAGGTGGACGGCGTATTGGTACGGCTCTCGTGCAGCCTCGATGTTCTCAGCACGTCCTCGGAATTCATTCTTTGAAGCCGTCTGCTGACCACAGTTCCAGAACGTTCCATACTGGCCTCAACGGAGCAACCGTTTCGTTGACTTGCAGTGGTGTTTTGGCTGAGTATCGGGTGGTTTCAGGTGTCTCACTAACCCTATTTTAGTCCCTGGTTTACTGGCATTACTTATTTCAACCGTCTTGGGCTGATGTCGACCAATTCTCCATGCCAGGCGCGATCCCCCTGGTCTGCATCCCAACCACCAGATGAATTGCCTCTAGATTTATTTCTTCGCAGTGACGCGAGCACCATTCCTGTTTCGCTTGTGCCTACCAGTGGAGGTTCCATCAGGACCACGAATCCCCAAGCTGTCCAGATGTACTTAAGACCACGTCCAACCACTGCCAGACCATCGGTGATGACAAGCGTTCGGACGGGGAGGTATAGCGTGTCGCTCAACCAACCAGGCCTGTGTTGAAATCCTCTTGAAGTGTACTTCATTCGCTTCCACCCCGGTGAGTACTTTGATTCCGCCTCACCTTGCGCTCACCAAGGGTATTGTACGGGGCGTAGTCTCCCGATTAAGGCCAACTGAAACCCTGGACAAGCTCTCCGCAGCAGGCTTCATTGCTATTTACCGTTGCAATAGACGGGTAAACAACGAGAGCTTTCCATCGGAATCTGTAATTGCAACTTTTGTGGGCGCATCATGTCCATCAGAGGTGTGGCTGCTTGCGTTACGTGTAGAGCCACTTGTGTCACATCCAATCCAGTGTCAGAATTGTTGGAGATTCTGGCACAGCGCAGGAGGATGTAAGTCTAGCTTGCATTGCCACACCTGTGGAGTTGGTCATTCTTCAAGTGAATGCTCTGCACGGTCTCATAAGTGCAGCCTCTGTTGGGGAAAAAACCTAGCAGACTATTCGAACTACTCACTTCGTGCTCAAGAAATACAAATTCTTGAAATATTCGACCGCCGTAGCTGCTCCCTAAGAGATGCAGTTGCAGTTATTAAGGACAGAGCCTTCGGAAACTCTGGTGTTACAGGGCGCAAAGCTCCACGCATGGATCTTAATCTCTCGGAAGCAATTGACTCTGATGTGGAAAAAGCAATTGCTAAAGCTATGGATATATTCATATCCAGTCTCTCTGATTGCATAGCGTAAATCATTTCCAGACAGATGATGCCAATAATGCACACCACTAATACACCGATGCAGTCCCCAGTATCTACTGCCGCACCTTGAACGCCTAGCAACAAGGTAGAACCACCCTCTCCATTTGCAGAACATTCCGCAGACACTGCTCCGCTAGTCCAGTCAGTCAAGGATGAGCCCTCTTATTCAGACACTGTTAGTGTCCCAGATATGGAACTTGACACTCGAGATCCCAAACACATAATTTCAAAAATTATAAACTTAAATAGAAAAAAAGTGAACCATCTCCTATGATTACAGAAAGTATTCAAAAGGTGGCAGTTACGGCTGCTGTGCTTTCAACGCTATTGGACAGTCGAAAGTATTGCAGTGCAGCTGTTGCTCTTTGTTTTCAGCCTGAACAGATTTATCTTGCCTATATATTCAACCTAATCCAGGTATCTTGCTTCTTTAAGAAACATGGCTTTCACCAGAAAAAACATTTCATTGAAAATGATTTCGGTCTTGCGAATTAGATCGACACTCGCGAGGTGGAGCATTACTGATACTTGTTTCCAGTAGAATTTATCACTAATGAAAAATTTTTTTCAGATCATGCATTCCGATTGCAAATTTTTGGCTATAGATTTATGTCTCCCAGGGTGCCACCCCTTTTCAATTATAAATGCTTATTCCCCCACCGTTGTGCAGAGTACACGTCACCTTGATAGGGCTGAGGCTGCACGTAGAAAATGAATTTCATTTGCAGGGAATTTTATTTCGTCTCGTGTGTCGTGGGGGCTAAAAATAGATTGGTGCGGTGGGTGACCATGGGAGTGGAGTATTGATAGTCACCTTTCATGCAGAACACAAGACAAGCCACGTTTGATAGACGTCCCTTCCTTTCAGTGCTAGATTGCACATCTTGTAGAGCTTGCATCAAGGTTTCCTCGTGGGTAACGGCATCCGGGTATTGCAGGCAACAATGATCATCTTCCTGCGTCATTCGAAATCATTTGCCCGATTGCATCTCATGAATACCAGGCACGCACATTTGTTATCCATATGAAATTTAGGACTTCCTTGCGTTCAGTCATTGCGAAATTCGCCAATGCCAATGATAAGCAAATCGCTTCATTCATTTGCTCGATTCTAGAGGATTCTCGGACGCAAGCTGAATTTGTCATCCCTTCGGCTAAAGGCACCGTTGTCGTTGGTGGAACTATGAGTGTACGCGGAACTATAAAAAAAAGGAAGGCTGATTGAAAAATTCTTGTGCATAGTCAGTGCCCGGCAAATTGCAAAATTATCAGTTTAACGCTGGTGTAATTATGCTTACTGTTAATCGAGCCAAAGATCAACGTGATTACGGTTACCTATCAAATTAAAAAATTAGGCCTGCTTTATTTCCATTTCTTCATGCTAGGAAGATGCTATCAACACCCTTAGCATTAAACTCAATCGTTTTGACTGCCGAGAATTGAGCGTCTCCCTAGAAGAAATTGCCAAAGGCTTAGAAAATTGATACAAGGCCTGGCTTCTGGCTATTCCTTCTATATTAGATCCTTCGGGTAGCTTTACTCCATTTTCCTTATCTTAGCTAAATCAGATTTCACTATGCTTGCCGAATAGAACCCCTGGCCCTGACGGTGTGACAAATGCACTGATCAAATATTATTACAGGAATCGGTTTACGTTCTTTAAGACCTGGTGCATTATTCAATTAAGTATGCTTGGATTCCGTTGAAATGGAAGCTTGCCGAAGTAATATTGATGCTTAAGAAAAAAGAAGGAACGTTTGTATTGGAGAACTTTAGGCCCATTGCACTAGCATCAAACGTTGTAAAATTCACTAGGAGCCTTCGTCACCTTCGTTTCATGAAATTTCTTCATATTTCTAATCATAGTCCCTGTCTGATTGATTTCAGGGTCCGGTGCTTCATGTGGCATGCCCACGTCGAAATAGAAAGCCGAATACAACTCACTCGACGTCATAAGCAATACGCTGCCTTAGTGACGCTCGATATCGCTAAAGCATACGACACTGTGGATCACACTGTAGAGATAAATTGGTTCCCATACTGTGGTGCTCCTGGGCATAGAGTAGCGTGGATTCAGTCATTCTTAGGAGAAAGAGAATTCTGTTCCTACAAAAGTGGCTTTTCTTCTTCGAACTACAAACAAACGAGAGGTGTACCGCAAGGCTGAGCCCTTGCCCCGGTGCTTTTTAATATTCTCATGAGCACACTACCTTGACATAAAGAAATAACCCCTTATGCTTATGCAGACGATATTGCGTTTCTCGCATCTGCAAACGACATCCACACGCTATACCAAAGAATGCAAACTTACCTTTGTGCTCTGGAGAGTTGTTAGATGGTAATCACTATATACTCAATGCCAGTAAATGTGCCATTCTCCTTTTTCCGATATATGACACAGTGCACACCTCACTGTCTTACCACCAAGTTATAGTACAAGTAGAATCTGTTAAATTTGAATTAGGAATGAGCAGCGCCAACTTCCTAATTCAAGTATGCACCACCTAGCCCAAATGAATGTTGTCCTGAACTAGAATCTGCTCAATACCCAGGAAATATTTTTAACGCAGCTCACAACTGGCACCTACACGCAGATCATGTGCCTGGAAAAGGTACCAGTGTAATTGGCATATAGCGTAGGCTGAGCAGTCGTCGGATAGGATTGCGAGGAAATACACTCCTAATGATATATCATAGGTACCTTCGCCCTGTATTAGAATTTGGTTGCGTGCTCTTCTCTGGAGCTCCAGCCTACATGTCCCGTCCTCTAATCCTCTTAGAAATAGAAGCATTACGTTTGTGTTTAGGTCTTCCTAAATTTGTTGCAAATTCTATTCCTTATCTAGAATCCCTTGTTCCTCCTCTTTCGTGCAGGTTCCAGCTTTTGTCAGTGCAGGTGTTCTTAAGGATTTATGAACCACCGCTGCCACATCCCCAAACAATCTATTTCACAACCTGCGTTGTTTTTCGGTGTCAAATGGCCGCGTCTACATATTCTGCATACTACATTCATGCAAAAATTACTTGACTCGTTGGTTGTGCGCATATGCGATATGTACTTCCTACTCCCGACAGAGGTCTTGCAATGGATATTCAATTCGATGACATTTTGCTAATAATGCAATATTACTTCCACATCGTATTCTAGACGGCATATTACAAGACCATCGGAAAAACATTCAAACATTGCAATTCCGAAATATGCTTCATAATCTTAAGGAAAGTCAGGTGTAGGAATATTTTCCCTGATTCATAGCCCTGGCGGCCACTACGGGACAGCGAGATGAAGATCTAATCACAATTATCACCGACTCACAAACAGCATGTAGAAATTATCAAAAGGGCCGCATTTCCAAACAAGCCCTCAGCATCCTCGAAAAACGAGACAATTTTCCAGAAGTGTACATTGTTTGGGCGCCGGGACACGAGTCCCTGGCGGGTAATGTAGCGGGTAATGTAGCGGCTAGTGCCGCTGCCCGAGATCACACTCTCCGGGCTATCCCACCAGGTTCACGAGCACCGGTAGACCAACAAGATAGCGTCCCGAAAAGATACGCCGATATCCTGAGCCACTACAGACTGGGTAGAATGATCTATCCACCGCCGCATCCCCAGCTGACAAGAGACGAGGCGGTGATCTTCCGAAGACTACAGACCGGCACATTCCCGCACGGCACCCTGCTACACGCCATGTATCCCACGAGCTACACTCACAAATGCGCCTTCTGCTCCACGCCCAATACCCTCTACCACATGGTATGGGAATGTCAAAAAAACCCATCGACACCGCCCATCACCGGACCAACCGTCGAGCAGTGGGAGGCACAGCTGACAAGCTCGACCCCTGAAGACCAGCATCGCCTGGTGAGCAGGGCCAAGCTATCAGCTCAGGCCCACGGCATCCTGGACTAGGGACGCCGCCCACCTCGGACGATTTTACCGTCGGCTCATTTCAACTAATAAAGTTTATTCCTCCTCCTCCTCCTCTTGAGTGAACATTTTCTCTTCGGCTGCCAGATTTCATGCCGATCTTTTTAGCTTGAATTCATGGCCCTAGTGGTGTCATTGCACAAATTAAGACGATCTATTACGTCCACTGTGATAATCACTTATTTGTTATCATTGTGCTCATCCTTACTGCCTCTCGTGATTCTAGCACGTTTCAATCATTGGTGCCTAGGTACTAGAGAAGCGTGCATTTGATTGGCGTGCCTAGCCCTAGTGGACTAAATATAAATCAAATATCTGACTCTCTAGCCAATGCATCAATAAGTGGCCCGATTCGTCCTTATTGCCCTTTGAACTACTCGTGTTACTGCTGCTAGATTTCGCATTAGTGTAATTATAGAGGCAGTATCAGCATCCGCAATTACCAACTCTGTGGATTACCTACGTTTCCTATAACTTTGGCACAGAGATTTTTGCCAAACATGGAAAGTTGAAGTGTCCATCACGAGGTCTGGTCTGGTCCGCTCACAATTATGCTAATTCTGTGGCGAAGCGGAGACAATAAACCATTTTTTGTTGTATTGCAAGCGGTTTTCTATAATAAGAGAACGACTACTTGAAATCAGACTTCGAAATTCGGGTTAAATTTATCCGTGCCTGTGATCCAATTTAGGAGCCTCCATTATTGGCTTGTCAAAGAAATCTTTGCTTGGGATTCCAAAATTACAACATTGAATCCAATAGATTACCATCTTAGACTCATTCTTTTCCATCCCCACCATAGCTCTCTCTTATATCTCAGCTATTAATGAATTTTTATTTTTTTCCCTATTTTCATACCTGGATTTCTTCTGATAATTTTCTTTCTCCACACACGAAACGTTTACTGTTTAAACTCCAATGTTCAAATTTTAACTCCGTTGATATTTAACACACCTAATTTAACCGCCTGATCCATGGCCAAACCCCCACTGTGGTTATGTGCCACGGCCGCTTAGGACAGCAACAATAACAACGAGGAAAAGCTAGGCTCTACATCACTCCCGCCCAAGTGAACGTCTTTATCTGGCATCGTATACGAAAGCTGAATCGAACGCTGTTTCACCAGGGTTCTTACGTTTCGAAATCCACGACCAGGCTTCCAAGCAATCTTCTTGTGCCGTATCTGAAAGGGGATTGGCCACACTTTAACTGAGTGTAGTTCTCAGTTTATTATATAGGTTGTTTTTTTTTGCCAGGGACCATAAAGTTTCAACAGTAAACGTTTCTTGTGTGGTGAAAGAAACTTATCAGTAGAAATCCAGGTATGAAAATAGCGAAAAAATAAAAATTTTTCTAGCCGGCCAGAGCTCGCCCTGGTCGGCTAGACGTCCCACTGAGCCGGTGCCTCTGAAGTGTTTTCTTCGCAACCGAGTCAACACTTTGCCCGTGGCGATCGATCCCACAGGTTGGGAATTCATTCGGTTGACCGCATCAGATATTTTCCAGTCGGAGCTGCGTGGCATAACCGAACACTTCACTGACTTTCACTGAACACTTCACCTCCATCGGAGGTGACGCGTTTAGGTAAGAATGGCATTCTGTATAAGTCATCAAATCTTCAGTGCCTACACGATTTGCTTGACTGCAACGAGATTCGCTAGCTTCGTGGTTCGTGCTTTCTGAATCTCCATCTCGCATGCGCGAAGGGCAATGTTCGGTGGGTCCCCACCTATAGGCCTTCTTGGATATGCTCACTCTAGCTGGTGTTGTTTCAGTTTAGAGATGCACTAGGTCAGTAGGTGACGACCCATTTCCAACTGAGAGCGTTATCGGCCTGTTCGACGTTTTAACGCAACCATCTGAAGTGAAGGCTTGGCCGTGCATGTTCTGCGTGGGGGCCTTGACTCCTAATCCAATTCAGTGCCGAAACTGCCGGAGATTTGGGCACAGTGCCAATGCCTGCAGATCTTCAATGAGATCCTGTCATTGCGGTGGCTCTCACTCCACCTCAGTCTGCGATGTAGACGCTCCGAGGTGTTGCTTGTGCGATAGGTCACATGGTGCTATGGATGCTCCCTGCCCCGCGCGAGGCCAAGAAATGCAGCTGCTTAAGATGGCGGAGAAATGTCATTGTTCACGCGCAAAAACGACAGCCGCGATTAAGGTACGTGAAGTCGGTTACGCAGCCGCTGCATCCCGTCACCCCGCCTCAGTAGAAGCCACAGTTCCGGCACCAGTAGCCGCAGCTATTGACAAGACAATCTCATTAGTTATGGAGCGGCTTTTTAACACCTTTTCCGAAGGTATAACCGAGATTATGACTGCCAAATTCAATTGCCTCCTCCAATCGCACTTCTCTCCTGCAGCCCCCACCCCTTCAGCTACTATTACTGCGCAACATTCAAACGAAAGAAACTGTGGTAATCAGGCACAAGTTTCGCCTGATAGCTCTGTGTGGTCGCCACTATCAGCATCTGCGGGTCCTAGCCATTTATTTGGGCACATGGGGCTTGGGACAGTAACTGGTCTATTCATTGCAGAGATCCATAGGAGGTCGCTATCGCACGAGTTTGTTTTAGGTCCTTGGCCTAATTCAAACAGCGGAGCCCTGATAACAAGTGCCACTGTAGCTTTTCTCCAAGCCACTGGGCTTGACGCACAGCTTTAGGGATGCTACAACTCTGTGAAGATGTATATACGCATCTCTTCCTTATACGATCATCATAACTCATCTGCCCCTTCCCTCCCCGTCCCTTTTCCGCAGTGTAGAGTAGCAGGCCAGAGCAGGTTATTGCTGAAGCCGACCTGTCTGCGTTTCTGTAAATAAATTTATCTCTCTCTCTCTAGCATCGCCATAGCTTGATTAAAATTGTTTTAATGGAATCGCCACTCTATATCCTCCAGTTACGTCGACCTTCTTTATAGTTCACAAACTAATTCCATATGGTATTTTACTTCAAGGATGTTGGCTTTCTTCATATCAAAGATTTACTATAACTTCACTTTTGAACATTTCGTTTACATCAGCCAGGTAGAGACGGTAGGCTGCTAGTTAGTCTCATCCGAAATGTAGAATAAATACCTGTCACTTTTAAACATGTGTCTAGAGATTGCGAAATGTTAAAGTTAGATTTCTTACTGCCTGGTTGTGCTGCCTTTACAACGGCTAATGCGTATTTCCCTAGCGGACTCAAGTGCACTGATCCGTGGAATCCACTGTGTCGAAACTGTTCTAATGCAATGATCCTGACAGGAGACTTTAATTCTCATCGTACTTCTTGGGGTCTTAAAACGGATCCTTGTGGAAAGAGTTCTTGGTATTTGGATGCAGGACCACAATTTTCAACGTAATAATTCAGGTAGAATTACCTTTCTACGTGGGAGCTTCTCCTGTTCATTAGACCTGAATTTCTCTTCTGCTCATATGTCTATTTCACATTGGGACACCTTTGACAATGAGACAAGTAGTGATAACTTACGCATTACTTTTGAAATTTTGCTTTCACGTCAGGCTCCTATTGTATGGCAAAGACGGGTCATTAAACTTATAAATCTACTATAAATGCAGATTTATCAGCGCTGACCACTTGTGATGAGCACCGGAAAGCTGACTCAATGGTATCGCTTTTAAATTCTGCTGTTCAGCCAGTTGAGTTTGCGGTTATGTCTGGCAGCTCGCCGTCAATATCATCTAGGTGGAATGAAGCTTGCACCAGGGATTTGAGACGAAGAAAAGCAGCGCCAAAAGTCTCCAACATAATCATTCACCGAAACATTCTATGGACTATAAATTCTATGCAGCTGTGTTCAAAAGAGCTGTGGCGATAACTAAAGACGAACAAAAAATACGCTATATTAAACTTTGTCGAAAGCAGAAATAACATCGGCACTTTTTAGGTTTTTATGAAACAAAAAATCTGTTCAACAGTCCGTATGGTCCCATTCTGCTATTTTATCCACCAAAGAAGTGCGGATTCGCTAAATGAGATTGTGAAAGGGCTCGAAGCACACTTTTCTTCACTTTCTCACAGGCATACTAGGTTTAAAAGTTCGGCATCTGAGTTTGTAAAAGTTTCCATGTCTGAATTATCCGGTGTCATCTTAACTACACAATAATCGGCTCCTGGACCAGACGGTATCATAATTGCTATGATTAAATTATTTTTAAGTCTTTCCGAAATGAACTCTAGAATATTGTTAACATTACACTGCAGTCTACATGGATCACGACCTCTTGGAAAATTGCAAAAGTCGTGCTATCACTTAAATATCAAATCCTCGGATATATCTTGGACAACATTAGGCCAATTGTGCTTACTTTGAATATAGTCAAAAGTGCAGAAAAAGTAATGCATGTCTGACTCAATGACTTGAGTTCTTCTCAGCGCATTCTGAGCTGGAGACAAGAATTTAGGCCTCAATGTTCCATATGGTCAGCTCACGTTGAGTTAGATAGCCACAGTCGACTTGTAGTACTATCAGGAGATTTGTCAGCATTGGTAACATTTAGATATTGCAAAATCATATAAGAGTAGTGAGCATGGAATTTTTATTTCTAGACCATTAAGATGTGCTGTTCCAGACTAGTTAGTGGCCCGGATACAAAAGTTCCTTTCTTATAGTGAATATTTTTGTCTCCAGGATGGGGCGACATCGACAACCTACAAAAAGACGAGAGGAATACCACAGGGATCAGTTGCTTCACCAGTTTTGTTTTATACTTTGTTATCCGCTGCCCCAGTTCTTCAGGATGTACAACTCTCTCTATGCTGATGACGTTGCATGTTTCTCCTGATCGCGGAATATCAATATGTTATACCAAATTTTGCAATCATATTTGAAGGAACTAAGGTCCTGGCTGGACGGACTAATTTTCGCTTAACGTCATGAAATGCCTGTTATTGTGTTTCCATTGTGAAATCCCTTTTTTTTCTTCATTACCGAAATGAACCGACACAACACGTTGCAGCCTTGAAGTATTTAGGAATAAGTTATGATGGTAAGCTAAACTGTTAGGAGCAAATCGAATATTGTTCTAGAAAAGTGGATACATGAAAAGCCATTGGTATGTTGTGCCACGGACGTACCTGCCACGTACTGAAGTCGCAGCACCCCGCCTGCGCGCCTTATTTCATTTGTAGTATACCACGCAAAGATGAGCGAAAGTTTTAACAGATCAGCAGATTAAATGACACAAGCATCGGCATGTGGTCCCGTATTTCAATTCCTTCCTTCGTTGTATTTCGTCATATGGTTAGATTACAAAGAGAAATGATGCCTTTGGATTTCATTCCAATACCAGTATGGACATTCCAGGCAAACTGTTGGTCTCGTCACCGTCAGACATATTTTCTGTATAAAGACGAAGTGCGATGAGATTATATCGCGCTCCGCACGCCGCGGGCTGTGGGTGCAAGAGAAAGTGTGTTAGGGTAAGCCGAGAAGAATGGTGTAAGGTCCATCGATAAAAAGTTTCACACTAGTGTCATTCTCTCATTTAGCCGCCATCCTTCTCATCATCGCGCTCTCCCACCATCACCACGGCGTGATTAGCTCATTGCGGTGACATGGCTACTTCAATTGATCGTAGTAATCACTGGCGTCCCCAAAAGGTCCGAGTGGTTTTTCACATAGTATGGTTTACGCCAACATACGCATAACTAAGGATATTACTGCAAGCAATACACTTAAAAAACGAGTAGAGACAATAAAGGCAGTTCGACACAAACTAGACGCTTTTTGGTTTTTCGCGTGTGTTCAGATCTTTGGAAGCTTTTGGAGACGCTAGCGGCATTTGATGTATGATGAGGATTAGAAGAGAAGGGGAGCGGCAAAGATAGAAGTGTGCTACTTTTAAACTGATCTAATGACCTCAGATTGGGTGCTTGATGCGCAGCTTCTTCCCGGGCACCCAGTGTTGCAGGCCACTTCATCAAGGGAGTTCTACGGAAGGGGGGTTGGGATGAGGGAGCGCAGCGCTCGTAAACGTGATGTAGCGTGCGTTAAGGGTTGAGGGTACAGTTAAGTGAGTGTCGACTCCTCCTCTAGTCGGGCCGTTGCTTCGCATATCTCTAGGCGCTGGGGTGCGCAAAGTGCAAACATAGTTCACGGCTGGCGGATTCGTGCGTGCTGCGTTCTCGCGCGCTTAGCGTTCGACGTCGCGTAATCTCAGTATTTAGGGGTGCAGTGAAGCGAGAGGTAGCACGAAGCGTTTGCGCTCCGCTGCCGGCGCTCATGATGACGCCAGCATTCTTAGAGGCACTTTTCGTGGTGATCTAGTGAGACATGTTAATGTTTGCCTGTATTCGCCTGACATCGTGCTTGTTAATTTATTCGGAAGCGAATGTTTTCTGCAGTTTATATGGCTGATAGAACTACGAGGCATACTTCAAGTTAATGTCGAATGCTTTGCTGTGGCTATCGGTACTTCGGATTTCGAACATAATTGTAAATGTTTGTCCAGTTTCTAATAAACTACCGTATTGATTTGAGTAAAGGTTTACCTTTCCTTTTGCTTTAGAAAATGTTGCCTGAAAATGAGCTATTGCCTTATATTTGCGACCAAACCTATATCCTTGAATAGAGCTGTAGAGGTCGCCACAGTTCAGTCCCTTTTGTTAGGGTGCCACCAGAATGTGCACCCCCTGGGCTTTGTGTGCGCTTATATAAGTTCGGGCCCAATAAAGAGAGGGTGATACGTTTCGTCTCATTGAGCGGAGTTTACGTGTCGGTCGGTATCTGGGTGCCCTTGCCCCTGGGGCACTAATCACGTGAAATAGTGTCAGAAGTGAACGGATAACGCCCCCCTGCCTTTTCGCGGACCACTATAAAAACAGGCACAGAGATGTCCCTCGAGAGCGGCGAGCCGCCGAAACTCTAGGCGTCTACTCCCAGCCACCGGCACAATTGGGCTTCGCGAACCCGCAAACATGGGCGACATGGCTCAGCCGCTACGAAGACTACGCAGCTGTTTCAGGACTGATACAAGCGTCGGAAGACATGCAGGTACGCTCGCTACTGTACTGCATGGGCCCGGAGGCCCACCTGCTTTTCGATATATACTCGCTCGACGCCCAGTCGCTTCCTTCATACCAAGCCGGTGCCACCCGCTTCACTGAGCACTTCGTGCACCCGGCAAATGAGGTTTACAAGTCGTCGCGGTCCTACGGACGTGTTCAGCCACCCGACGAAAGCGTTGGCACCTACTACGCAGAATCGCGCAGGATGTTTAAGCGTTGTAACTATCCGTCAGCTGTTGTCGAGGAAAGGCTCATACGCGACCGGTTCGTCGTCGGCCTCCACGACTCCCGTCTCTCGGACCAGCTGTGCCGAAACGCGATGTTGACACTGAAGTACCCTTGGACACAGGTGGATGAATCCGAAGACGTTGACAAGGAAAAGGACTTGCCGCAGAACCGCACTGAGCACTCCAGGGAGCTCAACCTTGACGCCACAGAAGCTAACAAGTGCCTTTCTCGTCGTCGCTCCGAAGCTAAGCCTCGTTTGCCGCAGCCGCCAGCAAAGCGCTCACGTGAGCTGTCCACATGTGAATTCTGCGCCCGCGCGCCTCATCGACGTTCGGACTGCCCGGCCCGATGCTCCACACGCAACTTCTGCAAAAAAGGTCACTTTGCCGAAGTATGCCGCTCGCGGAAGTTCAAGGAGAAGAAGCTCAGCTCCATTCCCCTCCACGCCCTAGGCAAGTTTCGTCGACATCACCGCTGACGACTATACATTGCAGTTCCAGGTCCATTCCGGAGCCGTAGTATATGCCATTTCCTTTGACTTTCTTACGTTGCCTGCCAAACTCCACCAAGTCGACACTCTGTTCACTGGGCCAGGAGGACAGTCACTGCGCGTGCTGTGCTCGTATCTGGCACGACTTCGGTACCAAGGGAAAACAAGCCATCAGTGCCTCTACTTGATCCATCCTCACTGTCTCTCTTCTGGGACTGCTAGCACTCCAAGCACTCCAAGTAGTTCGATTTCTCGAATCACTCAAGACTCCAAAAACAACGCTGCACCCCAACCTCTTCAATGGATTAGGCAATCTCAAGTACGAGTACGACACCCGGTTGAAACCTGATGCCGTTCCTTTCTCCCTAAGCATTCCTAGCAGAATCCCCATCCCGCTGCTCTGGATCGTCAGCTGCGAGCTCGACAAATTGGAGAGCGCAGGCATGATCCACAGGGCCGACTAGCCAACACCATGGTGCTTCGGTCTCGTCGTCGTCTGGAAATGCGATGATTCCCGCCTGCTATGCGTCTACTTGAGTCAACTGAACTAGATCGTCCTCCAGGAGCGACATATTCTACCAACTGTCGAGCGAGTCCATGGCCTCCTCGGCGATGCAATATTTTTTTCGAAGCTGCATGCGATCGCAAGCTTCCACCAGGTGAGGCTATCTAAGGATTCCCAAGAGCTTACGACGTTCATTACCCATATGGCCGATAACTGCTTTTGGCGGCTCCTCTTTGGCATCACCTCCGCACCAGAGCACTTCCAAAGACAGATAGCAAGAATACTGGAGGGCCAACAAGGAGTCGCCATTGTGATAGACGATATTCTGGCTTTTGAACACACCCGCCAGGAGCATGAAGTCAGACTCAGCCAGTTGCTTTCTTGCCTTGCTAAAGCAGGTATCATATTGAACTAGGACAAGTGTCATTTTCGTGTACCCTAGGTCTCCTCCCTCGGAGTCGTCGTCTAAGCAAAGGACATCAGGCCAGATTTAGGCAAGGTCAAAGCATACAAATCCATGGAAGCTCCGACGGACATCGCCGGCATTAGTAGACTACTCGGAATGGTCAATCATCTTGCCAGATTCTTGCTACACATCTCGGACGTCACAGCGCCCATCACAGCCTTACTGAACAAGTCTGCGAGATGGGTGTGGCAGCATGAACAAAAGGCAGCATTCGAGAAAAACAAGGAACTCGACGTCAGACAGGTGCATGGGAAAGTACCACCCGTAGTATGCCACTACAGCGTCTGCAGACGCAAGCTCATTCGGACTCAGCGCAGTTTTGCTACAGACGCAACCCTCTGAACGCCGCCGCCCAGTCGCGTTCGCTTCGAGATCAATGACCGAGACCGAGCAGCGTTACATCCAGAGTGAAAAAGAAGCTTTGGCAATGACGTGGGCTATCCAAAGGTTCGACGAGTTTGTCCGTGGCATGACCTTCGACGTCGAGAGTGACCACCTGCCACTCGTTACACTTCTGGGTAAGATGGAACTCTACATGTTACCGCGTCTATTCCGAGACTACGGCTGAAGTCCATTCGATACCAGTTCCGTATGCTACACGTTCCAGGAAAGCTGCTCACCACGGCCGATACTTTGTCGCGCATCACACACAAGGCACCCACTCCCCTAGACACTATCGAAGTTTCTGCAGCACAGGTAGTAGGCCGCACACGTCCGGAGTCTTGCCACTCGGCCCTAGAAACGTTCAACAGGCACAGGAGTCTGATGGCGAGTGCAAGGCGCTCGCCTCCTACTACCGGCACGGTTACCCACAAAGTCCCAGATACCACTGCATCTCTCAAAGTACACATCTGTGGCAGACGAGCTCTCTTTCTACGACGGTGTTGAGCTGAAAATCGTCCCTTCGGCCAGTGGTCTTGACGCTGCTGCACAAAAGCCTTAGTTCAGGGGTCCGTTTGGTGGCCCAGCGTCTCGACAGACATCGCGCCTCTTGTCACCAACTGCGAACAGTGCGTTTCCACCCGCGTAAACATTGCAGAGCCTCTGGTCTCCTCGGCTCTACCTAGACGTCACTGAGAATTCCTCTGAATGGACTTGTGCCAGCTCAACGGCCAGACGTTCATCCTGGGGGTGGACTATTACTCAAGCTTTCCTGAGGTGGGGACCCTGAGGAGCACGACAACTCAGGCAGTCATCAACGCTCTCAAAACCATCTTTGCCTGCCATGGAATCCCGCGAGAAATCAAGACAGACAGTGGCCCACCGTGCTTGTCGCAAGAGTTCGCGGCGTTTGCAGCGTCGTGCGGCTTTAACCATGTGACCAGAAGCCCATACTACGCTTAATCGAACGAAGAGGCGGAGAGGATGGTACGTACAATCAAGGGCCTGTTTCGCTAGTCAAAGAATCGTCATCTGCCTCTGCTCGGCTATCGGTATACTCCAGGCGTTGACGGCTTTAGTTAAGCCCAGCTGTTGATGGGATGTCAACGCAGAACCAGAGTCCCACAGCAAGACATCAAGCTACGTCCCAACTGGCCGCCAACGAAAGATGTCGTCGCCAATCATGTGGCTTTCAAGCAAAAGCAGGCCGACAACTACATTAGGCATCATGAAGCTCGAGACCTACCGCCACACCAAACCGGGCTGTCTATCAACCAGGAAACCCGGGAATTCTAAGGAATTTTGAGCAGTCCGGAAAAATTCAGGGAAAACTCAGGGAATTTGTACCTCTATCAGGTCGAAAGTCGCGGTAATTCTGGCTTGAGTAACAGACAGGAATCGCAATGAATCGTCCTTTACGCCCTGTCATCGGCTGGCGGAGTGGCCAGTGTACAGTCAACGACCGACCTTCAGCATTCCTGATAATTTGGACGACTTCGCGGCGCCACCACGTACCCCATGGAGTCAATGTATCAGAACGTCTGAAATTAGGGACGCCAGAACTCTTCGCCGTCCGATTTTGCGGACTTTCTGTCGTGACCCCAGGGTCCGAAATGACATTAATCAAAGCCACCACCGCTGCCACCACGTCGCCGTCTCGAACTGCCGCTCTCACACGCAGATCCGCTGGCAACCGCAGCCGCTAACTAGTGCTGCAGCGCTAGGCCTAGCTGCTTCGACATTCGCTATGAAGCTCCTTGACGTTGGGTGCCATGTTTTTTATTGCAAGAATTTGCTGGTGCAAGCAACGGCCCGGACTCCACCTTTTTGGTCCTCGCGATTGGAAAGCCCGGTGCGTGCATAATGCCGGTTCCCGATATTCAGTTTTGCCTCTGTACAGAAATGTTACTTGGTGAAGCAGGCAAAAAAGTATTGCAGTTAAGCATAACAAGCGTGGGAAGGGGCCATTGCCACCGGACACAGTGTGCATTCCTTAATTATACACGCGTGCACCCGGTATTTCCTGTCATGGTACGAGCAACGATATGCCTAGTACGTGTACCGACAGGCCATCAGAGCGTTTTCGAATGTGCCTGTGGCGGTTCGAGCCCCTAAGTGCTGTAAATGACATGCATATCTTTTTTCCATCTGCCCAATTTTTCGGACGTTTTCGCGGCCCCTAGGGAGTTCGAAAAACTGGACGTGGATTGTGCAACTGACCAACAAGAGGCTTCACTGACGAACGAGTGGCGGAAAGAGGACAAGGAGAGCAAGGACCTACGCATTGAGCAATGAACGGGAAAGGAAGCGTGCTGCCGGCGTTTTGAAAGAGCTTGAGCTTAAAAAAGAGTCTTGGCAGATGCCGAGATGCAAATGTCCCTCATCCAAACCGAAATAAACGATTTAAAGCAGTGAAACACAAAACTGAGGAATTTTGCGCGGGCTGAGAGTATGTCAGGACAGTTAAGGTTGACTTACGAGCTCTTGAGACAGAATCTCAATTTTCACAAATTTTGGCACTCATACCACTGAGCTTGATATCACTTGATAGAAATAGCTCATATTGGAAAATATTTGCTTCTGTATGCATCCTTTTATGCGAAGCATATTAACGTAGGTTTCGGGCCTTCGCGCGACGCCCGGCGGTGGCCACCATTGACCCTGAAGTGGGTTCACGTGACATGACGTCACGTGATGACGTCACACAGGCTGCAGATGGGGCCTCATATCGCGCCGTCGGTCGCCTCCCGGCGGTGGCCACCATTGACCTTCAAGTGACCTTCAAGTAGGTCACGTGACATGACGTCACGTGATGACGTCACATCGGCTGCAGATGGGGCCTCATATCGCGCCGTCGGTCGCCTCCCGGTGGTGGCCACCATTGACTCTGAAGTGAGATCACATGATGTGACGTCACGTGATGACGTCACACCGGCTGCAGATGGGGCCTCATATCGCGCCGTCGGACGTCGCCCGGCGGAGGCCTCCACGCTTCGGTTCGCGCCGTCGCGCGCGACGCGGCGGCGGCGCCACCATCGCTGCATCACGTGATATGTGATGTCACGCCAGGGATGAAGTGGAGCGCGCCCGCCGTCGCGTCAGTCTCTGTGCCCGCAACCGCGCCAGCGTCTTTGCGCCGGGCGTGTATGCGGTCAAGATGCCTCCAAACGCTAAGGATACGCTAAGGTTAAGCCCAGTGGATGCTTCACATCCACTGGGCTTAACCTTGATAAGCCTCCAATTTTTTTTATTCGTATTTGGGAATATCTGACTCCATTTGCTATTTTTTTCGAAGACCATTTATTCGCTGTGCATTTTACTAACCCCTGCTTTCTATTCTCTTTTTGAATAACATAAACACTACCCCTTGGTATTCAAATTTGGTTAAGTCGTTCTTTTTTAAATTTTTTTCATATGCGCACTTGAGAGTGACGACATCGGGCGATATGGCTTCAGCCTGTCTTGACACAAAACATAGTTCTGCATCAATCAGAGAATTTCGCAAAGGCACTGAGGGAAAACCTGGAAAACTCAGGGAATGTGGAAATGTCACCTTGGTAGACACCCAGCTCCAAACAGGTAAGCGTGTCTTGGTGCGACCTGGTCAAGTGCAGGCTACGGTCCTCCGTGCGGGGCAAAGGCCAAGAAGCTACGTGGTTGAAACGGAGCAAAGTGGCACCCTAGATCGCAATCGGCGTCACCTATTGCCTTTTGCGCCTACTGCCACCGGCGAAGAACCACCGCCACCGCAGCAAGTTCACCGTCAGGAACCTCAGCCTGCCAACTTCGCGGGATCAACGGTCTCCCTCGGATAGTCATTGCAACAGTCACCTGCAGTCAGGGACCGCAGTGATGGTGTGATACGAACACGTTATGGTCGGCCTGTTGTTCCGCCGCGCCATTTGGACTTGTGAAACTTTTGATGCGTTTGGCTTCTTCAGTTCCTCCCATCTGACCATCAAGGCTTTAAGGGGCGAGATGGAGGGGTCGTTCAATTCAGTCCTTTTTGTTAGGCTGCCACCAGAGTATGGCGCCCTCTGTAACTTGTGTGTGCTCATATATGTCCGGGGCCAATAAAATTGAGGTGATGCTTTTCGTCTGAGGGAGCGGCATGTACGTGTCGGTCCGGCTCTGCGTGCCCCTGCTTCCGTGGCACTAACCACGCGACAATAGCAAGTAGGAATACCGAGACAACGGAGTTCCATATTGGCTGAGTCCAAGAGGCACGTGATCGAATCCCATTCAAGCCGGTCGCATTTCAATTCGGCTGAAATGCAAGAACGCCCTGGTACCTTGCATTGGGTGCACGATAAAGAATCCCAGGTAGTAAATATTAATCAGGAGTCCCCCAACTTCGGCTTGCCACATAACAATATGGTGGTTCAAACTTGCCTTACGCCCACCGCAAGGCAAGTCTGAAGATTATGAGCACTGACTTTACAAATGATGTATATCCCAATCACTAGACGGCACTGAGGAAGACGCCTTTTTGGGTGCTGATGACTCCTCAAAAAGATTTGTCGAGGACGACGTCTCTATCACTTCCGATGAGGATGCAGCTTGCGGCACCGACAAGCGAGATTTAGTACAGGAGCTAACGGTAAATGAAGATGTTTCAGGTTCAAAGGTTCTCGTTTTTCTAATGAAGAAGTCTTGACAGACCTACGTATATTCTGAATATACTTTTTTTATTTCTCGCCAAGTTCAATATTTAGGGAGGGACCTATATTCCACTAAATACGCCACATAATATTTAAGCACCTCTTAACACTACCTAAATTGAACACTTCCCCAGACAAAGAGTTTAAGTTACCGTAATTAGGTAGCGCTGTTGCATAAAGTCTTTTATTTTCACTTAGACAGGGGTGGTCTAGCGCCATCATTACTTTAATCTTTTGGCGGAGAACATCATTTCACTAAGTCTTCTTTTTTTTAGTTTGATTGTCGATGAATTTTTACTCTAGTAAAATTACCTTTTGACGTCGTGAGGTCACTCAAGTGCAACTTTCTGGCCAGGTGGATGCCGAGGACAAAACTAATACATCACAAGGAAGAAACAGGCTTTCTGAGTTAGACTGCTTAGCGGAATGAAAAGCAAGGTTCAAGGGGGGAGGGGGGGGCAATGCCTGCTACAGTGGCGTGAGCACAGGGCTGGTGGCACTGCTGTGCAGCAGCTTTGTTGTCGTTGAATTTTAGAGCTTCTTGAAAATTAATTGACGTTACCGTTAAGAGCGAAAATCACGTAGGTTTAACGCTGCTCACGAGCTTTAAAAATTAATTACGTTTGATAGCGTAATACACCGACGCAATCAACCAAATATTCGCGCTAAAGATGCCGGGGCTGAATTTATTTTTTAATTGTGGGGTTTTAAGTGTCAAAACCACTTTCTGATTATGAGGCGCGCCGTAGTGGAGGACTCCGGAAATTGCGACCACCTGGGGCTCTTTAACGTGCACCTAAATCTAAGTACACGGGTGGTTTTCGCATTTTGCCTCCATCGAAATGCGGACGCCGTGGCCGAGATTTGATCCCGCCACTTCGTGCATAGCAGCTCAACACCATAGCCACTGGGGCCGAATTTGCAAAAGTTTTGTTTGTAAGCCATCTTTCTCGTTGGCCGACGGCCTTTGCTCATAACATGTCCAGCATTAGAATTGCTAGGCTTTGCTCTTACGAACAATTTTAGCGTGTTATAGCTCATTTGAACTAGTTGGCACGTATCTGGACACGTCACTCAGCTTTAAAGGGAGACTAAAGAGAAATATTAAGTCGAGTTAAAGGGATGGAGGAGTGTTCCAAAATCTTTAAGGCTTTGATAATATCGCGAACAGGGCCTTAACAATCGAGGAAATGAGGGAAATACCGGACATGATCAGAGACTCTTCCGGGACATTCAAGTTCTTGCACGATGACGAAAGCACTCCTAAGTTAAATTCTGCCACAAGTACTCAAACAATCGTTGCCAAACCATCCTTGTATTGTATTATAAGACGAAATAAAATGCTACTTGCCCAGTTCTGTTTTATTTTATGACAGAGCAACTAATTGAAATTACCCGCCACAACGGCGCGGGCAGTCGAAAGGTTTCATATTCGCTTGACTCCGCGCCGCCCAGGCTTTCGCGTTTCAGTAGTTTTGTTAGCGCGTAGTGCAGCGCTGGTCTTGCTGGCTCGCAAACTCGCACAAACTGCCAGTAGCACAGAATTCAACCTCCATAAGATGATGCGGGATGCCCGAACGGTATACGCCAATTGACCAAAAAGCAGCTCTAGCGACGTAGCCACAGCTCTCTCTTGGCCCGGTGCCGCCTTCTGTAGGGCGCCGTCTTACTCGCCGACGGCAGCAAAGGGTGGTGATGGTGCATGACACGTCACTACTCCCCCGGTTGGGAAGCGGGGGATTTGAATTTCGAAAAAGGTATTCGCGCCCTTCAGGTGCAAATTTCTCGTAAACCAACTTTTCTTGGCGTGAAATACGCGCTGCCGGGTTTCAGGAATGGTATTAAAGTAGTCCACGTAGACATAGTATTTGCCTTTAGCGTCCCTTTAATGGAGCACGCGAGCCATATTCCTAACCTTATATTGTCACGTGGCAGCGATGGTGACGGAAGCAGCAAAACTCTGACCAACGAAACTAGCGTTTTATTGGGCGAACCTGTACCCTCAAAAACTGCCTAAACTCCAAAAACAACGACAGCTGCCAACACATTCGGCGATCGTCGAAAATCTTATCTGCCTGTCAAGCGTGTCGGCCTTTATGCATAAGCCATCGAAGGTTCCAGAGTAATTAGTGGTGCCCGCGTGTCTTGCAGAAAGTTCTACACAAACCATGTTGACGTGCAATGAGACTACAGAAGCTTCGGTGACGACAGAACCATTGACAAGATCCGGCAAACTTCCGATATATACATGAGCGTCCCGCGCTGAGCGATAACATTTGCTAGACGGTGAAAAGCGCTCCCCCGACACAAGTACGCGGATGAATCAATGCCCCCTTCTCAAAAAGCATCGTCCCGATGCTACACGCAGCAGAATGCAATACAAGAGGATGCTTATAAATAAAACTGACAAAACAATAAATATACAAATTCCAAAGTAACACAGTCCAAAACAGAAACTCCAAATTTCTCCTATGCGAACTCCCAAAGTTCGTTAGTGTGTGTAAACGGATTAAGCAACGCAACGTGAACTATTTCAGGTCGTGAGCGGCGCCGCTGTGATGCCGAGGTACCGTATAGCACGACCTCATATTTGTGTGCGCCAACGCTTCGCGTGAACCTGTGGGGTCCAAAATTGCGGCGTAAGAGCTTTTCTCTAAGTCTTCGTAACCGTATTGGGTCCACACTCAAACATGGTGGCCGCGCTGGAACTCGATGCAGCGTCGTCGAAGTTTGTACTGTCGGCTGTCGTTCCTCAGATGGTTCTTGATCCGCAGGCGGTGGAGCTTTCCAGCTTCTGCGATTGCTGGAGATAGGCGACCACGCCAACATTCTCTTCGTCGGTGACGTGCAACAGCATGGCATCGAGAGTCGTCGTCTGGTTCCTGCCGTAAACCAGCTTGAACGGCATGATCTGTTTTGTTTCTTGCACCACCATTTTTTAAGCGAAGGTTCCATACGGGAGGACGGCATCCCAGGATTTCTGCTCGACTTGGACGTATGTACATTGCTAGCATGAATGCGAGGTTCTTATTCAGGTGCTCTGTAAGACCATTGTGGTAGGCAGTTGTCCTCCTGTAATTTGTCTGGTTGTGTTGCTAGCATTGCTTGGGGGAGCTGCTCTGTAAAGGTCGCTCCTCTGTCGGTGATGAGGTCTTCTGGGGCGCCATGTCTCAGGAGGATGTTCTCGACGAATAATTTCGCCATTTCGGCTGCGCTACCTTTCGGCAGAGGTTTTGTTACACCGAACTGGGTGAGGCAGTCAGTCGCCTCGACGATCCACTTATTTCCGGATGGTCGGAAAGCAGGCTCGATCCACTGTAGTAATGCCGCTGCCCTTGTCGTTGGTGTCTTGCGTCACTGAGAGTCTCGGCATGTCTTGACATAACGGGTGACGTCGGCGGTCACGCGCGGCCAGCAATAGCTTTTCTGTATCCTTGATAGCACCTGGGAGAAATCGAGGTGACCACCGGGCTGATCGTCATGTAGGGCGTGCAGTACTTCTGCACGCAGCCCTGAAAGAACAACAAAAAGGTAGTTAGCGCGGACTTGTGAGAAGTTCTTGTTCACGAGTAGGTTGTTTTGAGATGAAAACGATGACATTCGTCGTTTAAATGCCCTAAGAACAACGTCGGCGTTTCCTTCCAAGTACTCTACGACGATTTTTAGCTCACGGTCGGCACGTTGCTGTTCGTCCAAATTTTCCACGCTCATTATTCCAAGGAAGGCGTTGTCATCCTCATCATCTTGCGGTGGCGGGTCCACGGGAGCGTGAGAGAGGCAGTTGGTACCAGACTGTTTTCTTCCTGACTGGTATATTACTGTGATATTATACTCTTGCAGTCTTAAGCTCCACCGCACAAGGCTTCTGTAAGGGTCCTTTAAAGGCGCCAGCCAATGCCACCCGTGATGGTCGCTGACGACTTTCAAAGGCCTGCCATATAGGTAAAGGCGGAAGCTTGCTCTAGCCCTAATGATGGCGACGCATTCCTTTTCGGTCGTAGAATATTTGCCTTCCGCTTTGGACAGCGACCGGCTAGCGTAAGCTATCATTCGTTTAAGTCCGTCTTTTCTCCGGACTAGGACGGCACCGCGAGCTAGGCTTCTCGCGTCAGTGCGGAATTACGCATCGTCCTCGTCGGAGTGCGGTGGCGAAAGTATCGGTGGCGAAAGCATGCGTTGTTTAAATTATTGAAATGCATCGGCCTGTGGCATTTCTTCCTTGAACTCGACATTACATTTAGTTAGAAATGTCAATGCTTTTGCAACGTTTGAAAAGTCGCTTACAAAGCGCCCGTAGTTGGCACACATGCCAAGGAATCTATGCACTACCTTCTTGTCGATAGGCTACTCGAACTTTGCAATGGCATCTGTCTTTTGCGAGTTGGGGCGGACTCCAGATTTGCTGATGATGTGACCCAGGAACAGAAGCTCATAGTAAGCGAAGCAGCACTTTTCCGGCGTCAGAGTGAGCCCTGATGACTTGATGGCCTCGAGTACTGTCGCAATCTGCCTAACGTGATCATTGAAATTTCTGGCGAAGGCGACGACATCATCCAAGTAGCCAAGACAGGTCTGCCACTTTAACTCTGCTAATCCCATGTTCGAATGGCATGACCTTGAACTCAAGAGGCCCTCTGACGTGATAAAGGTGGTCTTCTCTCGAACCCTCTCTTCGACTTCTATTTGCCAGTAGATAGTCTTGAGATCCACCGAAGAGAAATATTTAGCGTTGCAGAGCCGACCCCATGCGTCGTCTAACCATGGGAAGGGATTAATGTACTTCTTCGTGATCTTGTTCTGCCGACGATAATCGGCAGAGAAACGCAGGGTTCCGTCCTTTTTCTTCATCAATACTACAGGAGATGCCCACGGGCTTTTCGACGGCTAGATGATGTCGTCCCGCAGCATTACGTCGACTTGTTGCCTTATAGCTTCACATTCTCACTTCGAAACGCGGTAAGGGCTCTGGCGGAGGGGTCGAGCACACTCTTCGGTTACTTACGATGTTTTTTATGTGGTGTTTCCCCAATCCTGAATAACGTCGAAAAGCAGTCTTTGTATTGCCCGTGAAGACTTTTGAGCTGGTGCTGCTTCCCCATGGGGAGACTTGGATTTATGTCGAAGTGTCTGCTTGGGTAGCTATGGCCGTGGGGCAAGATGCGGCAGAATAAGAGAGGACAAATGCATTGCTGGTTTCCACAATTTCCTCGATGTAGGCGATCGCCGTGCTCTTGTTCATGTGGTTGAGCTCCTGGTTGAAGTTCGTCAGCATCACTTTTGCTTTCCCTCCGTGAATTCGAGCGATCCTTCTTGCGACGCAAATTTCGCGGTCTAGCATTACACGTTCGTCGCCCTTGATGACGCCTTCTACATCTGCGGGTGTTTCGCTGCCAACGGAATTGACAATGCTGGAGCGAAGCGCGAAGCTGACTTGGTCTTCGAGCACATTCAATCCATGGTGACTGGGAGCACTCTCCGGTGGTATAGCTTGATATCTAAATAGCGTTATTGACTTTGACTTCAGATCGATGATTGTTGACGTGTGGCTGGTACATTGTGTCGTCAGATCCTTGTCCGTGCTTCCAAGCTCCGTCGGGATGGCGGCGTGTCGTTGTTATGTCGTATAGATAGTGTCTTGGCGTATTTGCCGGTGGCGGAGGACCTTCGTCATTTCGACGAACAGCAACCGCACCTCCATCGGTTTCGGTTTTAGTTCTCCTAATATCAACTCACGGACCGTCCCCGGTCTAGGCCAGTGTATGGCACGCGCTGCGGTGAAATAAACCGGCCTGGTGACGACGAATCGGAATGTCATCCAGGGCTCCACAAGGCGGTGAGGTAGGCGGCGATGTCTCGAGGGCGTTCACATTGCTGCGGGTGCGGAGCGGTGACGGCGAACCCTCATAGTTACATTTCCCGGTGTGGGCATCGGCGGTAGACATGTCCGGCTTCCCCGTAGTGATTGCAGAGCGGGAGGTGGCCGGGGGCTCGCCAATAGTCTCTCCTACTCGGGTGGGGGCGGCGGCTGTGGAC